>NC_134464.1:101784470-102115970 GCF_047948215.1 Lycorma delicatula | reverse complement strand
TTATTTTTTTAATGCTCTTTAAAATGAGGCCTTATAACCCTACCCTTCCCATTAAAATTTTTTGATTAAATCCTATGCCCCTTGGGTGGTTCAAAGTGTGGTGGTATTATTATGAATTGTTTTGAGGAAAAGCAATAACTAAATCTTATTTTTCTCTGGTTAAGGAGTAAAAATTTAAAAAAGAGTTGTCATACTTGTGAACACTAAATAAATGTGTATATAGTTGTATACAATCATTCGTCATTTTAGATAAGGATGCAAAATTCTGTATTCTAGGTTGCATAGTTTTTCAAGTTAAAGGTGTAAATTTTATTCATGAGAAATTTTAATTGTTTTTAATACCTAAATGTTATAAAACAAAAGAAAAAGAATTAAATAGTTACAATAACAAGTGTAATTTTCTTAAATTAAGTGATTTCGGTCTTTAAATGCAAGGAGGGATTAAAAGATTCAATAAGAAAAGTTTTATCCAGTATCCAATTAAAAGAAATTCTTCCGTAATAACAGAGAATTGTAAAAAACACCCAAGAAAAGAATGAGTAGAAGAAAGACAGGTGAGTAAAGGAAATGGAAATATATAATATTCTTATTTGGGTGAGGATTGTAAGAGAAGTGGATATTTGTAGAATATATTCTGTCATGTGAAAAATTTAAAATGAACTGCATTTAGATGAATATGAAGAGGATACATGAAAAAATCGCTGATATATATATATATATATATATATATATATATATATATATATATATTCATAAAGTTAAGTCTCATAAAGTTAAAAAAGTTTACATAGTCTTATAAAATTATCAAACTTCTTCTTGTATGAATGGCTTTTTGACATTGTGTCAAGAAATCACTAGAACAATTTTCTTTTTACAAATACACTTTAAAATGCTATTGTAAGTGCTAATTGAAATTTAATCATGTTTTGTTACAGTTTGAGTCTTAAGTCATTTCCTAATAGTTTTAGATTAATTTAAACAATAAGGCTAATTTAAACAATTATTTTAAAACACACGTAAAACATATTGAAATAATACTTTCTTCACCTACCTAACTTTACTTCACCTAATTTGATTAGATCATATTTAATTAAAAAACAAAAAAATTATTCTGTAATTTTTGATGATAAAAAAACTCATGAAAATAATTATACAGAATTTATTTGGCAGAATTATAATAGTATTTCTGATAATAATAGCAATAAAAGGATTAGTTTAATTACAAAAATAATATAGTAGAAACATCAGGTTGAATTTATATAATGCATAAAAGGATTAATCTATTTTTTCTTTAATGAATATCTTTAATTTACAACTTCATCCTCTTTGAGGGGGAAGAATTAATGAATATTTTTAATATTTTAACCTTCAAGGGAGCTAGGGCCCCAGTCTGGGGCTTAACTTAATATGGTATAATATTAATGCATCCTGAAAATTTGAAGGCAATTGATCGGTTGTTTCTTCAAAAATTTTTGAGATGAAATATATTTAAAAACCTTCACAGTTATGCTAAGAAATACGGATAAAAATTTGTTTGTGATTGATCGGAGTAGTTTTTTGTTTATCCCAAACAAACAAACAAAAACCCTCTGCCTCTTTATATAATAGTATAGATAGATGTAGATCATTTGTATAATACCTTAACAGATGGACCATTCGAGCTGGAGTGACCTTCCGGACTTTCTGAGTTTTTATTTAATTACACTATTGTAAAATTTTTCTATTTAATCCTGATGTAACAGTCATGTGATTTTTTAAAAATTAAACATGACAATTTTCATGACTGATTTTCTACAACTGTTAGGCAACCAACTAACATTTAACAAATAAAAGAGCAGAAAAAAGTTATTTACCTTTCCTTTAACAGCTTCCAAACGATTATTTATCTGATTAAATCGTGATGATATAGCTACAGACATTATCATAATAAATAAATCCATAAAATTCCAGCCACATGTAGCAATTAAATTGATAAATGACACTGGTATAGATTTCCAGGATGCAAAATTATTCACTGAGAATACCTGTTTAAAACTTGATTGATAGTAAGTTTCCACTAAATTTTCATTGTATTGGTATTCGACGCAAGGTAATGCGTTGAATACCTGCAATGTTTTTTATTGTTGCAGATGTATGTTCAACTAAAAAATAAGTCAATCATAAAAAAATAACTGGTGAAAATAGTTTTAAATGTAATTTCTTAACAGCTAAAATAGATGCATGTTTAATAAATCTGGTCTGTATACCAGTCTGATGGGAACTTCTGTGCTTGCAATTTGTTCTGAATATTAAATATTCAATGTATTGAATCAGTTTCCATAATATTACATAAACATTTACAGAAAAATCTTTAAATTTATTTAATTTCTTTTGCAGCATTATTTATTCAATTACTGATATAATGATATTGTTTAATCCTAATAATGAGGAACATCACAAATATGATCATAGTGGCACATTGCATTTGCACCCTCAGTTGCAAGGTTTCATTCTATCAGTTCGTGTGTTCTAATCCGACTACATTTCCCATCAGTGCTTATTTCTGTGGGGTATGGTACATTTTAATTTCTCTTGAGCACTCGCATGATAATTTAAAAAAAAAATACTTTTCATGTAACATGATAATTTGGTTCAAAAAGATTCTTTCATGTCTTCGGAAAAAAATCAAAAAATCTATGTTCTGTAGATGGCTTGCTATCTACAAGTAAGTTCATTTTAGCATGTTTGAGTAATAATTTGGAATAATTATTGTACAATTTAATATTTTCAACTGATTTCTGACCATATTTTATGTAAAAGTGAGTAAAAGATTATTTATTGTTAATGATAACCAAAAATTTAGTATAATGCCACCCAAATAATTTAATCATACTAATATTAAATACATGTAATATTAAAATTTAGAATTTTATGTTTTATTTGATGATCAGAATGTATTAAAAACTTTTTTTTTGTGATTTTTAAACAGATTCTATATGACCCTAAAGCAAACTTGCCGATTATAGACGATACCATTGCCACTAATACAGTGCTTAAGTGTTGGAACAAAAATAAAAATATTGTTTTTAAAGAGACATAACAAAGGAATTTCTCCAATCAGAAGACAGAAATTTTATTGATATACTAAAAAATATCTCTTAGACAAAATAAATCTTTTATGTTTGGAAAAACAGCTGTAAAATGAAAATCGTAAAGAGTTTAAGAGAAAAAATTCCTTTCTGGTAATTAAATATCTAAACAATAATTAAATATACAAAGTTTGATCAAAATCTGAGATCTGGATGTCAAAACTTTTTTATTTTTGGATGAAATGATGTAGAATGTAATTCAACAGGTTGTTGAATAAGCTACGATTATTTTCATAAACTAAACATGCCACTACTTAATAAGTTATGCATAATAAATCAAAATAATTTTGAATTTTTTATAACATTCAGATATATGACGATGCAATATTTTCAGAAAGATGCATAAGTATGAGTGAATGAAACAGACAAATTACTTTTGCTTCATTGGTTATAGAACCAAAAAAAAATTATTTTTAATTATAATATATATATATAAAACAATAATACTACACAAAATATCAACATAAATATCAATATAAATTAAATTTAGAAACACTCCTACCTTGAAACAGTTTTTTTTTTGTTTGAGACCAACACACCTAAGCTCCTCAATTATTTGGGGAGGCAACTAAAATATTTTAAATTGAAAGGATAGGGTTGTGACAAGGCATTTCAAAGGGCATTGAAATAAAAAAATGTTGATGTAAAAGGCACATTTTGGTTTTTGCTAGATAAAACACTTTTCGAGCTACACACTATCAGATAAAACCTTAAAAATTGGCTTAATTTCAACCGTGATTATTTTACTGAAATGGAAGTGCTGGTTATGGTCGTAAGGTATTTTCCTTCTTTCAGCATCAGATTGTAAGAGAAGTGGATATTTGTAGAATATATTCTGTCATGTGAAAAATTTAAAATGAACTGCATTTAGATGAATATGAAGAGGATACATGAAAAAATCGCTGATATATATATATATATCAGATTACATTTATAATATTCGATTATCATTTTATAATATATCATATTACATGTATGGGTATAATATATATACCCATAGATGTAAAAATGAAAATTTTCAGTTTAAATAAAAAAAAACTGATGTAATGAAAAAACACATAAAACATAATAATATAATCCAAAAGAGGGAATTTATACTCAGGCTATGGGTAGAAAACATATTTTCACCTAAGAAAGTATTTTTAAGCTTAACTGCTATAAAATATTAACTTAATACTACAAACAATATTACAATCAAATATTCAGCAATTCAAATCTACAAATTAATCAGCAATCCCTCTTCTAGAGGTTCGGTACTTACTTGAAAGAAAATTATTTTTATTGTGTATTTTTATAAAGTAATCTATATAAATTTTATTTAATTTAAATTAAAATATATTAGGTGAAGCCAAAAATAATATTTTTTTTAAAGCCTTACAGTGTGCTAATGATAAAACGTTTAGTTCGTTAAATTCCCATAATTACTGCTTACCAAACCTAACTTTGTAATTAATATTAACATACATGCAAATCACATTATTTACTTGCGTACTACTTTTCATAATATAAAATTTTATTATTGAAAGAACTTACCTAGTTTACGTGTAAAATTCTTTACAAAACGGTTGTTTACATTCATATACTCCTGATATACTGAATACACATAATAATCAAGTAACAATATTAATACTGATTCGACAACGTTAATGGTTAATAATACTTAGATTAAATTATCAGAAAAAAAAATTATATATAAGTTTTGTTTATTTTCATTACATCGCTTTATATAATGGAATAAGCTAATAATATTATAAAAATATATAATTTTTCATCACTGTAATAGACATTTTGACACACGTAGTCGTCAAAACAACTGTTTTGACGAATTCGGCGCGAATCAGGTGGATGGACGAGTAAATCGAATACATAAAGAAATTACGCTATTTGTTGCATTCTCTGTACGCAATCACCACTACGTACAAAGTTACCACAGTTTTAATTTTTTTTTCACTGTATCGTTCAGAAGCTATCTTTTTTTTACTATTATTTCCTTATTAATCTCAATTAATTAGTTTTAATTTTCCAGTTAATGGTTTTTATATTAAAATATATTTAAAAATGTATTTTTTAAATGTAATTAATAATTCTTTTCACAAAACAACAAAAAAATACAATAGGATTTATAACTGACAGTTCGATTTGGTTCGCTTTTAATTTTTATCTTCAATTAGAATTGCATTATCTTAAATAAATTTTAATGGTTTTCTGAGGAAAAGAAATTTTGACTATTAAAAAAGTAATCAGGTATACGTAACTTTGTTGCTTTACAAGCTGTTAACTGCCACCTTGACTGTAATTAAGTAGCGTTTAATGATTTTGTAGTCTAGGAACTCTTTATAACCTTATTTGAAAATAAATAAAGTTTCACATAATAAGTAAATATCCTCGATGAATCGGGAGCTAAAAAAAAATTAATTGGTTCTGAAACCTCTTCAAAATTTGTTGAAAAACAAAATGTTAAATTTCTCAGTAAACAAAACCTATTCATATTTAATTTATTCTGTAGTGAAAAGATTACTTAAATAATGACAATCTACCATCGCTTACGCTGTACTAAATATTTTACGATTCCATTTCAGTGTTTCCGATATGTGTGTCCGCTATAGACTAAAAAACTACTGGACCGATTTATGCGCGGGGAAAAGGGGAGAAAGACAAGAATAGGAAAAGGGAAACAGGGAAAATCGGAAAAGGAAAAAATCAAAAAAGGGGAAAACGGGAAAAGGAAATTGAAAGGAGAAAGGAGTAAAAGAAAGGGGAAAGAGGAAGGGGGAGGGAAATAAGGGAAAGAGAAACGGGGAAAATGGAAAAAAGAACGTGATAAAATGAAAATGGGGAAAAGGAAATGTTGAAGGGGAGGGGAAAAGGATAAAATGGAAAGGTTAAATTTTATGAAGTTCCGTAATGTTTTTTTGTTAATGCTCTGTCTAACTTTCAATTGTCTATATTTACTCAAATATAGCGCATAGTGAAGCATGCCGAGTCTGGTAGTTCAAATTAATAAATTATTTAGATAAAATAGATAAAGAATATTTGTTTTAATAATGCGTGATGAAGATAAGAGTTGTTTGCCGCGCTGTCTAGCCAGCTTGTCGTTGCTGACACAGTTATTTTGTAAACATTCCTCACACCAATCGACTACGAACGTTCAAGGTTAAGAGAGTCTATCACTTTTATAGATCCCTTACGCAATAGCAGGATTGAGTGTTATCTTATAAAACAATTAAATAAAGTCAAAAATATAAAATAAAAGATGCAACTTTACACTGTACGTTCGCTTTCATGGTCTAATGGTTTTTATTTATTTATTTCTGAATTTGTTGTCGCCTTAAGAATTATTTTTATGTGTGAACTAAGAATTAAATATTTAAAAAAAACCGCTAATTCAAAGAGGGGAACCCAGTATCTTCAGTTTTTTAAAAATCTGTTAACCTTTTTATTTTTTTGTTTAACCTCTGGGACTACCGTCAGGTATCTGTTCAAAGGATGAAATTAATGATTTGTAGCGTGTGTGAAAACGGCATTCCTGACCGGGATTCGAACCTGGGACCTCCAAATGAAAGGCCGAGGCGCAAACACTCACGCCACGGAGGCCGGCAATGAGGCTGGTTAACCTTTCTTTCTTTTTCCTGTTTAGCCTCCGGTAACTACCGTTTAGATAATTCTTCAGAGGATGAATGAGGATGACATGTATGAGTGTAAATGAAGTGTAGTCTTGTACATTCTCAGTTCGACCATTCCTGAGATGTGTGGTTAATTGAAACCCAACCACCAAAGAACACCGGTAGAACACTATCTAGTATTCAAATCCGTGTAAAAATAACTGGCTTTACTAGGACTTGAACGCTGTAACTCTCGACTTCCAAATCAGCTGATTTGGGAAGACGCGTTAACCTGAGGCTGGTTAACCTGTAGATATGTAAGATTACGTCTAAACTGAGAAACGAGCCCGAAGTTTCCAGCGTGTCCAATTAGTTATTTTTCAAAATTTCTATTATGAACTTATTTACAGATGATTCTTACGTAAGTAAAATTTAACTGTGTGAGGAATAAATCGATTTCGTATGTAATATTTATATGAATATAAGCGATCTGAGGAATAAGCATTACGCAAATAATTCTGTGCGGCAACTAAGAGTCAATCACAGGGTATTAACGTTATGAACAATGGTTTTTTTTTTCTAAAATGATACTCGGGTAAGCATATTACGCTGCTAACTTTCTCCAAGTTGAGTAAAAACCTTAGATCTTCAGACTATGAGTAACGTTCTTTTAACTGGCAATATCCAGATAAGCATTAAACATGTGAGCTAAAGTCCAAGCCAAAACCCTCAGTATATCATTCGGTTGTTCTATTACGGAGGTGACAAAATAGATTACAAAAATCTGACATCCTACAAAATTTAATTCCATTTCACTTAAAGAACTTTCAATATAATTTTTGGATTAAATTGTTTCATTCATTGAGAGCCAAGTATTAGTTAAAAACGACAAAATATATTTTAAAATATCTAAATAAAATAAAATTACGCTTTACATGTATAGTAAAGTGAATTAATAAATATATTTACGGGTGTATGTACGCGCTTACACTCCCATTTGATTTGGATATTGTAGACGGGCTGAACCGTGAAATATGGAGGTCGGCTAGATGTGATAACTTTGAAATTTAGAAATAATACTAATCGTTCATTACCTCCTTACGTACCATTCGCGGTTTCTATAATCTACATCATAAAAGATGTGGTTCTGTTATTTTTATTTTTGTTAACGTTATTAGAGACTGCGCTATTATAAATTTCCTAGATCCTATCCGGGTATCGAATTTCGAACTTTTATTCTAGCAGGTAAAGTAGCTACCTCTCTAATAGCATGGAGGTCATGTTACATCTAAAAAAGATTAATACATTTTTTTTTTAAATTCCTGATTTGATATTTAAAAAATATAGTAACACTTAATAACAAAATTGTATGTGCGCGCGCGTGTGGGTCCGTATTTACATGTACTATATATTGAGCTTGATTACGTATATAAAATAATTATTATATGTAATTAAATAATAAGTAAAAATCTCGTTATAACCCCTTCGTGTATGGTTGGCTGTTGTAGTAATATATCTATTTACAGTTTAAGTTAAAATTTATTCTCTTTAATATTTATCTAATTATAAGTTCGGCAAGATTAATAGTAAATTTTAAAAACAATTTAATTTTAAACGACGCGTAATGGATGGCCTAATGTTAAAAAAATTGATTGTGAATGAAACAGTTTGCGAACGAAATTTTCGATGGAATAATTTTTTATGATAATTTTGTTCTTTATAACCTAGTGTTTATCAATGTCTATCGATGACGGTCGAATCCGTAGTGGGGGAAGTGGAGAAGCATCATGAGTGTAAAGTAACGAAATTCACACAGATGTTTTGTCTTCTAGTTAGTTATTGGCGGGAATTATCGGTAGATGACTGAATACGCAGTGCAATTATGCCTCCACTTAAGTGTTGTTTAATCTAACCACTTGTAACGTCATCTAATTTACATCTTTTTACTGAGATATTCCTTATTGTTGATTAAGGTGAGTTATATTTATTTTTTTTAATATTATTACAATTTTTGGAACAATAACTTGCGGTTGTTTTATTCTTTGTTTGAATTACTATAATTATTTATTAGATTAAAAATGTTAGATTCCAGTTAACGCCGATTGATTTTTACAAAATAAATTAATAAATTTAATAATAATAAATAAATACATTTGTTGTATTTATCTCTTAATAATTTATCCAATAGTTTTATATAGTGGCTAAACAATATCGAAAAAATAATTAAAGAGAAACAAGTTATATGTTAGGTTGTATTTAAGTTATTTGGCCATTAACAACGGTGTATATCATATTTAACTTAACTGATATAAGCAAAGGGTATTTCGTGAGTGATATATTAGATATATTTCGTTTTAGATGTTTTAAGTCGGGTAACGAGAATGAAGCGTGCTATGCAAGAAAATAATTCGCGTCTGTATCGTTATCAAGAATATATTTACTGGAATAGATTTACTGGAGCTCCTGGGTTCGACACCCAAAATAGCTTACCGTTTCTTCACCGATCTCAGTAATGTCGTTAAATAAGTATACTCGGGAACATCACAAAAATTTGAAAAAAACTATTTTTTGATAAATTTGTAAAAATATTTTTAGAAATTTATCGGCGTAGTTTTTATTTAAAATATATATTTAACAATAATTAACCGTAAGAAAGGAAAAAACCATCGGTAGTGAGTTTGTAGAAGGCGACCGATATTTTATAATCTATGTGAGGTTCTGAGTTCGACACAGAGTAAGGACTCTGTATAATCATATATCTTAATAATTATGCCTACATAATATTTTAAGCAGAATTTTAAGCAGAAATTATTCGTAAACAGTACAACGACATATATACGACAAATAGTTCATTACAAATTTTTATATTTAACATTTCCCGTGTTTAATTTATATTTTAAAGCTAAATTTAAAAAAAAATCACAAAATTGTTGAAAATGTATAGTCGATCATTCTTTTAGAGGAAAACTATTTTTAAGAAACATTTAACCTCCTTAGATCGATCGGTTGATAAATTAAGCGACTGATATACCGATAATCCTGGGTTCGAACTCGGCATCGTTTGTCATTCCTTATCGGTTACAGTTCATCTAATTCTTTACGTACAATTATAAACGACGCGAAGTAAAGAAATTACAAAAAAAACTATGTTTCTTTGGCTGATCAAAGGAGCACTGAAATTAAAAAATAAAAATTGAAGTAACAAAATTTAACGATTTACTCGTATTTTCGAAATAAAATTCTATACGCGTAATTTTTTATTACTACAAACGACGTTGTAATTTTTCATCTCGTCGGGAAAAATCTTTGGATCAGAGGTTAAATTTTACGTAAACTTTTAATTTGTAGTTACCGTTTTTTTTGTTATAATTCCAACGAGAAATTTTTTAATGCTTTTTCACGAACGAATTAAAAAGCGTCGAAAACCTTAACAGTCAATTTTTTTATTACAAAGTTTTTGTAAAAATGCACTTTGAGTGAGAAAATTGATAAAAAAACAAAACATGTTTAAGTAGCCCACCGCATACAGAGAGTGATGGAGAGGGAGAGTGAGAGAGAAATTGGGAGAGCGAAGGGGTGAGTGAGAGACAGTGCTGGGAGAGAGAATGATTGGGTGGGAGTGTGTGAGAGAGAGAATGGGTGGGAGAGAGAGTTAGGGTGATGGAGAGGAATTGAGAGACGGGTGATAGGTGGTTGAGTGTGGTGGTGGAGTGTAGAGGGAAGAGTGAGAGGAGGTGATGGAGAGTAAAAGACAGGGCGAGATAGAATAAAAACATAAAATACATTTTTATTATCTAGTAAAATTTGTTATAGCAAAGGTTTTGATATAACACGTTCTGAATTAGAAAAAACATTATATTTATTTAGAAAAGTATATTTCAGTATTTATATATAATTAAAATTGAAAATTGTGCGTGCGTGTGTGAGTATACAAATAAATAAATAATATAATATATTATTTATAAGAGATAATAAGATTTACTGAAACTGAAAATTACTTAAAAATTATTTAAAATACCCGTTCGCTTTGGTTAATATACAGAGAATACTACTCTTCTTAATTAGTGGTATATAAACGCACCTCTAACATTTAACGATTGATAGGTGCTATGTTGCCATTTAAACTCACTTTTCCTTCCCCCTTGTCCGCGTACCTGCCAAGTTCGGCATCAGGTAAATTCGCTGCTTTGCGTTTGACTTATGCATACCTCCAAGCTTCCAAGCAAGATGAAAACAAAAAAATCATTTTTAATAAAATTTTTATTATTTATAAAAAAAAAAAAATAATTAAAATCGTGTTAAATTCTCCATTTGACAATAAGGTTGTACTTAATAACTTTTTTGTTTATTTTAATTTTTAGTTAGTAAAATCTAACCCCAGATTAAACCCAGAACTTTCCATTGATTCTATCACTCTTTCCGTCGTGCGAATTTCCTCAGCTTCATTCGGGAAATATTATTATTCTGTTTTATATTTGCGCTAGGTATATGTTCACACTTTTTCATCATCTTATTGTTTGTGCGTTCGAGTTCGCGCGCGTATTTGTTTTATAGACGGCTGGACTGTACTGTGAAATACGGTAGTCTGCTTGAGATAAGTTTAGTAATAATCGTTTTATATCGTGAGTCCCTTATGTACTATTCATTAATATTTGTTATTATCTATATTAAAACAAATGTTCCTGTTGTGTGTTTTTTTCTGATTAATTACTAAAGATTGTATGGATTAAGTTGTAAAATTGTCTTCAGATCCTGACAAGGAATCGAATCCGACGCCCTTGGTGTAGCAGGCAAGCACGGTACTTTCTGTGACACTAAACTGGTGACATAAGATTTTTATTTTTAATTACGCTATTACATTTTTTAAACTGTTGTTTTTATATTAAAAGAAATAATAGCAGTATTTAGTAAAAAAGCAAAACATTATAACGGACGCTCAGTAGTGTTTTATTTTATGTCCAAGTGCAATTATAAAATATGCGTCAGTGTAAATTATATCGTAAATTGAATATTAGGTAAAACGAAATAATTTAAAATCTTATCATTACCGTTTGGGTATCGTTGGTTACGTTCCTTTGTTAACGTGTGCATAAGTTTAAGCGAAAATTTGGTTTCTATTATTATTTTAGATAAAAGTTTTCAAATCTGAAAAAAATTAATATTCAGTTATCGGTGTCGGTTGTTACGGTGTAGTATAGGAAATTCATTTTACAGGGCGGTAGTAGCATAGATTTGTCATTTGAACGCAACGCTAGTTGCAGTGGTGGGGAACGACAGAAAAAATTAAGTGTGTGAGAGAACGAAGCGTATGATATCCTGCAGTCTCGGGCTAATTAGAAAGAAATTACAGATGGCGTGCGATACGCAATTCAATTTGGATTCTTGTGTCTGTCGTGATTCTTGTTTACCATTATTATTTCTTAAACATTGTTTATTTTAGTTAGATGATCTCATTATTCATTGATGTAAGTCTTTTTTATATTAATATTATTGTAATATAGCTTAAAATAAGTGTCATTATTTTTTTTTTTTTGTTTTATCCATACTTATCACGTAATGAATTTTAGAATACAATTTGCACTCTTATTTTTACAAAATAAATTATTACTATTTATCTCTTATATCCAAACATTTCTAACATTGTTTTCTATTTTTAATACCAGCGAAATAATATCCCAAAAATAAACAGAAATGAAACATTTATTAATTTTTAGGTTGGTTATACATTTTAGGTTAATCGGCCAATAAATAATTAACCAAGGAAATAAAATTATTGTATTGTACTCGTGGGTTAAGCAAAGTATGAGCAAATATCAAACCTCTTTTTGCCCTAAATCATTATCAAACTAAAGAAAAATTTACGTTCGATATACTCGTAAAAATAATAGTACGCATTTTACATACTTACAATGTAGTATAATCATGAATTTGTAACTCGCCAGTTTGATTTTTGTATTATGCAAAATTGTTGATTAGGAAAAAAAGATTACGATAACTTTTGTTTTTAATTTTGTAAAAGTACTTTTTAAGAAATAAATAATTATTTTGGTAGAGTAACTGTCTGATGGTCTTTAATTACTACTCTACATTCCACACAGACTGGAGGCTTGTGTGTAATACAACATAGTTTCTTGAAGAAAGAGCTCATTAATTTGTCGCATTCTTTCTTATGATTGTGATAAGTGTAAACCGTCTGCGGTGTAGGTGGCACTAATAAGTATTACTTTCTTTTATAGTAATGATGCTCGATATTGTTCAGATTCATTTGTCCGCTTGTTTAAATGTAAACATCTGTCATTTTTTTCTTAATTGTTAATGAACGAACTTAATTATTGTTAAAATTAGTAATATATGAATCTTTAATTTCCTTTAAAATGTTGAAGAAATAACATATTTCAAGAAATAACATATCTAGGCAGCATATTTAATATACAATTAAAAATGTGAACTTAATTAAAAGTATGAAACTATTGCAACAATATAATGAATGATTAATTCAATGTAAATTTCAAGTAAGATACTTGGTTACCCGGCAGTTATTTAATGTATACACAACCAACGAATTACTCCGCGGCTGGAATTGTTGTACAGGTATATACACCCTTCCCTGCGGTGAAAGAAGTAAAGTTGTCATTTGTACGACTGAACTTCATTTCCGTTTTCAAAAGGATAGTTACGTGAAACTGCTTCTTCCTAATTCTCCTTAGCGAATTCGCCAGCCGTAACTCTATAACAAATTGTTTTCGGACATAAGTTTGTAGAACTTCTTAATTTCAAGCTCTGGAATCGGTTCCCAAGTTTTTTCACTTTCTTCCTATATCATTTTGTGTAGGTATATGTATATATAATTACATAAATTAAAATATAAAATCTATAGTTTATGTTTTTTATTGTTTTAAAAACATCATTTACGGGAAGATATTTTCTTAACTAAAAGTTTGAATAAAGTTTATAAATTCAATGCGTCGATGAACTTGAACGTTTAAAAATATCTAGATGGGATTGCTCTCCTGTCACAGTGAGTAATATAATTTTTGTTATTTTACGAATTAATTTCAAACAATCGGTACACGGTACATAAAAAATATGTCAGATTAAAATTAACTTTGATTTGGCTATATTTATTCCTTATAATATTTAACAGAACTATGATTAGGCATAAATATGCTGGAGGTCCGATAACGAAATTATTGCTGGGAGTGCATTTTTGGTAAGGAATTAAATGATCTTTCGACCACTCAAAATTTGCGCGCGCCCACACGCACCGAAGAGAGATAGAGAGTGAACGAGCGAGAAAATTCTCGCGCTGTCTGAGGTAGACTAATGTTTAAGAAAGGGGGTGATGATACTAACTGTGATGTTACTTTTACTTTCCAAGAGGGACTCTTACTTTTATAATTGTGGTCTCTTAAGTAAAGTATACGTTTTCATAATAAATTCTTACAGTATTTTGTATTTCATTTTATTCGCTTGTAAAATATTAAATCTCGCATTTTAAAATATTTAAACGTTACCAGAATGATAATGTTATTACTTATATTTACGAGAGTAAACGGTAAAAAAAAATTTGTTTACTGTAGTAAAAAAGTAGTACTAAGTACTTACTACCGGGTTCGAATTCCGGTCAGAATTGGCTTTTTATCCGCTTTATTAAAATTTAAAAAATAAAAGTAAATGACGAACTGGATGTCGGTATATTGTCGATACAAATAAATATATAAAAACACGTATTTGATATTAATATATATAAGAAGCATTAATAAATTTAATATGAGATGACTAATAACCGTTAGTAGCCGCGTTATTATGGAGACAATACCGCCCTTCTGTCGGAGACTCGCCGACAAACTAATAGTAGAGCGTTAAACAGCCTTCAATAAACACATGCCTTACACGCTGCAATATAAACTCATATTTTGATAAATAATTAAACAAATCTATAATATGCATTATAGACGGTTGGAATAAAAAATTCCAACCGTGTCTGAGATTCGAACCCACGAAAGATCCCACCTACGAGGTCGGTCGGCAAAATGTTTAGTTGATGCTTGTAGAAGTATTAAATATAAATAACATTATATTTTCTGTACTTATAAACATAAATGTAGGAATGTAGGTTGTTTTTAGTCTTAACGCAACGTTGTTGTATTTATCTGGCCGTCTTGTTAGAACCTGAAATTTAATCGAGTTAATTACAAGTTTTACTGATTAGTTATATCAGTCGATATAATTGTTAGCTTCTAAATCTGCTGGTCTCGGGTTTGATTCTGGGCAAGAATTTTGTGTTTTTTTAAAAAATATCTCACTAATTTCATCTACCTCTTATTCCACGCTCGTTAAAATACAAGTGTAGGATATTACGAGGTCGTACTGTAAATAAAGCTGGAAAAATTTGATCTGTTATTATTTAACATTAAAGTTTTTGTTTAGTTAGAAAACTACTGTACAAAACCGATCAATTTTATCGTAATAATTTTAATATATTTATTAAAATTAAAGAAGATTAATTATTATTTTTAATAAAATGTAAATATAAAATAATCGACCAATCATAATTTAATTTAATTATGTCGGATGTATATATAAGAAAAAAGGCTATTAACGTTGTTACTCACATGTAAGCAACTTTACATGTATTTTGTTGTATTTTAATTGTACCATCACGTGATCAGTACTGTCCGACGGCAGCCAATCAGAGCGAAAGTAGCCACCTGTTCAACTCCCCTCACTCCGTCACACCATCGTCTAGACCAGGGCTTCTTAAACTTTTTTTATATAGCGACCCCCTTCAAGCTTAGGAAATTTTAAACGACCCCCTCCTCCATATAATGAAATATATATTAACCGTAGATGTAGATGTAATATCGCACTATTTTACAATGTAAATAAAATAAGGATTAAAGAATACGTACCCATTCATTTCACATATATATAATTGGAAACGTTGACGGGATATCGGTCGTAATAAAACACAATAAATAGAATGACATAAAACTATATATATATTTATTCAATAGAAAAAATAAACTTTTGTAACAATTTTTTTATAAGAAAACATAAAACTATATCTATATATTCAATAGAAAAAATAAACTTTTGTAACAATTTTTTTATAAGAGAACATAAAACTATATCTATATATTCAATAGAAAAAATAAACTTTTGTAACAATTTTTTTAATAAAAACATATTATTAACATCAAACAATATTAATGTGACGGATGTGGTTGTTTATTTTTACACAAATAATTAAATCTAGGCTCAATTTGAGTTAGTGCAGATCGTAATAAATTTTCAACGTTTATTAAAGTTGAACGGTATTTTGATTTTATGTAAGTTAATGTGGAAAAGGCTGATTCACATAAATATGTTGTACAAAATGGCAGTAATTTGTTCATTGCCATTTCCAATAGTAGGGGATATTCTGATTTGATTTCTATCCAAAATTCATGCACAGGCACTTGAGAAAATCTAAGTCGCAAGGTAGTATCACTTGTTAATTCGGCAAATTCTTCTTGTGCTTTTAAGTTTAAAAAATTAATTTCTTCCATTTCAATTGAAAATGGATTGCAAATCCATTGTTGTGTATCGATATCATTGGGAAAATACCTATGCATGTAAACTTCCATATCCTTCAAACGATTAACTATAATTTTTGTTATAGGAGTATCTTTTTTTGAAATATTGTTACTAATTATATACTCGTCAGTAAATGGAAACATTTCGAGCGATCCACTTTCCACTCTGTTCTTCCATATAAGAATTTTTTTAACAAAGGCCTCAAGTTTATTTTTTAACATAAACATATTAACGCAGACTCCCTGCATTGATAAATTCATATCATTGATTTTATCAAAAATATCTGCCAAATAGCATAGCTTGAGAAGCCATAAATTATCTTGAAAATAATCGGCCAAATTAGAATTTTGCTCTGTTAGAAATATAAGAACTTCATCTTTTAAAGTTAATAATCGTTTCAAACTTCGACCTTTTGATAGCCACCTAACTTCAGCATGTAACAATAAACTTATATAATCCGAATCCATATCAATGCACAAATTTTTAAACAATCGACTATTAAGTGCTCGACTTTTAATAAAGTTAATGATTTTGACTGCATCAAAAAACACAGTGTTTAATTCTGGTGCAATTTTTTTAACAACAAGTGGCTCTCGGTGAATCATACAATGTGTAAATGTAATATGATCATTTCCAGCTTTAACAAATGCTGTAAAACCAAGATCTTGTCCGGTCATTGCTGCAGCACCGTCCGTGCACACACCAACACAATTTTTCCAATTTAATCCTTCTTTTTCAAAAAACTCATTTACTTTTTTATATATATCTTTTCCACGAGTATGACCTTCCAGAGGACGACAAAACAGTATATCTTCATGAATGCTTCCCTCATAAATATATCTTACAAAAAGTAACAACTGTGCCATTTTTGAAATGTCTGTCGACTCGTCCAGTTGTATTGCAAACTTTGAGCTGTCTTTAAGCCTCATAAGAAGCTGTTGAAATTGATCATTGCTAATGTCTGAAATTCTTTTGGACACAGTGTCATTTGATAATGGAATTTTACTAATTTCACAGCATACTGTTTTCCATGAACAATTTCAGACATTCTTATAGCTGCAGGTAGTAAAAGTTGCTCTCCAATAGTAAAAGGCTTTTTCGTTTTTGCTATCAAGTACGAAACTTCATACGATGCCAATAGATATTTATCATTCAAAGTAACATACTTCTCCAAAGTGTTCTTTTCTTTATTTGATGTTTGCAAAAGACGCTCAAAATATTCTATTGGCTTTTTTGATAACGTTGCATGTTTAGTATTCAAATGTCGTTGCAGTTTTGACGGTTTCATGCTTTCGGCAGCCAAAACTTCTTTGCAAATTAAGCACACTGGTTGTTCTTCATTGTTGTGAGAAGAGCATGTGAAGCCATACTGCAAATATGATTCGTCATATTTTCTTTTTTTTGTTTTGCTAGAAGTCGGATTTGAAGCACTGCAACTTAGTTGTGACGGCGTGGCAGACTTATTAGTTGGAATTTTAATTAGCCATTTATCCATGATGGTTAAATAATAATAAATAATTAAACAAAATGTAGTTGAACTTTAACGTAATAATTAAAAACACCAACTGAAAATTACACAGTAAATACACACATGTCACTACGAAGACAAAGCTGAGTCCAAACTGCAGTACAAACAGAAAAATAACTACACTCGAATCTTTACCAGTGCAATGACAACAAATTACGATCAGATCAACCCCGACGCATGGCGTGTTCAAAGTGTGCAGCGCACAAAGGCACCGTATCACAAAGACGCCGAAAAAGAAGCTTTCATTTAATTTTTTTTATTATTCTTTTATAAAAATAATATGCCGATTCGCCTAGCCTAGCTTGATTATGCTTCCGTATTGTATGTGTAAGCTGTAAGGCGACGCGGCGTCTGGGTACTTATAATCACTAAGTTATCATGCAAACACTGACGCCGGCGGCCAGACATCAATGTCGAACGTTCAGTTGAAAATCGAGGAGCGCGTTGTATTTATTATTTTAAATGCTACTTCCATATTTTCATTTATAGGCCCTACATAACAGTTTTGCATTGCCACTTTTTTCAAAAAATAGTTATAATAAAACTACAATAGTATTTTGTATGATTTTTATTTGTATTTATATTTGTACGTAGTATGTATACTAATTTTAACATTTTATTTATAATGATTGAAAAGTATCAGATCTTTGCGACCTCCTTTCAGTAGTCTCGCGACCCCCCTGGGGGTCGCGACCCACAGTTTAAGAAGCCCTGGTCTAGACTGACAGTTGTTCAAAAAAATAACTAACTACCTCTAATATTCCTCTTTCCTAAAGTCCTCCATCAGCGTATGACCCCGATACAATTTTATAAATTATATTTATCATCGGCTATTGAACAATTTTTATATTTATTAAAATATATATATATATATATATATATATATATATATATTTATAAAATGAGTGTTTTATTATTTTTTTTATAAAAGTATAAATAAAAGTTTTTATATTTTGTTATCGACTGCGGCGTGCACTATGTAGCAATTCTACGCGTAATCACCCCCACCCTTTATCATTCAGTGAGAATTTCACTGCTTGACCCGATTAAAATTATATCCCCGTTCGCTATTTCCCGCCCGTTTAAACAGCGATTATTGCGCGCAAGTTCTTTCACTTTTGTAGAGCGGCGAGCAGAACATTATCGAACCGGTCGTATCCAGTTTTTAAATCGTATTAACCATTCAAACGCTCTGCACGGCGTAAAAAATTATAGTTGTAAATGAGAATTTACGGTTAATTATTTCTGTGATTTTTTCTCCGAATTTTCTTCAAAACGTCACGCCGATACGTCGCTTACGTTAATCGCTTTTGAAAAACGGCAAAACGAAACGAATGATGACTTACTTAAACTGTCAGAGCGTTGAACCTTGACTTGCAAACTCTTATTACATTTTTTTTTAGAACGCTTATTACACTCGATGAAGTCTATGGCGATAATTCAAGTGGATCGCTGTTACCGGTCGAGCTCACTCGGCGGCTTTCGTTCGGAATCGGTTTCTTTTTACGATCTAATACGAAAAAAACTGAGAGTGTGAAATAAATAATCGTATGGGTTTAACTATAATAACAACAACGCGAATACATCAAGTAAACTATGCAAGGTTCGAAATCAAAGTTTAAACTTTTACCGACTTTTCGAAGAAAAATAAGGTATTATTTTCGGTCGCATGGTGGGAGTCGGGGTGAAAGTGAATTGTCTTTACGTTTTGAGTACAAAAATACCATTCCCTTACATTGCGGTTTCCTTATATATTTATTTTATTTAAATATATTTTTAGGCCTACGTATAAAATTTTGTGGCTCGAAAATCTTCAAAACGACTATATAAATTTTATTGAAATTTAGATACGCCCTAGTAGCGTATCTGAAGTTATGCGTGTGAAAATTTGATGAAAATCAGTCGAGTCGTTCTTGAGTTACATTCAATTTAAGGGCGAAAAAATTTGAGCGGGGCAAGTTAGACGATCGATCGATTAGAACGAATTGTTATTTTTAAAAAGATAGAAAAAAAAATAAAGAGAAGACGATGTTCTCGCGAGAGGATTCTTTTTTCTATTCAGATTCAAAACGTTCGACGAGCTAAAAATAAAATAAGCGAAACGGAACGTATTACTCGACTTGGGGACGTGTCCTTTCCGGATCTTTTAATCGCCTGCTTCTAATCTCCAACGGAAGAACCAGGTCCGGCTATGCCGTTCCCAGCCCCCCTCGGAGACCGGGTCTCAGTCTTTCCTTTTGCCAGCCTCAAACCGACGGCGCAGGAGCCGAAGCCGCCAAAGTGTATCTGGGAACCCAAACCGCCGGCCGGGTCTCGGTATTTTCATTCATTCACACCTATCGAACCCCAGGAGTCCCCGTTGCTGCTGTCCGATCGGCAGATCTGCCTTCTGTGCCCCTTTTATCCTCACCTCTAATTCTTCATTAGGTCCTTTCCGAAGGGAAAGGACCTCGCCTGCCTCTTCCTGGGTGACTTTGTTTTTCATTGTTCTTAACAGGTCGGCATAAGTCTTTCCCTCAGCCTTAATAACGATAGTCTTGCTATCAGTTATCGGTGTGTGCCCCTCCTGGTTGAAGTCGATCTTGAGCGAGTCCGAATCGAGCTAGTACACAGCGGTTTTTTTTTTAATCCCTACATCCCTGGGCCGGACATCCAATTAAGTATACTCGGCCCAGGGACGTGTCCTTCCGACTCTAAGGAGGTCTCCCCATCCACCGGCTTAACATCCGGCACGACAGGTCAACCCCCCGGTTCTGGATCTTTTGTGCCTGCCTCTAATCCCCGGCGGGGGAAACAGGGCCCGGCTATGCCGTTCCCCGCCCCCCACCAGGAACCGGGTCTCGGTCATTATGCCTTGCCTGAAACCAAAGGTCCCAGCACCAAGGGCGCAAGCACCCCCAGAAAATCAACACCCTCGACCGGGTCTCGGTCTTAACTTAACCCCTCGCGAAGGCTTTCCCATGGAGTCCCCGTCCCCTCACAGGTACCCGTACACCTAAGCATACGGGTCCTCTGAGTACTAGTACACAGTCCTAATACTAGTACACAGGAGTGCTTCGACGTTTATTTACGGTACTTATTTTCTGCAGTATACGTATTATGTTTACCGACCGCCTATCCTGTGTTACCTTCATTTCAATCGACCACGGATAATATTTCTGTTCTCTGTCGGTGCCCGTCCATAAAACTCACTGGAACCGGAGCAGATACAATCCCTTTATGTAAATTAAATTTAAGTCTTACTCGACTATTTCCGTTATTATTAACGTAAATTCGTCGCTTTTAGACTTCTAATCGTAAAAGAAATAGAATCGATCGTTCTTGATCTTATTTTGAAATTCGCTAAATTATCTTCTGTATTATTACGGTTATTATTTATAATTATAAATGTTTTATATGAAATATCTTCTTCAAGTGCAATTTTAACACCTTCCAGGTTTCCTCGTACGGATGACGGTCTTAGCTGTTGAATTACCTTTAAATTTTCGGCATCGTATGGCTTTTTCTGTAACAAAAATCAAAAATCGCTCGTCAATTTTACTTAAAGAATAACATTTTTTTTTCTATATAATAAAATTTTTAAAATAAAGAGTATTACGTGTTCTAAAGCAAAATCCACCGATATAATTATAACCTCTTAATAGAAATTTCGAAAAATCACGACAGTAATAATATAAAATCATATATTTCGATAAAAATTATTAAAACATCCTGTAGATATTGCGTCAAGCCGGTGGATAAAAACATATACCACTTTTTTATTATTAAAAACTGCTCTAAATGTGGGATTAAAACCGATTTATGTACGTAATTTGTATTATCGATGTAGTTTCTCCCCGAGTCGCGAGTAGGAAGTAAAATTCGCTATTGATCGGTCCGCTATCGAACTAAATCGTTTGGAAAGTGTCGTTAGTGCACATTTATAATAATTAAAAATTAATTTTTTTTTCACTGAGCGAATGTCAAAAAATTGTCATCGCTTAAATAAAAAAGTCCTGACGATATATAAGCTATAAAACTGCGGCTAGAGTTTCGAATATGAAAAACATTTCGGAGGTGGTCGCTATATTATCGGTGTTACAATTACATCGCCAAACGAAATCTTAGAGCTGTATGACACTTTGTGAGATAAAAATTTGATTTTTTATTTATTTAATACCGATATGCAAATCCGTACAGATTACATCCGTACCGTAAACGAATTTACGAGTTTATCTGTACATCTGGTTCGATTAGAAATAAAAAGTAACTGGCCGAAAAAAAATAATCGATAGGATGATTTTCTGCAAAACCGTGATCGATATGTAAGTCGTACGCAAAGGTTAGTTACACATAATTTGCGCGCTCCTATGTTTTCAGTATGTTCTTGTTCACGACTTATTTTCATTATAGTTAATACGGCAAATTTAAACTCGATAAAATTTTTGTAGTTAACATTTTGATCATTTTTACGGGAGATTTTATGTCCGTCGGACCGGGGATTACAAGCGCACGGTGGATTTTACTAAAAGATATCTAGGATCAAAACGTACACAGAATATAATTACAGATACGGTAACGAACGGTTTACGATATTTCTGATCAACAATTTCGACAAATGTCGAAATTTTGACTCCATTCAAAAATGATTTTATTTTACGGTTTACCGCTCAGAATGTAGTTTAAAAACTTAAAGAAACTAGTTTCATTTTTTATTTCAAACGAGATTTCCTTCTCTCTTTAGTCGAATAAAAAAAAAGTAAATAGATATGAAAATTTGAAACGACTTATTTTTTAAATATGGATCGGAGTGGTGGTCTTTTCACACTAACGATAAGGAAAGCCGAGCGATTAAGGTAGTATAATTGTAAAGTTATAAAATATGTTTATTTTTAGCGCGCAAATCAAGTAATATGTTAAATATAAAGGCGGCTTCATCGAAAAACTATTTAAATTTAGTTTCCCGAAAGTGTCTTTCTATCGTACCGCAGCCAAGTTTTTTTCCTAAGATCCCGAATTCCGTTAACTGAAATACGACAACCGACCAGATAAGATTTTCTATCCATGAATTCAGAACGGGACGTTAACATTAATTCTGTGTTCTTAACAGACATCCTGACGACGGTTTAAGATACGGATTCCCTCTTCCTAATCGCTCCACGTTCGTTGGCACCGGCTTTTGTCCGACCGAGATTCTCTTCGTCTCTTTTTGTTCTTCAATTCAAGATGCGGAGACGTTCTGATGTTCGTCGCGGAGATGTCATTTCACCTTTCCGGTAATAGATTACCATGTATATATATATATATATATATATATATATATATATGCATAAATATTCATAATTTTTGTCGATAACTCTAGTCACAGCTACTCATACGTAGAAATAATATATCGACACAAACACATATTTTAATCCGATCGAAATAAAAAGCTAAATTTAAATCGCGAGCAGAACCTTAATTTTATTAAATAATTGAATCGATTTAATTATATTATTAACTAGAATGTTATGTAACAAACAATTTTTTTTAAATTATATTTTTCGTTTTACGATAAAATATTATAACTCCATTTTATTCCGATGAACGGCATCGTAAAATTCTATAAAACGTAGTTTTGATAGCATCATTAATTTGGACTATTTAAACAACAAATTCATTTCTGTTCGTATAAATATTCGGTCGATAAATTAAAACTTTAGTTACAAAAATTTATCGAATTAAAATTTTTAAGGTTAGATAAGTTAAACGAAAAATTTCTAAAAATTAATTTACATAATTATTTTTTCAGTACTTACGCTAAACAAAGAATCGCAATATAGATATACCGTACTTTTATTACTTTCCAATTTCAAGCCCGATTGTAATTTTAAAAATGTACAGATCAATCTTCAGGAGGTCCCGGGTTTGAATCCCGGTCAGGTATGGCATTTTTCATACGCTACAAATTTCGGTCGGGGTTAAATGACGATAGTAGTCGATGCCCGTAATCTCACAAAAAAAACCAAAGGTTAAACTGTTTTGCACACACACACACACACACACACACCTGCGCGCGCAGAGAGAGAGAGAGTGAGAGACACATCATTAAATAGAAACATTAAGTGAAGAAATAAGAAAATGTGTGGGAAGATAATTTTTTTCTTGTCAGCAAGACTGTTTGATAATAAAAGGACAACAAAACCGACATAAATCGATCTGTAATGTTTATAAATTACACGATATAAAAATTAATCCATACTAACCAAAATAATATTTTGACATATTAGAGGCTAACTCAAAGGATTTCGAAGAGAAATTCTAAACAATTTACGGCCGTCTATGTAAAAGGTTCTTATTTTGCTTATATAAAAAATAAAACCGTCATTCGCTTGTTTTTATTTTCAACCGACTTCTCACGTACGTTAAATATATCTATAAATCAGTTAAACGGATGATGTAATCGCTCGATCGTTTCATTATTTTTTAACCGAACCGTGTACGCTATTCTGCCGGGAAACTGGCGATCGGAAATTTTTCGCGAATATTTGACGCGTTTCTCGAAAGGATCCAGAACGCACATAAGCTTCCCCTTTAACGAGCTTTTCCTCGACCGAATAGGCATTTTAGAAAAATCCGACTGCAAGTAACGAAACTATACGGCACAAAGCAGGAACAACTGACAATAATAGACGAGAGTAGCGATGGGATCTCTAATGAAAAAGCGGTAACGATTCGATTATTGAAATATCTCGAGATCTCTCGAATTACCGACCGCATTCGATGCGGTTCTCGCTTGGAATATACTACTGTTACGAACTACTAACAAATTTTACTACTGCTTTTAATTCGTCAGTTGCTCGGATTTGGAAGATGAATAGGCCGAATACCGACTGCTAATAAGAATACGAACGATGAGAGTGTCTTAACTGCTGCTTTTCATTTTCGCTCGAGTAAATATTTTAAAACACGATTATTAATTTCGGCAACAAGACGTATTTATTTTCTTAAGTCGTTTCTCGCTATTTCGTTCGCTTTGCTATCGCCACTCCTACTTAATAATTTGGGGAAAAATACGTTTTAATTCGTAATCACCGTAAACTCTACGTTATAAATTCCAGGTCCTAAGAATTAACAGATCGCCACACTATTATCGTTCCGCTTTCGCTTTTATTAATTACTCAAAAGATATCGTTAAAATAAAATGCCAGAATTACATATTAATTCTTTGTCGCTTAAAAAGGGAAGAAATTGATGGGGCGCTGCTAAATTCTTAACCGCAATAATAATTATTAATTCGGGTTCTTTCAGAAAATACGTTAATATCAAGACGATCCAATAGAATAAAAAATAAACAAAATAGGGATGTCCTCTTATCAATTTCAAATGTCATTTATATATATATATATATATATATATATATATATATATATAAATATAAATTAGCTTACAATCTATTTAATATTTTAATTAATTTTTTTCACAAAAACACACAGTAGATTACGGTTTTAATTTTGTTCCTGAATTTAAAAATTATTATACTTAATAACAGGAAAAGATATATCGGTTTAAAATTCCGCTATAAAATTTAAATTTAAAAAATTTATTTCGTCCAGGATGTTTTATAAATAGTCTATTTCTACGCAAATTGGTTTACCGCCCGGCCTTGGAAAACACTCTTTCTGAGAGAAGTGATGTTGCAGGTAAATTTATCTCGTATAATTCAGGTAATGAATTTTTATACAATTCCAAAGGAATTTTCCGTCTATTTAATCGTGGCATTTCCAAATACCTTCGTATTTGCAATATTCCGGTTGTTCCAGGGGAAGTTGTTGTTTGCACCTTCGTAATATTTCTTCAAATAAACTCCAAAGACAATCGTTAGGATTTGTTGTGTCTGAGATTCTAAGATTTCTATTTACGGCCGAGTATCGACGTCCATTCGCTTTGAATCGATTAAATTTGTAACCTCATCGGTTACCCGTTCTTTCCATTTTCTTCTACGTCAAATGCGGTTTTTTTTTTATCTCGGATCAACGAAAGTAGCTTTGGCTACTGATTTATTATCTTCCAAACGACCAAAACTTCTGCCGGTAACATCAACTAAATTTTCTTTTAAATTAACTCCGACATTTGTTTTTAGGGAATAAAAAAATCGATGTTTGTCGCAACCCTCTTACTAAGGGGACAATTAAACCCCATCGTCGGATATTTTTCTCCTGACAACTCGATAGTCATTTGCCGAACAGGCTTTAAAACAGCAATACAATCGGTGTCGATTTTCCATTCTAAGGCATCCAAACATCGAAGTGCTTTTGGAATTTCGGATATAGTAACGGACAATGGATCTTTAAATAGCCTTTCCGGCATCACTAAAATAGAATTCCACCTGGTAGAGACATCCTGTTAAGTTTTAATACAGGTTATCCCACGATCGGTTATTAATTTGATAGTTGCCGTAAAACTACGTTTAAAATATGAAACAAGACACCTGCATTTTTTCAATAAATCTGAGAACTCTTTGTTCTTTTTATCATCATCTTGTACAGCTAACTTAAGCTTGTGAGCCGCACACGGACGGTAATGCAAATTTAAATGTTCATTAGTCGCATTCTTTATTTTACATCCGTTGTCTGCAACTACTGTCAGTATCTTATCGGTGATATTCCGTTCTTCGAAAATAGTTTTTAAGATATAGCCGATTGCCACTCCCTTTTGAGCGACTGATATTTCGCGAGTCGCCGGTACAATTGAATGAAGTTTGTTACCGCGTGTAAAATGTAACAAACGATTTATTGCCATCGGTCCACCAAATATCGGTAGTTACTGAAACACGTTTTATTGAATTTAGATATTTTTAACTTTTTCCGACGTTCGAGAATAAATTACCTAATTCTTCATTTAACTGTAAAGGATGTTTCCGTATTAAGTGCTCTTTTAGGTTTGTAATATAGTCGAAAAACATTAATGTTTTTTTTTGCAAATTTTACAACAAACACTTTTGTTGTCTTCATTTATAGCAAACAATGTTTAAACGATCGATGATTTTTTCCCTTCATAATTCTACTTCATAAATAAAAGTTAAAAAAGAAACTTTCTTAACGGCTAAATTATAAACGAAAAGTAATCAAACTATAAAACCAAAGTTTAACGGAATAATCTCTAAACGAGTAAATTCTAATAAGTAATAATTCCAACGATAGTAAAATAAATGAAAAATTCTGTAAACCGAATTAATAAATCTAAAGTAACAAAATTGAAAAACGCTACTGTTTAACGCTAACTGAAAACGGTGACAAATAACACCGTAAGAATTGACGCGATACATATAAACAAAAAAAAAACTAAGTTACCAAAATATTAGCGACTGATTAACAACGCGATAATAATTCAAATAAAACCACAGCATCTGCAGAAATTAATTTTTAGGGAGCGATTAATCGCGGCGCCAGTAACCCGTAGACAGTCAAAACTTGTTAAATGAAAATTACTCAACCTATGTATTATATCTTATTCGATGTTTGTACTCGTGGAAAAAATAAGTAACGTTCACATTTCAAATGAATCATTCGATTATTTATATCGTTCCATAACTAATATCTCTATTATAAAAATCAATCGATTTAGCCCATCCCTAGAGACAAGGGTAGTAAAATAAACAATTAATATTGGAGTTCGTAGGTATTAAAAGTGACAAGCTAATAATTGTAGTTCGAACCGGGTCGCTTCTGTTTTAAATCTCTCATCCTGTTCATATGAAAGTAATTTCGCTCTCTAATAGATAATTTTCGGTACGTTTTTGAAATAAAATAAACTGTAAAACAATCGCATACAGAATTACTAAACAAGAAGGAAAATATGCGAGGTATATGACAACTGAATTTCGTTGTAATAAAACAGGTTTGGCTAATTACCTTTGAATTATTAAAATAAAATCTATTGGGAATTCAGTAAAAATAACGTTTGATAAATTTAGTACGCTTCATTATAAGAAAATTGTAATAAAATAGAAAAATTCCAGTACAGTACGTAACTTGATTTATTTCTCTACACCTAGCGGCAGCCTATTTGGAAACATCTTGGATTTAAAATGCATTACGATTTTGATTCGACGAAGTAGATGCGTACATTACAGACGCGAAAGAAACAGAGCAGCGTGTGAAAATTCAGATAGCCGTACTCAACGATTGGCGAAATCGTTAAAAGATAGTATAAAAACCTTTATTGTACTGTTAAGTTTCTCAGTTAACAGAATAATCTACGAATTACGCGAAAAAGGCGACGTAATTTTTTCCACATAAAAGTAATAACTGAAATCGGTCAACCGAGTTTAAAAATTAGTCGGATCTAAAGTTATTTAATAATAAACTCCATTGCCCGGTCAAAGTAGTCCAGAATATACATATTTTTTAATTCACCATGGCTTGGGAAGCGAAATAACGGTAAGTACGAGTTAAATCAAGTAAATCAAATAAATGTAAGAAAATCCGTAACAATGAGGACTTGGAATTTAGCGTTTGAAATACCGATGCTTTTTTATTACATTTCATTCGACGTACAAGTGTAAAAATTATTTGCGGCAGAAAAGTTACACACAAAAAACTTTCTGATGCTGATCTAACGTGTCACCTACTAAACGGAGAATATTAGAGGAAAATCCTTCATTATATAAAAAAATACACACACACACACACACACACACACACACACACACACACACACACACACACACACACACACACACACACACACACACACACAGAGAGAGAGAGAGAGAGAGAGAGAGAGAGAGCCAACACTGCTCCATATTGTTGGTAAGTACATCATATCCCGCCAAAATTTTAATGCACATAATCAGAAAATCTTATAAAACATTACGTATCACGCTAAGATAAAAATAAGAAGTAACAAACTTAATACAAAATAATTCCAAATAGTAATTAAATAATAAACTATACGAAATACTGAGTACTTTAACCCACAGATTACTTTAAATAATCGCACGTGAATACTACTACATACATATTTATAAAAATATATAAAATTTTTCCGAGCCGCGGCGTCCTTTATCAATTAAAAGTTTTTCCATGGCGCTTTACCCAAGTATGACTACTCGTATGTAAGAGAAAAATAAAAAAAACTCGTGTATCTTCATTATTTAATTTTTTTGTTTTTTCATTAACAATTGTAAATGTCTTCGTTCAATTAATTATGAAACTTTTAAAATATTTCGCGGCGCCGCTGTGAAGAGGCCGCGGCGCACAGTATAGGAATCATTGGCCTATGACGCTCCCGGTAACGAAAGGATTCCAACGTGGAGCCGTACATCTAAATCTCTTCGGCCGTTGAGCTGCAAAGATGGAACATACATACGCACAAACATACACCCTAAATACATTACATTCTTTTTTGTGCAGTCGTGTAACAATCGAGAACGTGATAAAACTGAAATTTAAAAAGTATAGCGCGTATAATTACAGTTTGTTAAATATAAGAAAATCTTGATGCGTTTAGTTTTTGAAGGGGAAGGATAATACACCCAAAAGAAATAAGATCGGTATATTTCCAAGAATAATTTGCAATAATGTAGTTGAACGAACGAAATCTACGAATCGTTTCCGGGATAGTAGACGTTTTATCAGAAAACGTACTTTCGCTAAACGTTATTGTAAAAGTATGCAGAAGGTAAACGTTTACTTGGAAGACAAAAATTTACAAGGTTTGTATTGTGTAATATTTAAGGTTTTCACTACTAGCGAAAAAACTAAAGAAAATTAAAACCGCATCTACATCTTTTTTAAAGTAAATAAAACCTAACGCAAAAATAAATAAAACGGATGATATTTACATTTAGCGATACAAAAAGAACCAAAAGGTAAATTCAATTACGATAGAACATTTTTGCAACTTCGTGTTTATATACTTCATAAATAATTTTACACAAGTTCCTCGTAACGCCGCACTAATATTTTTAGTTTTCATAATTACATACCGATAGAGACTGAAACTTGTCTCCTCTCTGTTACTACTTCAAATCTTGAATTCAAAATTCAAGCCGCTAATAATTTAGATGTCCGTAATACGTCGACTGTGCAACTTCAAATTTCTATCGCGATTAGAAACTCGGTTTTTAAATGTCTTGTTGTTCATCGTGAATTAAATCCATTTTCAAGATCTAAAGCGATCGCATCTTAATTTTTCAAGTCGAAAATAATTTGGCAAATATCCATCCGTACTGTTTATTATATTAATTTAAATTGTATTACACTGTCGTTTAAAATTACTCCTCACAACTGCAAATCGCTAAGAATTTTGACATTATTCGCTTTAACATTTAATATTCGTTTATCGTCGATTGAAAATTACATATACAATTTTTTTCAACGAATTTATCTTTGACGCAGATAGCAAAAGAAACCTTGTGCGCTATCCGCCAGTTCATATTATTATAACAGGAAGATTAAAAAAGGAATTAATGAAAAATACAATAATTACCTAAATAAATATACATGATACGTAAAAATTTAAATTGAAAAATTAAGTAAAAAAAAAATGCATAGCATCAGAATGTAAAATTATTTAAATCTACATTGAAATTGTATAAAAACAAAAACAAGATAACTATGATAACACAACAATAAATATTTAAAAGACAACGGAATACAATTATGAATTTATACTGCCTATGTGGATTTTTTAATGTTAAGTAGTATATTATTAATTTATTTTGTCGTATGATATTCATTATAATATGTTAAATTTATTGTTATTAGTGCGGATTATTTTTCTCTTTCGATGTGGTAATTTAATATATATATTCAATTGTGCTTCACCCGTTCATCTATTTATTTTACTGGATTACTCTTTATTATTTGGACGTTAAAATGGTCGGGGCCTTCTTTAGAAAATATAATGGTGTAACACGAAAATTAATGTTTGCAAACTGTTGTTTGAAAAGAATGCGGTATAAGTATTTTTTCCTGCCGAACGAGTATTGTACGGTGTATTTTTAAAATTAAATTCATTTTTATATTTGTTTACGTGTAGTATTACTTTCTTGACATATATTTATTTCTCTCAAAGTAGGTACTTTAAATTCTTCTTGAAAATATGGTCGGTGCAGCCGGTAGACGGAATTACGTCATCGGGACTGTTTTGTAAACGTGTAGATTTGTTTACGTATAATTTAAATTCATATAGTCGCATAATAGCAAGAAATTCATTTATCAAGTTATTATTATCATCGTGAATATTCAAATTCGTATTAAAAATACGTAATCATCCGTCTTTATATTTTGTAAATAAGAATCTAAGCCGATCAGGGAAAAAATGTATGTTCTGGAAGGCGATCGATTAACGGCAATCGGTTTAAGGTTGTACTTGTTATCGATTCTAAAATTAATATCAACTGAATTCGCACTTTGTGTAACTCTTTCATTATCTCGTGTTAATATTTTTTTATATAAATATAAAATAAAAAAAAATTAATATAAATAAAATTTATAAAAATAAATTATAATATAATAATAAACATTCTTATCTACAAATATTATCACGGCACAGATGAAGTCCTACGCAAGTACTACGGCATGAAAATAAACAAAACAAAACGAAAGTAATGAAATGTAGTAGAAATAATGAAGATAGACCTCTGAATGTGAAAATACGAAGAGAAAATATTATCGAGGTAGAAGAATTTTGTTATTTGGGAATTAGAATTACTAAAGATGGACGAAGCAGGAGCGATATAAAATGCCGAATAGCGCAGGCGAAACGAGCTTTCAGTCAGAAATATAATTTGCTTACATCACAAAATTAATTTAAACGTCAGAAAAGATTTTTGAAAGTATACGGTTGGAGCGTAGCTTTCTATGGAAGTGAAACTTGAACGATCGGAGTACCTGAAAAGAAATGATTAGAAGCTTTTTCGAAATGCGATGCTACAGTAGAAAGTTAAAAATCAGACGGGTGGATAAAGCGATAAATGAAGAGGTGTTGCGGCAAATAGATGAAGAAAGAAACATTTGGAAAAATATAGTTAAAAGAAGAGACGGACTTCTAGGCCACATATTAAGGCATCCTGGAATAGTCGCTTTAATATTGGAAGGACAGGTAGAAGGGAAAAATTGTGTAGGCAGGCCACGTTTGGAATATGTAAAACAAATTTTTGGCATGTAGGATGTAGAGGGTATACTGAAATGAAACGACTAGCACCAGATAGGGAATCTTGGAAAGCTGCATCAAACCAGTCAAACATACCGTCACTGTTGGTGAATTTATTATTCTGAATCAATACGTTATAACCTAATCTGAAATTAAACTCGATGTCATCACCGATCCAAGTTCGGTCGATATAATAATTTGAAACTTAACGTTACTATTACTTAAGTAAAAAACAAATCCATCAAAAATTTTTCTTGTAATTTTTATGGTCATATGAATTACGTTTAGGGTTAAAATACAATCAAGGATTAAAATTAAAAAAAATTATTTACTTCTACTGTATCGTAGCAGTCATTCGCTATCAAATCATCTAATTCATTATTTTAAGGCGTAATAGCATAAATAGTTAAGTTAACATCATTAACATGTCTCATGAGAAATAAAAAATAAACACAATAGCAATAATAACAACACAATTAAATAATAAATCTTAAATACCCGATTCCTGTCGGGCTAAAATTAATATATGTTATCTGAACAATCAATTAAATACGTAAAATATTAAATTTTCTGTTACCCGTTAAAAAATTAACGCCTACACAATTATAGTGAAACATAATGAAAAAGAGTATATCAGAATCAACGTATTTTATTCATAGTTTTTTACTTCGTTTTTTTAATCCGTTTTACAGTCTTTATAGGGGATAATACTATTTCGCTATAAAAACATCTATATCTGTTTATAGTTTTCTTCGGGTCATTTTATCAAATAATATCGCAATACTAATTTTACGTAACATTTGCATTCTATTTTTGTTTAACGTACGAGAAAAGATAAAAGATTTACTGAAAGTGAACGCTGCATTTAGGGATGAAAACTTACTTAATCAGGTACGGTTACTTAATTCACATAACCTCATTAAATCTATTCGGTAGAAGAGAGAGAGTGTGTCTACGAGCGAATGTGTTATATGATGTCTATAATTAGACGCAAAAATTATTTTACTATTTAATTTAATTGTATTTTTAAGGGCTCCTTTTTGCATTTTGTTACAGATATATTTATTGATCGGTCAACTTATACTGTACTTTTTAATGTTTGCGGTAGCTTTATATAATAAAATAATAACTAAGGTAATAAATTAATAGTTCAATTTAAAATATTTAATTAATCTATCCGTATACAATCTACCGATTAAAAAAAAAAAAAAAAACACAAAAAATGTGGCATATTTTATTGTAGTGTTTCTAATTCTGGTGTATATTATTATATTGTTTTTTGGGATAATATTTAGATTTCAAATAAAATAAAAAACAAACGTGTAATATTAAATCGATTTTATTACGAGACCGGCAAAGGATTTTGATATTTCAAGGAACGATTTATTTAGGTTCAACGGCACAAAACAATCGCGTATTAGTTAAACAATCTGTAACCTATGAATTCGTTTCAAAATCAAAAGGCAAATTTATAAATTGACTACGTATATTTCGATAAATGGATTTGCGTTAGTGTAATTTGATACGATAACGGCATTTTGAGTATAAGTAAACAAATTTCAAATTCTTCTACCTTTTTATTATTTTTTCAAAATTAGACGTTCATAATTATTAATTTTAATTAAAGATTAAAAAACAGATCACAAACTATAAAAGTTAGCTCTTATTCCGACTAATGAATATACAAGGATATTTTCACTAAACAATAATACTTATGCGATAAAAAGCAAACTTACTGTATTAGCGATAAAAATGGTAATTAAATAAAAATTATTATGGCATATACTGGAAACAGTGTTCATAATTTCCAAAATAATGGATCGTATTTGTTTTCCGATTTAATAAATCAAAAGAATATCTCGATGCTGTGTGACACGACTGAGTGTCGTCAGTAGGAGGAAATCGTACGAATCAATAAATTAATACATACATTTACGTAATAAATATTTTCTAAATAAATAAAATCAAAATATTTCGTATACTCTACTTACATTATTAAAGTCGTGTTTTGCCTGATATCCATTTATACAATTTTATTTGTTACTTATTAAAACATTTCATCACAAAACTTTGTTTCACCGCAGTATATCGCATTAATGAAGGAAATACGCTAATGAAAATTAAACATATTAAAAAAAACTTGCAATCCAAAAGCAGCATAATTCAAATTCTTATTTTACTTTATTTTAAATACATAAATTTTAATTTAATTAATTAAAGGCTGTTACAAAAAAAAGAAAAAGATTAATTTTAAAATTAATGATTTATCTTTGCTAACTATATACAACTTAATTCTAGTTCTCTCTCTTTAGACAGCATTACGGGCTGATGAAAAAAAAAACTTTTACGATGACTAAATTTTTATGCCTCACCCTCTAATCGACATAAACAGCGGCACGTACTCACCATTTGTTAAGTTTTTTTCTATAGTATCACTTGTCCTTGAAAGCATTACAAATAATAGCGTCCGTCTTTTTGTTTTAAACTATTGTCAGTTTTAACTGAATTCTTTTTTTTTTAGCACAAGCGGCAGTGTAATTATAAAAAGAGTTTTATACTATAACATATATGTTAACGTTTTATGGTTGTCATCAATTCCTTTATAGATATACGTAACTCTTGTACGAACAAATACAAAAAATATTTCAATAAATAAAACTTTTTTTCAGGCTTAATAGGGAATATAGAATGAGAAATTAAATAGATTCCTGTCTTCACCAAAACACGAATATATATTTTATATACTGATATACCGATTCAAAATGTTTATAATGATCGCCAAATGGTTATATAATTAATAAACATCATTACTTTCATAGTAAATATTACTCTTAATTAGTAATATTATTGTGTAGAACATATTTTACATACATCACAGTCATTAGAAAAAATAGAAATAATATGTAAAACAAGAAATTAATGTACGAGTTTTGCGCAAAATCCTTTAAAAAAAAGAATGACAGAATATGAATCATCACACTACAACGATCCAATGATGTTGCCAATGTGTTGTGTTTACCTTCAAACCGTTTGTAATCTTTGCAACGAATCTTACATGTGTAATAATGTAATAATAATATTGAATACGTAATAAATAATTTGATCAAACCGAGTAATAAACCCACCGGGTCGGTCTAGTGGTGTACGCGTCTTCCCAAGTAAGCCGACTTGGAAGTCGAGAGTTCGAGCGTTCAAATACTAGTAATGGCAGTTAGTTACTTTTATACGGATTTAAATACTAGATCGTGGATACCGGTGTTTTTTGGTGGTTGGATTCGATTAACCACACTTCTCAGGAAAGGTTGAACTGAGACTGTACAAGACTACACTTCATTCATACATATCATCCTCTGAAGTAATACCTGAACGGTAATTCCCGGAGGCTAAATACGAAAAAGAAAAAAAATACGTAATAAATAATTTGAACATCTGCCCGAATATTTGTACATCTGAGAAACGTACAATTCACAGAGCTAAACACTGTCGAAACAATTTTACCGAATGCATTTACGGAATTACTCTTGCACTTCTCACCGTTAAATTTATCGACGATGATAAGACAACACTCGTCGATAACTTCTTATCTTGGTTCTTATCTGTACTATAAAAATGTACAGAAAAACAGAACGGGAACGGAATATCATTTCATCTGTAAGCACACAACGCACACATTGTTAAAGTTATTTCACGATTGGGTGCATTACATTTTACTTTGGTAATAAAGATGAAGATGATTTTGAGGCCGTTTCTTGAAAGAAAATTACGAACATTCTTACTATCAAGATTGAACATTAGATTTGATTAAATAATAGAAAGCTTCATCAACCCAATCTGTATCACCGGTATATTAGATCATTCTAGTTTTGAAGGTATTTTTATTTATTGTAATACTTCATTTGTGCTAGATTTAAAAAAAAATCAGTTGATTAAAGCGAAATGCTTAATGATAAATAAATTTAATAAAACAAATTTCTTATAGTAACAAATGCTTTAATAAAATTAAAAAAATAAATAAATGAAAAATAAATAGTTCAAGAGTTAATGATAAAATAATAAAATAACATAATTTATAAAATTGTATAGTTTATACGGTGACAGAGGACTTTAGCTAAGAGGAATTTTAGAGGTAAATCTTTTTTTATTTAATTTTTTTGGGATGAGGCAAATGTAAAAACTTCTGTCAGTCTAACTAATGCGTCGAGGGGTGAGTGAGGGACGGGGGTTTTAACAAACGCAGGTGGCTTCCTTCGCTGTGATTGGCTACCGTCAGACAGTACTGAACAAGCGTTGTACGATTCAAATACAACCGTAAACATGTGTACATGTGTGTGTGCGTACGTATGAGTATTGCTGTGCGAGTAACACGTTAATATAGACGTTTTCTTATAAAGACATTTCTTATATAGACGTTCGATATAATTAAATTAAATCAAGATTTGTCGATTATTTTATATTTATTACATTTTATTTAAAATAATAATTAATCACCTTAAATTTTAATAAATTAAATAAAAATATTACGATAAAGTTTATCCGTTTTATGAACTTATTTATAAAATGAAATACAGCATTAAAGGGTAAAAAAAATGAATATGTAAAACTTTTGAAATGTGGTGCTATAGCAGAATGTTAAAAATCAGATTGGTGGATAAAGTGACAAATGAAGAGGTATTGCGGCAAATAGATGAATAAAGAAGCATTTGGAAAAATATAGTTAAAAGAAGAGACAGACTTATAGGCCACATACTAAGGCATCCTGGAATAGTCGCTTTAATATTGGAATGACAGGTAGAAGGAAAAAATTGTGTAGGCAGGCCACGTTTGGAATACGTAAAACAAATTGTAAGGGATGTAGGATGTAGAGGGTATACTGAAATGAAACGACTAGCACTAGATAGGGAATCTTGGAGAGCTGCATCAAACCAGTCAAATGACTGAAGACAAAAAAAAGAAGTAAAACTTGTAATTAACTCGATTATATTTAAGGTTCTAATAATAAAAGTAAGAGACGTCCACATAAATACAACAATGTTGCTTATAGCAACATTTACGTAATCGACCTACATTTATGTAATCCTTTTATGTTTATAAGAACAGAAAATATAATGTTATTTAATTCTTCAACAAACATCAACTAAACCGTTTGCCGACTGATCTCCTAAATGGAATCTTCTGGAAGGTCCCGGATCCGAATCTCAGTCGCCGTTGGAATTTTTAACTTAATTTAATATAATGTACGTTATAGATTTAATTATTTATCAAAATATGAGTTATGTTGCAGCATGTATTTAGTGAAACGTTTAGCAACGTAGTCTTTTGGAGAGGAAGGGCGGTGTTACCTCGACAGCATCACGGCTACCAACGGTTGATAAGTCGCTCCACATTATCTTTATTAATGCTATTCCTTACACGTATTAGTACCTAATACTTTTTTATATTTATTGATTTGTATCGGCAATAGACCGACATCCAGTTCGTCACTTACGTTTATTTTCAATTTTAATAAAGCGTATATAAAAGCCAATTCTGACCGGAATTCGAACCCAGAACTTTCTGTCTACCAGTACTACCTACAATTCTGGTATCTTTTGCCATAATAATAACTAATAGACTTACTACAGGGCTTTAATGAAACGCTCCTGTAACCAGACGGATAAATGTATGATGGACTGTATCGAGCGGTTACCCGTACGGACTTATAAGCTACGCATCTGTTGTCTACGCTGTAATATAAAAAAAATGTGTAAAACGTAATATAAATGTAATGTAAAAAAAATAAATACTTCATTTCATTTTGTTTGAACAAAATTTTATTCCAATAATACTAGTATAAAGGATCCTTTAATTAAAATAACTAACAAAAGTAAATTTATTTGAAAATATTCAGCGATTTACAAAGTAAATGTCCATGAACTGGTAAAATGATTGTTTTCTATTTTGTATAAACTGTTTACTTTAGAGAAATATAAATGTTTAAATTTTATTACCGATTTATTTAAAACTTTTCTCGACCTCTGTAAATATTAATTTTATAATATCGCCGTAGGTGGTTAAAGTAAATCTCTCATTCTCTCTCTCTCTCTCTCTCTCTCTCTATATATATATATATATATATATACATACACACATAAGCATTGCCGGGTTTGCTAGTATCAAACAAGTATGAACAGTGGTCACTTTGTTGAAATCATTACATTTAATAGCGTCTGTTTTTTGTTTTGACTGCTGTCACTTTTAACTGAAATTTCTTTTTTGTTTAGCACAAGCGGCAATGTAATTATAAAAAGAGTTTTACTTTACAGTACATATATCTTATATACATAACTCTTGTACGAACAAATACAAAAAAAAAAACCATGTTACTATTAGATCTGTTATAATTTTCTTTTTCTGTCGTAGAGTATGCTCAGAGCAGAGAATGAAATAGCACGTACCTCACTCGATCGCGTTGCAAGTAAGTTTTTAATTTATATTTTGCATTGATTTTATGTTTATTATGATAATACTAACACAAAACGAAACAAAATACACACTAGAACCGTTTAAAAATTGCCTTCTAACTGTTGAAAATGTTTTGCAGATTAATTCGACAAAGAGTAAACGGTAACGGCCACCAATGTCTGTAATCCCGTCTGCCATCATGTTCTTCTGTAACGCTGAAACCTGTCGTGCACTCGCTTAAACCCTTACGATTAATACGATTAGTTTTTCTGGTAGAAGGAAGAACAGAGATCTGCCAGTGACTTTCTTTGTCGTGAAATGTAGACGTTAGTGTACAACTGAATTGTCACGATGCTTACACAAATAAATAACATTATTTACGTGTAAAATTTAAATAGAAGCAAATAAACTCGTAAAATAAGAACGGTACATCCCAAAATCGACACGTAAAAATCAAAATATTATAGTTAAATAATGAATATACATTATAATTAATTATTTTCTGGCACTTGGGGTAACGTGACAGGTCCTTTCAGTTGTGCAAGAATTTATTTAAATTATTCAAACGTTTCGTATTTTATCCATAATTTTTTTTTCTTTTAAAAGTATAACGCAAATTTCATGTTTTTTATTTCGGTTTATATTTTTGACAATTCATGAGAAATAGTCGTATGTCTTTCAAATATAACTCGCTACGATCTTAAAAATTACAGACGACATCGATCAAAAATTTTTTGAATGTTTAGGATGTCGAGAAACAACTTGGAACGGTAACCGCATTCGTATGATTTTTGGTCAGGTAATCTTCAGAGACGAATTTGAATTTTCTTCAGATCCAAACATCCTGAATTACCACTCACAGTCGATTGAAAACTCATTTATTTGATTTCATAAATCGGACAAAAGTTTTAGGGGAAAAATGTGTAATTTTGTAGTAAATGCCATCGTGATTGCATAAGGGGGAAAGCAAGATCTTTGAACATATTCATTAAACATGTAATTATAAAAATCCTTTTTTTTGTTAACATTTTCTTTTTAACTACTTTCCTATTAGTAATTGGAGAAAATCGATTTTTAGACCAATCGATGTACGGGAACGCATTGCAAAAAAAAAAATTGATCGGTAAATTTTCATAATGAATTTGTGAAAATTTCTGTCATTGAGTTAAGAGAGAAATATTCACAATTTTTTGTTAATTTTATAAAGGTATTCGTTTAAGCTAACGATGAACTGTAATCTTGTACTTCAAGTTGTACTTTAAAGTTTGTCTGATTAAAGAATGACAAATGCACAGAGTCGTACAGTTTCATGGATAAGATAAATTGACAAGTAAGGTTATCTAACTAATTTGAAATATAAAAAAAAATTGTACAGTTTCAAAACTGATTATATCGGTATCTAATATTTTGTATTGTTGTTTTAGTCATATTTATACTGAGAATTTTTACTTTCTTATACGAAGTAAAGAAAGTATTGTGATCGCAAAAAATTTCGGTTTTCAAATTTTAAAAAGTAGTTGAAATAAGTAAGTCATAACAGACTGAAACAAAAAAATGCTCTAGTTAATTTTCAAGGGCAAAAAGTACGTTATATAAGATATACGTGCATGCTGCGGTTAGACATGGAGAGGGAAGGCAAGACGATTGGCTGCGTGTTGACTTTAACTTTTAACCGTTTTACTGTTCAATTCTGCTACGGTATAGAATAGGACTTTTTATTACACAGTTTTAAAAGTTTAACACACACACACACACACACACACACACACACACACACACACACACACACACACACACTCTTTAAGAAAAATTAACTATAAAAATTTGTATATTTTGTGAATGCATTTTTAAATATTATTAAGAATTCAAGATTAAGTTGTACGGAAGATAGTGATTAAATTTTTTAGCCTAGAAAAACAAAACCAAGTTTGTTTTTATTAAGACTTATTGAACGGCAATTTAATGAGTGAAATTCAAAAATTTATTAAACCTCATGATTAATAAATCAAAAATTTTACACGTTCTTACTTTTACTGTGCTAGTAAATAATTGTTATAATTATGCCCAAGCTGAATTCAACGATATTTTTAATTAGCTGACAACTAATACATTATTACTTATCGATCTTGTTTTTGTTTGATATCAATAATTTTTAGCTGACTTAAAATAATCTTAATTCGAGGAATAATTTGTTGTAAACGCATCATAATTAAAAATGTATATAAATTTTTCAATCTCTTAATAAGATTTAGAGACAATTTTATTCTGTTTATTTATTAATTATCATAAATATTTTTTGAACAAACAGTGGCAAAAAGTGTGTGTTTCAAGCTATATAATTTTTTTAATTATTATTAAATTTCTTATATGTAAAATGATTAATAATTTCTTTTAAAGTATTTATGATGCCATCTACCGATCTCAATTTCACTTTCGTCGTTAACGTTTTGGTGTATGTACGTGGGATTATAATGATGAACTTTTTTTATAGAATATTCTAGAAAAATAACTGTTGAACACAATTTAGGACGTTATTTAAAGTAAGTAATAACTTTATTACTCATATATATATATATATATATAATACTTTAACTAAATTTAAACGAGTTGAAAATGTAATCGGATGATTTTATAAAGCTTTATTATCAGGAATCTTAAACTGTTATATTTTGTTAGAGTTATTGATATGTAGAATGATTTTTATATTTTATTAAGGTCTATTCTAACATTTAATTTTATTTAATAATTATTTTCAGACATACATTTTATTTAGTAAAAAAATAATGCATTTTACATTAGCTTGATTAACCAATATGGCGGCGTTATTTTTATAAAATTAAATTTTATATAGGAACTGCAATGAGTTTTGAGAACTAAAAAACAAAATACTTTATTCTTTTAAATGACCCTATGAGAATTGTTTTGATTTTTAGTTTTGTAGCAATACATATATAGCGGGTACTGAATAGCAAATCTGAGTATTTGAAATTGACAAGAAAAAATTTGTCTAGGCATGTTTAGCCTACTTTTTAAAAGCTGTTCTAATGAAGCACAGAATGCAGTTGTGTTTGTCTCTACTATACTATTTTATAGGAACTAAAATTGAATTTTCATATGAATGTAAATGAAAATATTAATAATTATACAAAAATATTTTCTGGCACAAAAATATATTGAAAAATACTTCAATTTGATTATACTTGAAAATTACAAATACTTGAACATTTGAATCTGTTTATTTTTATGGCTGCTGAAATAAAATATACTTTAGGAAACGATTGCATTCATAACTTTTATATGAATTTAGTTTAAAATTTACATCGCATAGTATTTTATCAGAATTATTCTGAAAATTTACAATTAATTTCTTTATCGTAAGAAGAATGGTACTTAAATGAAAAAAAAGTACTAAACCAGAGCAATAAGACCAATGGAGAGTTGCCAGGTAAAGTTGCCATAATTTCAGTTATAAATGATTTTATTACTTCATACTTTTACATACATTTTTGTCTAATCTTTGGTTTTCATTCTGCATAAATGACCATAAAACTAAAATCTTCTTTCTCAGATTAAGAACCTTAAATTTTACTGTACATTTGTAAATTTCTATATTACTTTTCAATTTATAAATTTCATTTACATATTTTTGTCCCTGAGTTTTCTTAAGATTTTTATTTCTACTTTTGCTATTTTTTGTTCTAAAAAAAAATGCATACATTCTGCCCCATACAGTGCTTCTGATAGAACTGCAGTTTTTTAGCGCCTCAATTTGGAGTTATATAACAGGGAATTTTTATGATAAACTTTCTTTATGAGATGATAGGCAGTTTCGATTTTTTGTACTGTATTCCTCATCCCACACATTTTTCAATTATATTTGATGTTATGATTTCTCTCAAATATTTACATTTTTGTACTCTACTTACTTCGTTGATGTCAGAAATTTTAAGGAATTTAGTTCTTTTTTCTTTTTCTTTGGAAAATTAATTAGTTTTTTTTCATAAGAAATTTGAAGACCAATTTGCTTGCAAATTCGCTTAGTAATTGAATTCTGATTTTAGCCTGAGTGGTTCTGAAAGTTACTACTTTGAGTTTGAGTTCTGTTTTCTTTGTCGTTGGTAAATCAGTTAGTTTTTCACAGTGCAGGGTTATTATGTAGGGTTTTATTAAACAAGTTAAAATTGTCTTGCGGTTAGATATAGTACAAAGTATATTACTAACATTTTTTGGTAATCGACATGTTATATTTTGACACAGTGAAAAGAAAAATTAAATAGTATTTAATTTTTCTTTTAACTTTTTTGAAGAAGTAGGAAGTACGGTATGCTCTGGCAAATTACAGGATTTATTCTTTCAAATCTTGCAGTTCAAGCAGCAAGTACATCCTATTTATTCTCTGACATATTGCAGAGTATATTATTTATATTTTTACAAAAAAAGTTAGAAATGTAATAAGCTCACTTAGGTTTAGTACACAGAGTATATTATTTATATGAATTTTATTAAGCAAGACCCGTTGGTATTAATATATAAATTATTTATGTAATAGTTTCCACTTCCCGACAAATTTTAATAGTAATGTTCCAGCGCTTTCAGATTATTAATCTATCCTCATGAACAATGATGTGTTATGCTTTATAATTATTTACTTTACATGTCATTAATTATAATAAATTAAATTTTATAAAAATGTAATTATAACAATCGATCGTCAAAAGGTAAAATAAAGTCAACATTATCCATCATGTCAGTATGAAGATCTCAATTGTTATGTTTATTAGTATGAAGCAGTATTACCGTCCTGAGAATTAAAATTATTGTTTAATGTATGTTTGAATTATATTAATCAAACAAGTATTCAAAGTTTTATAAAATTCAATTCAGTATAATTAATGATATGTGATGTAAATAAAGTATAACACATCATTGTTCCTGAGGATGGATTAATAATCTTAAAGCGCTGGAACATTACTATTAAAGATTGTCGGTAAGTGGTAACTGTTACATAAATAATTTATATATTATTTATGATTTTACTGAACGAGAGAAAATGTTATATTGCTCTCACATAGTACAGGGTGTAATAACTACCTTTATTGATGAGGCAGCAAATGCTATATACTTTGACACAGTTACGGATGCATTATCAAGCTTCTTGTTGATTTAGCAGCATATCTTGTAAGCTATCGTATTGCGTGCTGTATTTAATTTTTTGTCGAGCAAGTAGGATTTGGGCAAGGAATTGAGCAAGTAGTAATACATTCAGGATGTATTATTTATTTTTGCTGAAAAATTAGAAAATTTAATATGCTATGACATAGTTAATGATGTGTTATTCAGGTTTTTTGAGCGCTTAGGGAATATGATATGCTCTGATGTAGTACAGGGTATGTTATTTGTTTGTACTGAACAAGTTAGAAATTAAATATGTTGTGACAGTGGACAGCACATTGAAGGTGCTCCCAAAACAGCGCCACAGGAGCACCCCATTTATTATTAGTTGATGGTGATGATAAGTCTAGCTTGCAACGAGGTACCTTACAACTCCAACCTCACAGGCGATCTCCACGGGAAGCTCATTATTGTTAAACAAAATTTCTTAAATTTATTTAATATTATTTTATATAATGTAAATTTAATTTGATTATTTTTGTAATATTATTCATTCGATTGAATAAAATCATTTAGTTCAAAATCAACCCACACAGTAATAAAGACTCACAGTTCATTAATTCAATTCATGAAAGTTTTTGCTTCAACCAGCAAAGCTCCACTACTATATGTAGTGGAGCTACACATAGCTCCAAATACTATATATATATATATATATATATATATATATATAGTAGTTTGTATTTCCTTTATATAAAGAAATAGCAATCAGGTTATATAAAGAGATACATATAATTATATAAAGATAAGATGAATCATATATATATATATATATATATATATATATATATATATATATATATATATATATATATATATATATATATATATATATATATATATATATATATATATATATATATATATATATGTAGGGGGATCTATTACAACAAAGGTGGGGATAAAATATTGTTATCTAGGATTGGTAGACAATTTAATTTTTTATTATGTAAGAGAATTTTGTATGATTGTGTATGAATGTGTATTTGTCACCAGAGGAAGATTAAAGAATTACAAGTAAAAAATAGTGAATTTAATTTATAGGTATGTATAGTTGATTGGTTAACCCGTGAGATTTATAAAGATAATATTATTAAGTAAAATATGTATTGATATTATATTTAATTCTACCCAATCAAGAGGCAAATAAGTTACATTTTATACATATTTATATATATATATATATACTTTTTTTCTAGATGAAATATATATAAAAACCTTCTCAGTTATGCCAAGAAACAGGGGTAAAATTTGGTTATAATTAATTTAGTTGATGAAGTACAAAGAATAGCTAGATCCAGGTCCTTTGCAAAATTTTGCCACTTGAACTCAACAAAATATGAATGGAATAGATAATATATCGGGATCTTTCCTTTTAACACAAAATTTTTAATTTTAGTAATTTAATGTTGATGCTAATATGTTTTTTATTTTAATGTAAATTACAGTCTTACATATACCTCTGCTTGCTTTGCTTGGTCCTAGTCTTATCTTTTTGTAATCTGTTTGGAGTATAAAATCGTGCCCGAATCGCTTTGTTTATTTTTTTTTGTCTTCCGTCATTTGACTGGTTTGATGCAGCTTTCCAAGATTCCCTATCTAGTGCTAGTCGTTTCATTTTAGTATACCTCCTACATCTTGCATCCCTAACAATTTGTTTTACATATTCCAAACGTGGCCTGCTTACACAATTTTTTCCTTCCAATATTAAAGCTACTATTCCAGGATGCCTTAGTATGTGGCCCATAAGTCTGTCTCTTCTTTTAGCTATATTTTTCCAAATGCTTGTTTCTTCATCTATTTGCCACAACACCTCTTCATTTGTCACTTTATCCAACCATCTGATTTTTAACATTCTCCTATAGCACCGCATTTCAAAAGCTTCTAATCTTTGCTTCTCAGATACTCCGAATGTCCAAGTTTCACTTCCATATAAAGCAATGCTCCAAACATATACTTTCAAAAATCTTTTTCTGACCTTTAAATTAATTTTTGAAATAAACAAATTATATTTCTGACTGAAGGCTCGTTTCGCTTGTGCTATTCGGCATCTTATATCGCTCCTGCTTCGTCCATCTTTAGTAATTCTACTTCCCAAATAACAAAATTCTTCTACCTCCATAATCTTTTCTCCTCCTATTTTCACATTCAGTGGTCCATCTTTGTTATTTCTACTACTTTTAATTACTTTTTCCATTTTTTTCTATTTTTCCCCTAGTAGGTTATATTTTTATGTGTACTTTTGTGCGTTTCAGTTTCAGGATTAATATAAAAATTTTAATTAAGATTACTTTGATTAGATTTTTTATCAGTAGACATATCTCCTTGTCGTGTATTTTTTCAGGTTCAACTAAATTTATATTATAACTGCATAAACATTATTATTAGTTAGGCTAAGTTGTGTTCACCGTCCAAATCTCTATTGGTGGAGGAACTCCATTTATGGGCGCCTGGGCAGTGTTGGGCTCGCTAACAGGTTCCACAAGATTTTATTAAGTGTGTATACGTATATACGTTCGTGCAGACTACCCCTTAACTTTAAGGTCGAAATCTTTTTTATCCTCTACTTAGCACCGGTGAAATCTACCTAAACCTGAAATCTACCAAAAACCTAATTTTGTTTTTGGATTTTGGGCTTGATCGCAATCAAAAAGGGAGGAGCACAACTTGATGTTACAAGAGCCCTAAATCTAAAATTTCAACGCGCTACGACTATGTGTTTTTAAGTTATGCGAGATACATACGTACGTACGTACAAACGTAACGTCAAACCAGTCAAAATGAAATCAGGGAGGGATCGTCAAAACGGATATTTTCGTCGAAATCTGAAAACCGAAATTTTTTGCGATCACTACCTCCTTTACATCGTACAAGGAAGTAAAAATATATTCCTGCTATTAAATCAGAACTGTTTTCGTAAAACACAGTATAATACTTCGGCTTACGAGAAAAGATGTTACGCTTCTGTTACCGTTTTAATAAATTACCGAAGCGTTTATAAGATTTTCCCACCGATTTATTTAAAATAGCGTATGCGTTGCTCTTCAAGTCCTTGAGAACGTTCTTGCGTAGATTCACGTTGTTTGCGACCATAAATCGTAGCACCCCTAGAAGTTCTTTCTATCTGTGACTTTGGCGTTACGAAAATATTAATACCAGATTGAATGTCGAATCTATGCAGATTACGGATATGGCTTACCCTGATGTAAATTCTTAGTTCAGGTACTAAAGATGTAAAGAGTGCTTCTATATATAGTCGTAAATTTGTAACGGTCGTCATTTCCTATAATTTTATTATCAAATTAATTTACTTTTTCGTATATTATGATACTAATACAAATTGATATTTTATAGATAACGAATTAAATTTAGTAAATCACATAATTACTGTCTGAAGAAGTCGATATTAATATATACAACGCATTAAATTTTGTTAAAGGAAGTTATAGATTTTTATTTTTGTTTTATGATTTACATAGTAGTGAGATTGATTATTTAAACTGCGGTTGGTAACCTTCCAGTTTCAGTAGTTTTTGTGGTTATCGGGAACAAACGAAAAGATGTCAATATATGTAGAACCGAGGTTAATTATTTTGTTTTCCTTCTGGACGCTACTTTGTGATTTTCAACAAAAAAAATTATTTCTCAGAAACGGGTAAACTTACATTAATTAAATTTGGAAAATCTAAATTTTTATTTTACAAAATAAAAAAAATTAAACATCTTTACCTATTAAAAAATGTATTAAGCTTTTTATTTTGAATAAAATGACAAACGATCGAGTACACAATGAACCCGGCAGTACGCGTTTTTATCCGTTTCTATTTCCTCCATCAAATGTAATAAAAATTATTAATTACAAATAATAATAGTAAATTAATAAAAATTACCCGCTTTTAATATTTTAAAAACCATCGTGTCCCTTCGACGTTGTACGCTTGGAAATACAAAAAAATTGTAAATGTTTAATCTAGAACATTTATAACACAATATTCGTATAGATAATCTAGTATTAAAATAGGTCTTTCCTTTAGTTCTACAGTCTTAACATTTTTTGCTTTGCCTCTGCGCGTACGTGTGTATGTATTGAGACATAATGGCGCACAATTAGAGCACATATACAAAAAACCAAGAGGGTTAAAGAAGTGAACAGATTTGTTAGTAACTCATAATAAATCGTTTCTACTCGCTCAATCACTGTTCCTTTCTCTCTACACAGATATATATGTATGTATGTATGTATGTATGTATGTATGTATGTATGTATGTATGTATGTATGTATATATATATATATATATATATATACACACACACACACACACACACACACACTCATACATACATACATACATATATATTAAAACGTATTACACATGTACAAGAGATACGGAATTTCAATCCGTCTTTTTTTTAAAAGATAATTTTTTTGGACAGCTGTCATTTTATCTACAAATAAGAGATGATTTATTATTGCATTTATGTCGAATGCTTTGTCTTAGATCAGTTCGGTTTCACTTCTTTTTTAACGGTTTTTTTGTATTACACTAGTTTGCAGCTGTTTTATATCTTTGCTAATGTACTTTACTATGTACAGGTCATATTCTTTGTAATAAATATTATTTATACCATTTCTATCTAAAATTTTCCTTCAAAGATATTTCCACTCCCATTTGAATTATTAAAAAAAACTACGTAATCATTTCTTTATTTTTTTTCTCTAAAATATATATCTTTTTTCATTTTATATATTGATTTAGCTATTTGTCAATGCGAGCATTAATTACCGGACGATTTACAATCGCTGTAAAAATATGTTTTATATTAAAATTAATTAAGTATATTAGTTCTTTCCTCGTCAAGAACATTTGCACAGATATATACCTTATCAAAAAAGTTTTTTAATACTTGTACGACAGATTAATAACAGAAAGTAAATGTTAAAATTTTTATGGTATTTGTTTTTTAGTCCTCTACACCCTCCAGTGGTTTCATCATAATCGTTCAAAATGAATCTGTTGTGTTTGGATCATCATTGTGAAATTTAATGTCCATAGCTCTCCGAGATAAATTGATTGTTTGTCATAAAGGAACGGGATAGGCAAGAGTTTCTGTAAATCCACCATTAAAAGTTGGCTTCCTTTAGGATTCTCTGGGAATGCAGTCATAAGATTTCTTGAAATTTACAAATGCTATCTCCTTGTCTGTTTCTTTTCCTGTTGTAGTCCTTTATTAGCTTGAGATTTATGATCTGGTCTGGACAGTTCCTCCAGGATCTGAAACCTCCCTTGTATTCAACTAGTTCTTTCACAAGTTGTGTACCGATCCTGTTGAGGATGATTCTTGAAAGAATTTTGTATGTTTTGTCTAGGAGTGAGATTCTCCTGTAATTGTTAGGGTCTGTTTTATCCCCTTTTTTGTGTAGCGGATGGATGAGAGCTGTCGTCCAGTGTTCTGTTAGTTTTTCTTTGATCCAGATGTTGACAAGCTGTTGAAGGACAATTTTATTTATCTCCTTCCTACATGTTTCCAGATCTCTACAAAAGTCTGATCTTCTCCTGCTGCTTTGTAATTCTTCATCTCACCCAGTGCTTGGTAGACTTCTTTTATTATGGGAGGGTTAATATTTTCTGGTGGTGTTGTTGTTGGGGTGTTGGTGTTGAAGTTCAGGAGTTCTGTCGGTTCTTCGCAATTTAGGAATTTTTGAAATATTTAGCTTGTTTTTCCCCTTGCCTTTATTGTTATGGGTCAGTTCACCATTTTCCTTCTTTATTGGTAGGGTTCGGGGTTCGTATTTTTGGAACTGATTTTTGAAAGTTTTGTAGTAGTCTCTTGGCTGCATTTTAGTGAATTCCTCTTCTATTGGCTTCAGTGTGTATTTATGGTGTTGTCTTTTTATTCTCTGTGAGGTTTGGCTGATTCCTTTTCTTTGTTTTACAAGATTTTGGAAGGATGTTTCTGATTTTTGGGATTGGTGAAATAGCCATGCTTTAGTCTTTTTCCACTGTTTTGTCACTTTCACTGTTCGACCATTTATGTTTTTTATGAGAATCTATTGGGGGCAAATTATTTTATGATTTGTTTAAGGTTGTTGACCAGGTTTTCGAGTTTATCCTTGATTGTTATTTTTTCGGTTGCTTTTTGGTAATTTTCATTGTTGATTAGTTGGGGTAGGATCCATTTTTTTTGTAGTTTTAGGGGTTTAGTTTTGTTGCTTTCCTTGGGGAGTAAATTTAATTTTAATTTTGACTACATAGTAATCTGAGCCTGTGTCTACTCCTTTGAAAACTTTTACATTGTAGATCTCTTTGTGATGGTGTTTGACCATGAAGACATGGTCTAGTTGCCATTCTCCTTTAGTGTAGTCAGGGTGTTTCCAGGTTTTGAGTTTTTCAGGTTTCCTCTTGAAATATATGGATTCAAGATTAGGTTGTGGTTTCTGCAGAGATTGATGAGTCATCCATTTTTGTTTGTTTTCTTTTGGGCGGACCATTTTCTGATGATGTCACGCTATTTTCTTTCTTTGCCCAGTTGAGCATTTAAGTCTTATTTAACATTGTTTTTGGGGGTGTTATTTATAGTCAGGTTGAGTAGATCCCAGAATTTTTTTGTTTCTATGGTCATTTGGAGAGTTAATTTTATTGTTAGTGGGTGCACGGGTGTTTATTATAGTGTAGATTTTATTAGATGCTTTTAGGGTGAGTGTTGAGATTCTTGGGGATTATAACTTGAATTCTTGTATAGAGTTTATTATTTTGAGGCTGACTAAAAAGCCTGTTCCAAATTGTGGGATATTTTTCATCACTCTTTTCCCATTTATACACCACCTTTGTAGAGTCTATTTCCTTGAGATTTCATGGCATTCTGGTCAGTGTTTCTTATTTCCTGCAGACCCATGATGAGAATTTTGTGTTGGTCCATTACGCCAGTTATTATTTTTAGCTTACCAGTCTGCATGAGCTTGTTTACATTTGTGTGGAAATGTAGGTAATTTGCTTTCATTTGATATTGGACTTTTTCTTGTGTATGTGTGCATTCTAGTTAATCATGTTAAATATATAATGCATTATTTTATTTTCTCACTATAAAAATATCTAATGTATTTATTCATTTTTTATACTGCAGCTTTTTTGTGTATACAGTTTTCCTGGCTAATACAGCTAATTTAGCTATTAAAGGGAAAGTATAGTAATCGATTTCAAAAAATTATCAAAAAATCACTTTTTTTTAAACTGTGCCTCAGGGGACATTCTATAAAAAAAATAAATTTTCACCAAAAACAAAATCCTTACTTTATATGAATTACAAAACAATTCTTTGATGTTATCCCTGAGCCCAATATGACTGTTTTTATAAGTGAATTTTAATACATGTTTGTATGTTGGCTTATTTGAAGTTTAATAACTATGAAATCTCTAAACCAATTTTCTTCAAACTTGTAGGAAGATGTCGTCTTTAGAAGAATTTATTATATTAAATTTTTGCAAAATTTGGAAAAAATGGTTGTGGGGTATTTTGGCCAAAATAAAGTTTAAAAACTTTAAATTGATCATATTAACAAGAAATTTTTCGTATTAAAGTTGAAGTCTTTTTTATCAAGATAACAAATTGTCCAATTTTTTTCTTTTTTAGCTATTTCTTGCTTCACAAAAGGAGTTAATGGGATATTTTTACATGAATATTTTTTACATCAGTGGACCTTTAAATGACTATAAAAAATTTTTCCCATTCCATTCCTGTAATCCGTGGCAACAAAACATCATTTTTAAAATTTTTTAAAAGTTTAAAAACTTAGTGAATACCCATTGAGGTTTAAAATGTGAGTATTGATATCAGGGTCGGATTTAGCCTTTAAACCAGTCTGTGCAAAAGTAAAAAAATTGCGCCCCTCTGTAACTACAATGTAAGCTTTCTAAAAGAAAAAGGAATACAGGCTTTTTTACATTTTTTAGCGAACGTCCAAAAACAACTCGGTAATTGACACAAATACTTATAATAACTTTTCACTTAAAATACTTAATTTTAAAAAAACAGTTAACAGGAGTGTGAGAAAAATTTTTTTACAAACTTTTCGTTCAGAGAATTCTCTAGTTAATTCAGAAACATCTTAACTGTTATTGAGTTCATATTTAATTCCTAATATAGCAAGGTCTGACAATCTTATTTGTGATGTTCGCAAATAGTTCTTGTTTATTTTTAGTTTGGAAAACTACGTTCCCCGGTTGCAACACTTATTGGAAGAGTTAGTAAAATTCTTAGAGCAATGCTCAAGTTTGGAGCAAAATTCATTTTTGTTATCAGTTATCAGTTGTATCAAATCATCCAAAGGCGGTAAATCTTTTTTCAGTACAGAAAAACCATTAGTATATAGAAATGGGGAGTCTGGGACAACCTTGACCTTTGACCCTCCCCCCACTGACGTCAAAAAAATCCCCCCTCTGACATCACAAAAAAAATGAATTATATGTAGGACAAAGGAACAGATTTGAATAAATGAAGAAACGGAAGCACTAAAAATGGGAAGAGGAATTAGGCAGGAATACTGCATATCACCAATCCTTTTTAACATTTATGGAGCTCAACTAACCGAAGAAGTTTTGGAAGATGTGGATGAGGATGATTATGTGACAGTAGGGGTAGAAAAAATAAAGACAATTAAATATGCCGATGATCAAAATTTGGAGTAAGAAAGATGTTATTTTTCTCTGTAATTTTTTTACATTGATTTATTTTGACTTATTTAATATTTTAGTTATGAATTGCACAAAATACTTATTTTATTGAAAATCTTGATTTATTTTTTATGTAATCAGTTTTTTTAATATTATTTTTATAGTTACTCGGTCTAACAGGATAGGGAGGTACTATGGGTACCCTTCTCTGCTTCTAAAGCTTACTTTTGTTTATACTAATTAAAACAGATGCAGACTATATTGTGATCTTTAGCAGCTAATAATAAAATATATAATGTGAATATAAATATTTTGTATCTAATTTTTTATTTTCAGTTATTTGTTAGTTAATTTATTTAAGTGTTAATTAACTGGGATTAGTTTTGTTTTACCAGTTCAGTCTTTAACATTTTTTTAATTCCTAAATTGTGACATCCTGTAATTTTTAGTTAAATTATTGAAATTTTGTGTCATTAGAATTTCTGTGAAATGTATTTTTTAGGCATTATTTCTTTTCAGTTTTATTTGCTATTAATTCTGTTACTATTATTAAGAAGTTAATTTCTGCTATTATATTTTACTTAATAATTTTATAAATAATATTTGTAGGAAAGTGAAAATATGATGCTAATCGATGTACGTAATGGACTTGACAGCATACTTACAGAAGTATTGAATGATGAAGCTGATAAAAAAGTTTATCATGATTATGTGTTTAACACTGGAACTGGTAATAGAGAAGGTAATATTAAAAACAATAATTTGTTACCTTTACTGTTTTGTTACTGTTTGTTACCTATTTTATAGTTATGTTATAGATAATGATTGCAAATGTAATTGAAAGTATTGAATAAGAAAAAAAAAGAATAAGTTTTTTATCTACTTTATTATTAGTAAAAATAAGAAAAATGTATGTGATATGTCATGCAGTTTAGATAAACAAAATATCATGGATTTATTTTTAAGTTTTAAAATATTACCATGAGTTAGCCATTAATGCATGTCAATACTATTCATTGAAACAGCGCTACCATTATTATTTAATGGTATTTATGCAAAAAGTGATTAGTAAAATGTGACTAGTTGTTGGCATTAAATCTTGTTTTCACACTCTTTAAATTTCAGAACATTGAATGCTGAAATAAAAAAAATTCTAAATGTGAAAGATTGCTCAAATTTTTAAGCAGAATTAATCGATATTATTATTCACTAAAATTACATTTGTGCAAAAAGATGTCGAACAATCATTTTTGATTAAGAGAGCTGCCTTGGAATATTAAAAAAAAAAACTACATAGCTTAAGTTTGAGTTGTGGACAAAATTAAATAACTCTGTGGGTTTAATTAAAAATGACTAAGCCATTTCAAATGTGATGCCTACTTTAGAGGGAAAACAGAAAATAAGTTGAATGTGTGTTATCTTTGTAATTTATTTTTACTGCAGTTTTACACTTTTAAAAATTATTCATCCTTACATTATTGTTGAACATACTTCTCTCTTTGTTCTGACCCTAGCTGAAAAAAATGGAAAAGAAGGATAAGAAATACAGCACTTCAATATTATTTTGTGATGATGCTAAAATATTATATGAATTGGTTACTTCCTTGTAGTCATGAATCATCTTGGTCTTTGGTGCAGCACAAACTTGCCAGTTTTCCAGTACAGCATAAATATGTTTGTCTAGTTAGCAAATACGTGAATCAAAAGTCAAGAATCAACAAGATTCTAACATGGAATTTTTAGTAGTGGATATGTAGAATTTAGAATATGGATAATGTAGAATGATTCATATCATGGATTGGACTTTTGTCTGAAGACTGCAATGATATCATGTTTCACCTCCATTATTATTTACTAAAAGAATTATTCATAAAAATGGAGTTAAGCAAAGAATGCATCTATGAGATTTTTCGTATGTCTTGTGTCTTATATGCTTTGAGATTCTTCTGCTGCGTATTCTTTGGTGATTTAATGATTGTAAACAATGTTTCAAGTTGTACTGTATTGTAAAAGGTTAAAAGATAAATTTCTTATATTTGGTAGTCATATGGTGATTACAAATTTTATCGTCTTTTATTAATGGTATCTCCTTTTGTGGAACAATACCTGGTTTTCTGTTAATTGTCACACTAATTTGATCATCAGTAAATTTATAATATCATGCCAATGATATTGATGATGAATTTCAATTTTTGCTATCTATTTTTCCAATTAAAACAACTACCTGTTACTGAGTCCACACTGGGAATACAGTAGCCATTGTTGAACTACCTTTAGTAGCTTGACTTGTGGATCTACGTAGTTGTCAAGATCATTAAGTTATACTAAGAGTTATTTTGTTATACTTGGGCAGAATAGAGAATCATAGCTTTGTATTTTATACATCTTGTACTCATATATCACTGTTTTATTACATCTTGACCAACTTTCAAATAATGTATCCAACCAACCATCTTTTTTTAATCAACAACTACTCACTTTTACTAATTTAAAAAAAAATTGAACTGCTACTGCCAACTGAGCAATCATCTTTACTTATCAGTACTGACTTTTTGTATTTGATCAGTATGTTATCAATTTAAATTTAGGTAGTTAAAAAAAAGTCTATTTTTTAATACTTTTGTATAGAATAGATTAATAAATTTAATGTTCTTTTCTTTTTTAGCTTTGCGTGTTTCATCAGTAAAAGAGATAGTATTCAATTATGGTGATGGTGTATTTCATTGGTACTCATTATCAAGATTTAATTATATATATTTGTTAGGTCTTGCTGAAAATAAGTTCATTAGTATTACTGGTTTGCAGCAGATACCACATGATAAAAAATTGAAATTGACACAGACTGAAAGAGGTACTTATGAACTTTCTTAAATTTATTTGTTTTTTAGTAATTTAAACTTATTTCTATATTGCCTTCTTCTGATGTGTTAATGTACCAAAACAGTTTTTGTTTGTTTGTATAAAAAAATTGTTAACGTTTCTATTATTAATTTTATAAATGTTTACTGGTAGTTCTTTGTATGTTTCAGATGTTCCTTAAAAACTGCATCAATGTTTAAATGTTTTCTGCATCAATGTTTAAATGGTGGAATGTTACCTCAAAAACAACAGAAATACTTTGTGTAGTTGCATTAAATACACCAATAACCATTCTTTCATGGTACAGGTTTCACAGTGAGATGCTGGTAAAGTTATTTATTTTTGTTATTAATTTGTTTATCTGATGCTGCTAAGCGGTAAATAATTACTGTAAAATTAGGCATTTTTTGCATGAAAATGTGTAACTCAAAGAATTTTAGATCAACTTATTTAAGGTTAAAATAGTAAGATTATCTTTATTTGCCCGTACATGGTCAGAATGAAAACCTTGACAATACGAATCGATCTTTAGAGTTTGAAAAGTAACAAAAAGTAAATTTTTGTTGTTAATATAATATTTTGGTAATTTAAATGCAATCTTAGTTTACTGCATTGATCTAAGCTTTATACTCAGATACTTATACTCAGATACAGCAGTTTGCTTTACAAAATTCTCCAAACAGTTGTAAACTTTGTCACGTAACATAACCTTTTTTGTACTCCTCTAGATTTCCTCAATGTGTTCTGATGTTTTTCTTCCAATTTTATAGCTTTTTTGTGCTTTAAGGTATTTCTTGATCATGCTCTATAAGAAAATTTTCTAGTTTCTCTTAACCTTTCATGAGAAGTAAAAAATCTCATTTTGCAATTGGTGATTAGGAAAATATTCTGCATATAGATGCTTCTTCAGCTTGATTGCAGTCTGCCGCCAGCCCAACCATAAGATTCATGTCTTCAATTTCAGTATGAAAAAAACTTACATTTTTTTCAAAAAGTGAGATTCAAGTAAAGGAAAACCGGTAGCAAAACAATTTAACTAATTATCAATTTAAAAAATAATAACAATGAAAATCTACATTTTCATAATTATTTCAGTTTAATAATTTTTTATTAGTGATGGAGATGAAATTCAGATGGAAATTATCTTCAATTTTCTGCAATAACGTTTATTTGTTGATTGATTATAAGATGTTTAAACATGAAATTTTAGCTAATAAAACTAATGATTATGAATGAGGATGTAAAAGATAAAAAAACGATATGATTGCCATTATGAAATTTGTCAATGTGTTTGTATTGTAATTCTTTATTTATTAGAGAAAGTGTAAACATAGACATCAGATATTATAATGATTTCTGTATCAGGTCTTAAGGTATACATTTTCTTTATAAAATATAAAATGGTGTAGGGAAGAAAAACAAAGGAAACAACCATTGTTTCAAAGAATATTTTCTAATAATTTCAATTATAGACTCCAAAAATGAAAGCCAGGTATACTTTTATCACGTGTGTAAAATGTTATTTATAACATAAAATTTGCAAAATTCATAAATGCATACGTGCTAGGTCTGACGTTCAATTTAGATAGGTTTCTGAGTTACGTAGTACCTATGTATGTTATGTTATCACTTACCTGGTAACAATTCATTTTTAGCAATCATTAAGGTAATTTACAGACACAATAGCAAATTATAACCAAATTTATGAATAACTTAACAAAAACAGAGGTATTTTTTGTTTACTATATTCTATCACGGAAAATAGGGTAAATAAAATGTACTGAAAATTAAGTCAGTTAATTAAATCAGTTTTTCATACGCTTTGGTATCTATTTTAATACGGTCCTAAATAATAACTTATGTGTGGTGAACCTCTGTAAATCTTCCACTTACAGAGGTTAACATTTATGTACTCTAATAAGAAAAAAAATCAGGTACAGTAATTAGAAAAATTTCTGGCATATGCAAGGTTTGTTTATATACATTTTACTGTGTAATTATATTGTATATTATATATTAAGTAACACAATTCAATGTGCATATAATCTACATAACTTAATAAGTTATGTGGAATTTTATTTTTGCCTAAAATAGGAGCAGTTCTGGACCTGGCCTTATTATAAATCTATAAGTTATTTAACTGTGATTCAAGTTGGATTTAATTTTAAGCTTATAATTATAAATGATCAAGATAATTCAATTGATATTTATGATATTACATTTGAAAATGTGAATCAAAATATGTTTTCCAGAAGAAAACCATATTTTGCGTAAGTAGATAATGTACCTTTCTTCCTACAATATGTTTAAAATCTGAATAGTTAATAATTAACTGCTGGATAAACTGCAATTTTTTTGTTGTTGTTTTGATTGTTTAATTAATCCAAACATTGAATTTTTTAATATAGATAAGTTTGTCTGAAATTTTAACAAAATATTTCAGACATAATAATTATTAAAAATTGTTGTTGATATCTTGCATCTTTAAACGGTTAGAAAAACCCTTAGATAAAATAACATATTTAATCTGCAATGTGTTCTTTAGTATGTTGTTTTTTTAGCTATTTCAATTTGTTTCAGCCATTCAGTTTTTTTTAGCTATTCTGGTTTTTTTGGGTCCAAACGTACCATAAACGTACAATGAACCAAAATTGTCATGGTGGAGGACCCAATTCTTCTCTTGTCAGAGTGCAGGCCTTTTCTTTTGCATATTTTCGCACTAACACTGAAAGACACTAATATTCCTGGTTACACTAATAAAGATAATATTCCTGGTTAACTGTCTGCTCCCTAGGGGCGAATTTGTGATGCATTTACTCATAGATTTGAAGAAAACTACCAACATTGTCTTCACCTTCAACCAACTTTGTTGTGCTTTTTTTGGTTGTGACGAACTTGGACCCTTCCACTATGATGATTGTGCCTTTGTTTGTGGGTCATATCCCTAAACCCATGGTTTGCCTGTAATTAATCTATTTTACAAATATGGGTCAGTTTCAGCCCAATTAATCAGTTATTGGGACATTTCAAGTGGGTGTTGTTTCTGCTGGTCTGACAACAATTTCAGAATAAATTTTGCTGACACACAACACATGTTCAAACCATCAGTTAAAATTGACTGAACTGCGTAAAAACTTAAATTCAGTTCATCAACCACCTTTCTAATTGTAAGTCTACAGTCAGAGCACACTAAATCATGAACTTTCACAATATTTTGATTCGTAACCATCTCTGAATCTGTTAACCAGATAAAAACGTTTGATCAGCTCAAACATTTATTCCAAATCTATTTTTAAGAGTTCATAAGTCTTCAAAGTTGATTTCCTGGTTTTTAAACAAAATTTGACCAAAACTCATTCAGTTTATTCACCCATTTTGCAAAATCAATAATCCTCCTATTGAGTAGTAGCAGCAGCTGCCTTAAAACTTTCTAATCGCACCTTGTATTCTATCATGAAATGCTATCTTTACATTTGAAAGCATTTCAAAGATAAGGGATTGACTCACATCAGCTAGCTTGTTCTTCAGGTCTCCAATATCTGCTTCAGGAGTTTTGTAAATGGTGGACTTCGCACATCCATGCAAGAGAAATTCCAGTATAAGATCTGAAGAACATGATGGCCTGTCTACTGATCCTCTTCAACCCATCCATTTTTCTGGAAATTCAGTATTTAAGAATTAATTTGCATACTTCTCTGTTGAACTGGGGTAATACACCATTTTTCTAGAAAACAGTTTACCTTGCAGTAATTTTTCCCAGAATTCAGTCATAATGTTTCTACTTACTGATTTGATTTCCTTTCCTAACATTGCAGTTACGTAGCTTCTGTAAGATTGCTATCAATGAGTAAAGGCCCAGTTCTCTAGAATGGCAACCCAAATGGTACTAGATGTTACTTCAAAGTAATAAGTGTTTAAAGTAATTGGTATCCCAGTTCCTACAATTGTGTCTATTAACAAACCAATTATTATAGAAAGTGCATTTATCACTGAAGGAAGTATTGTTGACAAATTATGAATTATTTGTTAAAATATTGCCCATTTCCTTACAAAATTGAATTTGATGATGTAATTTGGATGGCATGGATCACTGGTATGCATTGCAATGGAAATTACCATCACCACGAAAACAAGCACTTATAAACTATCTTTATTGAGTTTTTGACGTAGCTGCATTTTGTAAGAATAGAATTTATTATTTTTTTTAAAGGTCTGTTAAGATATATGATCTATTTCATACTTACTGCCAATACAACTAGTAGACTGTTCATTATTGTCCAGAAAAACCCAGAGTATAATCTTTTTTGTAATAAACTAGAGGAAATTGACATATTTTCTTGTTTTTGTTAACACTTCCACTAGCTACTAACTTTCTAAGGTAGCTAATTGAAACAGGATGATCAGGAAGAAGACTGTTGAAGTGTCATTTTGTTTTGTGATAATTTATACTGCCTACTTAAAAAAATAAATATTGTTAAATTTTTTCAAAAATTTATACTACCACTGTGACATGGATTCCAGTAGAGAATCAGCACCTACTGCTGAAAAAACTGAATAAAAGGCAAAAATGAAAAGAGGTACTAAAGAAAAACGTATAAAGCAGTTAACTTATAAAGCAGAAAAAACATTATAAGCAGCACTACATGTTTCAGTATTACTTTTAATTGTAACATAGTAATTGTATCACTTTCTTAACAAAACAAAATAAACAATTAAATTCTTAATTCAAATTGTAACTTCTATTATAAATAACAGTATTGTTTGAAATAGTCTAAAATGATATTTAAAATATCAGGTATTAAATGAATGTTGATGATTTTGTTTATAGGTATTTGCTGACCAATAGTACGAAGGATTTTAAGAGAAAATCAATAAATGTAAAATGAATCAACAAATTTTCACAATTCTAATTGTTTTTGAATATTGTTCTATTTTAGGTTTAAAATGTGTTCTATTTTTGGTTGTCCAAAGAAGTCAGTATGTTCTTTAATAGCTAATTCTTGAAAATGGATAGAGATATCAGTGCATAGCTTTTGCCATTCATCTTTTCATCAAATTTTACATAGAATGATAAAAAACAGATAAATTACCACAATACCATTTAAAAAGTTAAGTTGAATCCAATATGGCAGAAAGAAGATGGCAGATGAAATTTTAGATTATGTTAAAAAGGTATTTATGTCTGAAATAGATATGCCATTGGTCAAGATTCTCCAAATTAACAATAATAGGAAAAAAGAGGAACTTAATTTATATACACTGTATTATCCATGTGTATACAAGCCTAAAGATTGTTTTGTATATCACACACCCAGTAAAATAGTGTTGTAAGTCTAAAATGACTGTTTTAAGAAAAATCCAGTTGAAATGCAAAATGAAATACTTTACTCAATTTCACTAATATTTCACAAGAATATTTTGTAACATGGATATGAGTTACAAGAGGATTTTTCTAGAAAAGAACAGGAATTTCTCAATGTTGTGTATAAAGATCTCAATCTGAGTCAATCAAATCTGACTTATAATGTTATTTTCTGGGTGTCTGGTATTATGATTACTGTGCTACCAGCTGCTGTTATTTAGAGACTATGTAACATTGGATAGCTAGCTGTATTTAGCAAAGAATTATATAAATATTTTATCAAATAGTGATTAATTAGTGATAAATATTTACTAAAAACTCAGTTTAATTTTTTCCAGATTATCACAAAACTTACCATTACTTTGTCCAAGTTGGTCTTTAGCTCTAAGTTACATAGGAGATTTAATGTATTTATTCTTAGCTCAAAATGAATTGAATACTATTCTTGCATATCGAACAGAAATTTCATTAAATAATGAAGTAATTAACCATTTTAAACCATACAGTAATTTTTCTTATGTTGGAGTAAAAAATATAACAACATTTGTTACTGCTCATCAGAATTATTTAGCTGTAACTGGGGAAAAATCAGCTGTTTTTAAAATAAAACCAGATGGTACCCTTATTCATGATTTAAAAGGTGAATTAGGTAAGTAAATTAAATTCTTTTGTATATGTATTTGCACAACTGAAGTACATTGTTCATTACTGTGTACTACAGTATTGAAGAAACCATTTGTAAATTAATTTCTACCAACGTAACATTTAATTATTAAGAAAGTAAAGAATTTACTGACTTTTTTATTGCAGGATTGAGTGCAAGTATATTTTCATGTTTAATATGCAGCTCTTTATGAATGTTTAATTTGGTTTCCTTAAATGTGGAAGATATTTCACTTATTAACTATTTCATCTCAAATCCTGTTTGCCATGTCTATGATAGTAACGATTATAGTAATGAATTAGGCAATTATGATGGTCAGGCTATTGTTTCATTACTCCCTGTGTATTTTCATATAAAACAATTATTGCAATAATTCATTATCCCTCAAGTTAAATTCTCTCAAACCACGTCCAAAGTAACTAATCGCAGTTATAGTGGGCTGGATTAAAAAAGATATCAATTTTAAAAGAACTTATAAGACCCAGAAACATTTATGTTTGGTGAATCTCAAAGATATTCCACTGTACCATCTGGATTGTCTGTATCCATTATCTTAATGTTAGGATGATTCATCTTATAACTTAGATAAAAAAGCAGTTTCATGACTAAATGTAATCTTATAAAGGATATTTTTCTAGCCTTCATTCTGTCAGTCACTGTAAACAAATATCATTTGTAATCTATATTACATAAATTATGAACATCATGTTGATATTTCTGCAGTGTGACCTTGTTCTTAACTAACATGTTTAATTGAATTTTTGGGGTACCTACTTGTTTGATTGTCTCACCTATATTTGGATATATATTTTGATGTAGCAGCTTCTGTGTTAAAGGATGCCAGTTTTAAAAAAATGATTACTTTCAAGAAAATTGTGAGTTTCATTTTCTAGTAAATGATTGTATCATATATTAATAACACTGGTATACAAAATAAATTTTTTTTAATGTTTCTCTAAGTGTGATACCTTTCCTTGCATTGTTTTTTTTTTTTTTGTGTAGGTTACAGATTTGTAAATAGACTATTCTATTTACAGATCTGTAACCCACAGTTAAACAGAAATGGCATATTAAAGATCTATAACAGTTAATACAAATACTGTTGTGGAATGTCATATACTTACATTAAAACTTCTTATAGCAGATGCCCTCCTTTTGTGGGTAACTTCAGGTACATCTTGAATTCAACAGGAATCAGTTAACATAATAACATTTGTCTTTGTAACAGTTTTCCGACACTGAAATATTTTTGTGTAAATGTTTACACTATATTTTCATGTTCATCACTTACTGCCCTAAGGTTTGGCTGGAAGAAATCCAGATTTGAATGCAGAAAATGGACTCTTTGTGGCATATTGCATCCCATAGCTCTGTATGAATTTTTTTTTTAAACTTTTCAATCAGCTTTGATAGCCCAATATTTTTATATATATTTATATATATATATATTTAGGTAAATTCCAATCATGTAATCTTGAGGCTAAAAGTTCAGTTAGATTTTCTGATAATTTTAAATCTTACAAAGTCATTTAGCTCTTCTTGTGATGTAAGATGTGGCTCACTGGATTGTAATTCAAAGTTTGAATCTTGATTATCTTCTTCCACTGTGTCACTGTTCTTGTTTCTTCATCACTGTTTTTGTGAAACAAGTTTTCAGGAACTTGGATTGGATTCATTGTGAGGTATAGGTCTGAGTGCCAATGACGATGAAGTATATAGTAAAGTGTGTTAAGATTTCTTTGAAATTCCAAACACATTAGTTAAACAAAAATAACAATCATTTAAGTGTCTTTTCAACCAAACCATAGGGATACCTAGCGGTAAAGCCTTTCATGTGCCTTTTAGCCATCCTTTCAAGTTAATTGCATAGTTATTACTTATTATATGAGGAGCCCATGTCTTATCCTAATCACTGATTAGGTAATTTGTGTCACTGTGGTTAGTTTGACAGGTTACTATCACAGGATGTGACGGTAAATCCACAAAAATATTGAACACATTGTATACTATAAAATCATCCTTAGAATACATCAGAGGATAATGAAAGATATATGATTTTGCATAAAACGTAAAATGGTTTAAACAAAAAAAATGGTCTTTTTTTTTGCTTTCTTGGTTGAAAAAATATTCTTGCACAGTTTTGCGTAAGACCACTTCTTGTTATTTTATTTTATATAATTATTGTATAAATTTTTGCACAAAAAATATATAAAACATAAATGAGGAAGCTAAAAGAGGTGTATTTATTTTATATTAAAATATATTTTCTGTTTATAAGAAGATTAAATTATAATCAAATTTGATGACATAATAAAAGTAATGAATAAACCCTACACACAAGCATTAAGTTTAAACTCGCTAACCACTATAAAATCACTGCATAAACGTGTATGAAAAATACATTCAGATAACTCCATTTAAAATATGTTGTCTGTTGTCAAATTAAATTGAGCACAAGTGAAGAACGACTCAACCAATCTTCATCAAATTCTCACATACATAACTTCAGATAAACTACTACAACATAACTAAATTTCAATGAAATTAATTTAATAATTTTGGAGATTTTCCAGCAACAAAATTTTCAAATTTTTTGGAACAATTGAATGGAATTCAAGAACCACTAAACCAATCCATGTCAAATTGTGATGTCCACAACTTAGATAAAATGTTACAGAAAATCTAAATTTCAATGAAATTTAACTAGTAGTTTTGGAGATTTTTCAGCCAAAAAATTTTATATATAAATGAAATTTTCATAATCTTCATACCTCAGTATGTAAGGAAAATCAATTTTTATCCTTCAGTACCATGCAACTGAAAAAATACTCCAATTGAGGTTATGTTATCTGTTGTCAACGTTAAATTAAGTGTAACACAGAAAAACTTTAACCAATCTTCATCAAATTATCACGTACACAACTTCAGATATATTGATCCTACTGCTTATAAAATGTTTATATTTCTATGAATGTTTATCTTAAAAATTTTTTTTGACTTCATTTCTTATATTATATATGCATCTACATGAAAATAAATTAGCTACGTTTTATCAAAGTTTAATTAATTGTATTATTTTAATTTCATAAGGTCTAATTGATAAATGGGTGCCGATTAAACTTGACACATATCGTGATGATACTCTGTTACTAGCCCATGAGCAAAATTCTTCATCAATTAAATTTTTTAAATGGAGTTACTCTTGGAGGATTTATACCACTTTCAGATTATCCATGTAGTTTCTATGATGATCAAAGTAACATAACTGAAGGTAAGCATTATATTATTTTGAAATTTATTCTGAATTGTATAAGGACTCATTGACTCGCATATTGTCATATTTGTTTTCAAAATGATGTATTATACACAGCGATTCAAATTGCATGACAATACCAGTTATCTGAAAAAGAATGGGTTTCAAGAACAAATATAATTTTTATTTTTTAGCTCTCAGTAGTGTTTTATGTATATCTTGTAATGATAACTATTAAGTTTTAGTTTACACATTCTCCATCAGATAGCAGCTGTGTTACATGTAGTCTACTGTTACATAGACCAAACTGTTATGAGCCCAGGCTTCAGTACCATGGCATCACTATAAAAGAAAGCACAGTAGAAGTATACTGATTTCTCAGAAACAAAACCAGTGACTTGTACAAAGAAATTATATGCAAATCTATTATAGTAATTGTCCAAATGATAAAGCCATATGTAAGTGGTATGAACAGTTTTTGGAAACTAGAAATATATTGAAAGGACACTTACCAGATAGGCCCAAAAGAAGTACTTAAATCAGAGAAAGAATTCGACTTCTACTGTCTTTCCATTGAAATTCAAAACATTCAGTTCATAGTGTTAATCAACTGAACATTCTTAAAAGCACTTCCCATGATGTTCACAAGTGATTAAAAATTTTTATATACAAACAAAAACTTTTTCGTGAAATTAAACCTAACAATAAGTCACAAAGAATTCAATTTGTAATGACCATGTTAGACTCATTATTTTCTGCTGATGAAAACTACCTGTGGTGTATTTTATTTTCTGATGAAGCAACTTTCATGTTTCTAGAGCCACGAATTGCCATAATTGTCAAGTATGGGGCACTGAAAATCCCCAGGAATTGGTGGAATTCATCCATAGTTGTCCAAAAGTGAATGTCTGGTTTCATGCATAATCAAATTTTTGGGCCATTTTTTTCCCATGGCCATAAACTACGAACAGCCTTCTTTTCCAACAAGATGGAGACCCTCTACATTATGCAGAAGTTGTGTGGTCTGTGCTCAGTGACAGGTTCCTAGAAGGCTAGATGGCAGAAAAGCTTCCGTAGCTTGGCCAATGCAAAGTCCTGATTTGATGGTGGTTTCATCTTTTGGAACTATGTAGAAGACATCCCAAAAAAAGTTCTAGTTACTTGAGATCACCTGTGCCAAAGAATAACAGTAAGCGTCCTTGCATGAATAACTCCAGACACTGATGACACCACTGATAGTAAATGATGAGTTACATTGAGGTAAAAAAAAAATTTAGACTTTGTACTTTCATGTAATAAAATACCTACTTTTGTAATTCTAAGTAAATTTAATAATGTAAATTCAATTTAAAAACATGGAGTTCTTTTTCGGACTTCATTCAGAATAGTTTTGCAATCACTAAAATCAACAAGCAAGACTTCCGTTTTGTCCCAAATAACAGTAGCCATAAGCTTCTTTGCCAAATGTTCTTGTGTGAAATTATTCAGTCTAGGAGACAATGAATGCTGTCATTACATTGGACTGCTGGTTTACCTCAAAATTTAAATAAGAAATCCCAATGAAATATGTCGCAAAAATTCATGCACTGAGGCAAGACATTTTTTCTTGTGTGCGTCAGTTAACGTCTTTGGCACCCATGTGGCACACAATTTTTTACAGCCCAATTTTTCAGCCAAAACTACATAAATCAAAGATTGTGAAACAACAGGAAATATCAAAGACAAATGTGACATGGTGAAGTGAAGATTTTCTCAAATTTCTTGTCAACTTTTTCAGTTGAATTATCTGTTATCACTGATGGTCAGCGCTATATTTTTCATCATTTACGTTCATTTCCAATAAAAAAATGAACTTGTATTATTCCAATGAACATCACAAATTTGTGTGTGAATTTCAGTTGCAGAATTGTTTTTTGGCATCAAAAATCAGATTAATCCTTGTACTTTACGCTTGGCAGCATTACAAATTGCAGTGCTCATTATAAATGGGTGAATATAAACAACTAGCAACAAAATGACTTAAAATATTGCGGGTACAGCTACTGTTGATTGAAATAACTGAGCTGCAAAAGTGTCATCTGTTTACATTGTGTGCATAAGCAGCAAATTCAAAACGGATCTTACTTTAAAAACATGCTTCATTCAAATAATCACATTCAGAATGTGTTTAATTCTTTGGCTTTCTCAAACATTTGTATTATTCTTTGGTAGAAATTCTACTGTTTAATCTCTTTTATTATTTCTTACTGCCTGAAAGTAAGATTTTTTTAAAAAAAAAGAATACGGAGATCATAATTTATGATATTTGATACCAATTATTAAATGTTGTTATTACCCCTAAATACTTATTTAGTCTATGAATATTATTTCTATTTATTTGGTATTGAGTATAGGCAATCAGTTTATTTGACAAATTATATATTCCCATGTTAGAAATATAGATTTTTACGTCACATAGAGTTTTTATGCTATATTTGGCTGGTTTTCACATCTATTGAATAAAAATTTGCCAGTCTCCAAAAATTTTTTAACTGTCACAAACTTGCTAACATTATAATTGTATTTTCAGTTTTTGATAGATTTATTGATGGACGATTTAGATGAAGAAAATATGTCAGTTTGTAGTACTACCTTGAATATCTACCTCAAATCTGATACAAAATGTTTTAACAAAAATAAAAATCTCTTAAAACTTGAAATAAATATCCCATTAAGAGATTTTTTATTGTTTAGTATATTTATTGTGGTATTACTACCATAAAAATTTGGCACAGTGGCTGAAATCACACTGAGACATAAAACTAATTACTAGGAAGGTAGAAGGAATGAAATTGTGTACATACTAATGCAGTTCACAGATTATAAAGTTATGATGTGGGCTAACGCCTACTCAAGGGTTGTGGAAGACAGTATAATTTGCATCCAACAATTAACATTCAAATATTTTCATTATATGTTTTGCAGTACTGTTAAGAGGGAATTTATTTATTTTAATGTTGAATACAATTAAAAATTGTATTATAATTTTAAAATTATAATAGATAATCAATTTTATCAAATGAATATAATAATGACAGATATTTTACATATTTTTATAATCATTGACAGTCTATGCACAAATAATCATTGATAGCATAGAATTTTAGTGATTGGCAGAGAGTTCATGATATGTAATAACTAGTATTTGTATTATGTTATTATATTAATGATTTGTATTGATAGTATACACATTTTTATTTTGCATGATGTATTCACATGAGGATGCCAGTATAGCTGCATGTGTTATAAAGCGTATAACTAAGTATGATTATTTTGCTAGATGCAACTAAAAAATGAAGTGTTAACCAACATATATTTTATATTAGTATCCTAAGCCTGTTCCTGAAGTATTACCAAGTAATTTTGAACCATTTTATTGTATATTACTACTAATATGTTATGTATTAGTATTAACAAATGAACTACCTAATAGTGTAATAAAACAAAATTCACTATTTGGGAGATATGTGGTTTGTCCCAAAAGCAAGTGTATTCCTACAGACAAACAGGTAATGTAAAACGTACTTGATGTATAACAGTAGGTCATTTTGGTTGCACCTGCATAATTATTTCAAATGGTTCAATTGAGTCAGTCCCACACTACTGCTGTTTGTGTACGGTTATGTTTTAATCTTGTTATGTTTATGATGGAAGAAAATATTGAACAACGTTACACTATCAAATTCTGTGTGAAACTCTATAAGTCTGTCACAGAAACATTTGATTCCTTAACCAAAGCTTATGAAGATGCCACTCTATTGAGAAGTATGGTTTTTAAGTGGCATAAAGCTTTCAAAGAGGCCGAGAAAATATTGAAGACAACTCTTGTTCTGAAAGACCAGCCTCATCAACAAATGATGAAAATATGAAACTGGTGCAAGCTGTGCATTGTGCACAAAAAATCTGTACCTCCAGGACAGACAGTTAATAGCGCCTTTTACAAATTTATCTTGGGTAAACTTCGAAAAAGGGTACAGTTAGTACAAACAGACATTGCACATGATTGGTTGCTACACAATGATAACACGCCAGCTCACACTTTGCTTTCAGTTCATGAATTTCTGGTGAAGAAAAACATTTCCCTACTTCCACAGCCTTCCTACAGCCCAGATCTAGCTCCGTGCAGTTTCTCCCGTCTCCCTAAGTTGAAATTGAAGTTGAAGGGTCATCATTTTGGTATGATGGAAAACTGTAATTGATGAGCTATACACATTTAAGGAAAATGACTTCTGGTACTACTATGAACAATGGAAGAAACATTGGAGCTGCTGTGTAACTTACCACAGGCCATAATTCAAAGAAGATAACTTGTAATTTCAGGTAAGTCCAATAGATAATTATAGAAAAAATCAGTTCACTTACCTTTGGGATAAACTATATATATTTAATTCCAAGACTACCCCAACTTTAGTCTTAATTTTATAAACTTTTACTGTTAGGGTTCCATCAATACCACTGTTTAATGATATGAATACTTGGTTTCATAACCAATACTAGCAATGCTAGGTTTGTAATCAGGCCGGCCTCTGTGGCGTGAGTGGTAGTGTCTCGGCCTTTCACCCGGAGGTCCCGGGTTCGAATCCCAGTCAAGCATGTCATTTTTCACACACGCTACAAATCATTCATCTCATCCTCTGTACAGTAATGCTTAACTGTGGCCCCGGAGGTTAAACAAAAAAAAAAAAGGTTTGTAATAGTAGGAGTTGCGGAAGGTTTTACTGCTTAAGCTCTTAAGGGTGGTGAAATTCAGTGGTATTTATGGAATATTTCACTCCAGTAATATTTAATTTATTAGAATACTTTCTACATTATGTTTAAAATAGAAATAAAGATATTTAAGTATTTAAATTAATTCAATTTCTTCACAAATAAATAATAAAGCTTTTAATGCAAGAGATTATCTAGAAAGTAAGTTCTGAAGGACAATTAAATAAAAATCAACATGTTCATGTAAAATGTTATCTTGTTGAAGCACAAATCTTACTCTACTTTTCTACACAGTTGCCACCATTGTTGAGGCAATTATCAACCAGATATCCCTTCATCATAGAATGATGCCACCTGCAGCATGAGCCACATGTTAACAACTTATTTGACCTCATAATCATGTGGATCTGTTGTCAGCAAGGAAGGTTTTAAAACATAAGAATGGAGATAAGTCATTTGGTATGGTACAAGATCCAGGCTTAATAAGATCATCGAACTCCTCCTAGTCAAAGGTTGAGATATGACATTGTAATGTGGAGGCAGTGTGGGTTTGTAGTATTGTGATTAACAGAACAGCCTATGTAAGCAAGCCATGCTCTGAATTGCATGAGCCAATTTTTTCATTATCTCCATTAGATATCACTATTGATTGTGAAGAAGTTTATAAACAAAACTCCTATTTTTGTTTCAAAAGACTGCGCACATGATCTTCCATGTGGCAAAAATTGGCTTGCATTTTGTTTTTCTGAGCAACCAATGAAGTGTGTCACCATTCCATATGTTGCTGTTTCATTTCAGGTATTAAATGCGCCACCCATGCTTTGCCACAGTGACTATGTGGTTTGGCGAGTCATTGCCTTGTTCTCTGTACCAAGTCAAAAATTCTAACGTTCAACCCATCCATCCATTTCATTTTGTGATTTTCCATAAACTTCTTAGGTACCCAGTATGTGGACAATTTCTGACACAGTTCAGTGTTAAAGTGAACATGAGATTTCTGGAAAATGCACAGCATTAAATGTGATTTGAATTGAAAGAAGCATGTGTGTATTTATTAATTATAAATACACACTAAGAAGCATTCTCTAAAATAATAGTAGACAGCTGAATAATAATTATGTCAATCCTTTTCCTATATTGTGAAACTCAGCATGAGAAGAATTGCAACCATAGTATTGTAATGCCATTAGAAACTTACTTTCTGAATATACCTTGTAATGTAGTTTTATTAGACATTTTGTATAATCTTCGGTAACGCTTTTATTTTTGTCATTTTTTTCTTCAGAAAACAAAGAATCATGTCATTTGGACTATTCTTATAGCAAAAGCACTGTTTTTCTTTTTGGACCAACTGCTTCATCAGTGCCATGTTTGTTAATACCATATAAAAATGGAAATTCAAAATTATATTATATTAATACGACCTTACAAGAGTTAGATAGCCCATTATCATGGGAAATTCATAAGTTAGTTGAGAAAAGAAATTTCATTCAGGTATGATTTATTTGTCATTTGCTATAATGTAATTTTCTTTTATCCATGTCATTCTGCTGTAAAATATAACATACATTGTATGAAGCGCTAGTTATACTGATAGTTGTACAAAAAACTGCCAAGAAAAGTAACCTTTATAAGTAACCTTATCTACTAATAAGTTTGTTTACTTCAGACATCTATTGTTAATGCATTTGTGTCAATGATAAAGTCTTTGTGTACAATGCATGTGCTTGATGATATTGCAATATTTTGTTTACTAATTAATTTGTTTATTTTAAAGTTATCAAATGATAAATCCTGTGAATTCACGTGTTCTACTATAATTTCCACTGTGTTGCTTCAGGTTTGATTGCTTCTTTGTTAAAAAGTCATCAAACGATAATGCATTTGTGTCAGTGATAAATACCCGCCAAATTTTCATTGTGTTCATACCTAACACTTTTAGTTTTCAGTGTATACTACATTGTCATTTTACTTTTTGTTATTATTTACATCATCCTCGATCTTCGCTATCTTCATTTTCATTCAGGTGAGTGAAACAACTCTTAAATAATAATTATGGTCTTTAAATATTAAAAATAATTAATTAATAATTATGATCTTTAAATATTAAAAGTAATCACGCACTTTAAATAATATTTATAAGCAAATGTATTTGTTTAATTTCTATAAAATAAGATATTAATTGTACCCTAGAAGTAAAATTAATATTTGGTAGTTCTTAGAGTTAAAATTGGACAGTTTAAATAAAAATATCTGCATAGAAACAAAATTAATACTGGTTTGCATTTGTATGATGTGTGAATTTATATATTTTATTTTCTGAATAAGAATTATGCACTTTAAATAATACTTAAATTTATATTTATGAGTTTAGTTTATATAAAATAAGATTTATTGAAAAATTATACACTTTATGTTTTTACTTTTTGGTTATATAAGTATGTGTTGAAAATAAAATTAAATAATAAATTGTTTAAGTTAAAATATTAATTACAAAAATTAATTTCTTTTGTTATAGTGATAGTCCAAATTATTGCTAATTGTACAGCAGCAACTATCAGTACAATAATGCCAACAAGTACAGCAGCATCTTAATCACCAATAAGGTGAAAATTATGAGGGAACGTTCTTGTTACTAGTCTATATCCATATACAAATGCACTATTTTGTTGTTACATATTTTAAATAATATTTATAGGCAGTTGTATATTTTTAATTTCTATAAAATATTATAGATATAATATAAAATATTATAAAATATAATAGATATTTTCTGTAAATGCATAATTTCTGTAAAATTGCTCACTTTATATACTTTACTTTCTCTAGTTTAATTGTGCACATAAAATAATATTTATAAGCAAATGTCCTAGTTCAGTTTCTCTAAAAAATAAGATATGAATTGCAAACTGGAAATAGAATTAATATTCATAGTTACTGTTAGATTAAAATTAATACATTTAAGTAACCTCTCTTTAGTAATAAAATCAATAGCCATTTACATGCCTGTGGTGCAAATTTATATTACATTTTTCAAATAATAATTATGCACTTCAAATAATACTTATTTCTATATGTAAGAGTTTAGTTTCTATAAAATAAGATATTAGCATAATAATTACACACTTTTTATATTTTACTTCCAAAATAATTATTACACACTTTGTTTTTTTTTGTCTTCAGTCATTTGACTGGCTTGATGCAGCTCTCCAAGATTCCCTATCTAGTGCTAGTTCTTTCATTTCGGTATACCCCCTTCAACCTATATCCCTAACAATTTTTTTTACATATTCCAAACGTTGCCTGCCTAAACAATTTTTTCTCCTTCTACCTGTCCCTCCAATATTAAAGCGACTTCCAGGATGCCTTAATATGTGGCCTATAAGTCTGTCTCTTCTTTTAGCTATATTTTTCCAAATGCTTCTTTCTTCATCTATTTGCCGCAAAACCTCTTCATTTGTCATTTTATCCACCCATTTGATTTTTAACATTCTCCTGTAGCACCACATTTCAAAAGCTTCTAATCTTTTCTTCTCAGATACTCCGATCATCCAAGTTTCACTTCCATATAAAGCTTATATGGCGATATTTCCATTAAATTAATTTTTGATGTAAACAAATTATATTTCTTACTGAAGGCTCGTTTAGCTTGTGCTATTTGGCATTTTATATCGCTCCTGCTTCGTCCATCTTTAGTAATTCTACTTCCCAAATAACAAAATTCTACCTCCATAATCTTTTCTCCTCCTATTTTCACATTCAGTGGTCCATCTTTGTTATTTCTACTACATTTCATTACTTTTGTTTTGTTCTTGTTTATTTTCATGCGGTAGTTCTTGCGCAGGACTTCATCCATCCCATTCATTGTTTCTTCTAAATCCTTTTTACTCTCAGCTAGAATTACTATATCATCAGCAAATCGTAGCATCTTTATCTTTTCACCTTGTACTGTTACTCATAATCTAAATTGTTCTTTAACATCATTAACTGCTAGTTCTATGTAAAGATTAAAAAGTAATGGGGATAGGGAACATCCTTGTCAGACTCCCTTTCTTATTACGGCTTCTTTCTTATGTTCTTCAATTATTACTGTTGCTGTTTGGTTCCTGTAAATGTTAGCAATTGTTCTTCTATCTCTGTATTTGAACCCTAATTTTTTTTAAATTCTGAACATTTTATTCCAGTCTACATTATCGAATGCCTTTTCTAGGTCTATAAATGCCAAATATGTTGGTTTGTTTTTCTTTAATCTTCCTTCTACTATTAATCTGAGGCCTAAAATTGCTTCCCTTGTCCCTATACTTTTCCTGAAACCAAATTGGTCTTCTCCTAACACTTCTTTCACTCTATTCTCAATTCTTCTGTACAGAATTCTAGTTAAGATTTTTGATGCATGACCAGTTAAGTTAATTGTTCTGCATTCTTCACATTTATCTGCTCCTGCTTTCTTTTGTATCATGACTATAACACTTTGTATGTATTACTTACTAAATAATAATTATGCACTTTATATACTTGCTTGCTTCCAATCGTCTAATTAAGTGCTGAAAATAAAATAATGATAGGCTGTTTTAAAGTTAAAATTAGTCCATTTAAATACTAATAAAGAAAAATTAATTTGTTTTGTTACAGTGCTTTAAACTTGAATAAAAAACTACTTGTAAATCAACAACAACAGTATCGAATGAGGTAAGAATTATAAGGGAACACCATTAATTATGCAATTAAAATAAATTAAGATTGAGTGCTGTTAGATTTAAATAATATTTATGTTTATAAAATTAATGCAGACTTTGTTTTTTTAATAATTTACTTTGTCATAATGCCTATAAATTGTTTTCAGGATTAATTTATCCTCGATGAATAGTTTTGTTTTCAGCCAGTCTGATCCTTTGTTTCATTTAAGGTAATAAAGCCATATATTCAAAATATATTATCTCTGATTATCAGGATAAATTTCTTTGTTTGTACGTTATGTATCTAACAATTTAATTTTAGTCTTTCATTTAAGTAATATAATTTGTTAAATAACCATCTTTTATCATGTGAGTTTGCAGTAAAGATTTATTTTTGTGATTTTTTCCAACAAACCTTTACTCAACACTTTCCATTTATATCAGCATTAAGGTTATTTTCAATAAAATTAACCTAAGTGTATTCATTTATTTAAATATGTACAGAAAGAAATTGCATTATGGTATTATTTAGATGGATATTATGTTTTTCTTTGTTTTAGAAACCATTCTGATGCGGATGCATTTTTCAGTGAAGTTTCAGATATTTAATTCCAATGTAATTAACATAATAAGAATTCATATTTCAAAAGGGAAGTTTTTCTGCAGATGTCTCGCACAGGAAAATGCAACCTTTCCAATGATGGAGAGGTCATTGATCTTGAGCAAGCCATTCAAAAACTTCAACTGGTTCCTTCCAGGTTAACAAATGGAAGGAGATGACCTCTTTTTGAGTTGGATGAGCTGTGTTATTAGCTGCAACAGCAGAGCCAAATGTTTAAAACATGCTGAAAGTTCACAATGAACTGCAGCCAGGTCCATCAGGTCTTCATCAGTTCAGGGACAGCGGTTATTCTTGGTTAAAGCTGGCAGTGTTCTCTTCCTGCCTCAACATCTGGCCGTAAACAAAGATATTGCTGTAAATGTCAATTTACTCGCTGTTGTATAATTATATTACATATACGGCCTAATGTTTGTAATCTTGGGGCAGGAGGCATTGGGAAGAGGGGCTGAAAAAGCTCTATCCCATCATTCACTGACAATGAAGGCAGTGTTTCAAATTTCAAAAATCTTCAGTCAGCGATATCCTTCAACAAGGATATTGCTACCCGGTAGCTGTGGAAGGAAATCAGTTGGCACAAGAGAACACTCTCTGCACTATGTTAACATGTGGTGAAATGTTAGACGTAGCATGACCAATCAACTAAGTAGATGCTAAACAGTTTAAAAGAACTGAAATCGATGAACTATGGACCTTTATGAAAGTTTCTCTATTTCATAAGCAAATGATTTATCATATTTCGACGAAGAGTTGATCTTATAGGAAGTTTCACTCACTCACCGTCAGTGGATATAAAGCGATAAAACAAACAGTTTCTGGTGTATATGCTGTATAAGAAGATATTTACTGAACAGTAAATACTATGTTTCAGACGGTATGAAACCTGGAGATAGAAAGTGTTTCATTCAGAGACTGTTAAAAAAAATTAAAACTAAGGTTGAGATCGTATTTGATGAACAATTCAAAATGTTCAGTGATATGATCTCAGCAGCATATACAAAAATTTTCAAAGGCAAATGGCTTCAAAAAAGTCATTAGACATATTGCACCATTCTGTCTTCCATTAGGTCCAAGGTTAAATGGAAGCTTTATTTTCAATTCACAAATGTTCAATTTTTAATTTAGAATTACTTTTTCAGAAACATGTTGTCCGGAGAAAACTGTTACAATAGGGGCAAGTGTTGCAGCGGTCGAGCAAATCGGGTGATTTATTCTTATTGAAAATGTATTTAGCTGCAACTTAATACTACTATAAAACATACTAAAATAGTACATACTACTATAAAATTCAAAGATTTTTTTAAAAAGTGTTTACTCAATAGTGCTACTGTTATTATTAAAACCATGAAAATATTAGATCCAAGAAAAATTTTATTGAAACGATTCAAATGAATAAATTAGCCCTTCGTAATTTCAATGATATATGCATTTCTGTAAATAAAATTCACACCCTTCCATGGGCCTATGTTAATACTCCATTAAAATTGAAGCAGCTACTTTCAGAATGATTTAAAAAAGTTGAACATTTATGATAAAATTTAATTAAATGTAATTATTGTTTAAAATCTGTAGTGACCAGATTAACAATGCCTCTGAGTTATTGAGCAAATGTTTGTATAAATTTATGTAATGTAAAAATGAATTGTAAAAATGTATTGATGTAATAAAAATTAAATTTTAAATTATATTTGTTGATATATTGTAATTGTAGTTAATTGTGTATTGTAATACTGTTCAACCAGTTATGAGTTCAAGAAAGAAGACTGTACTTTCTTTAGAAAGACTTAACATGGCGTAGGGTGCTGAGCAAACTTAAAATGGATATTGAATGGTCCGAGCCTGACTCCGAAAGAATATAAACAAGTTTGTGTGTATATGTACAGGTAGCTCTCACACGGCAGCCTGTACGTGTCTTGTTGAATGGGATTTCTTATGGCTGTTATACAAACCCTACTATGTAATGAGTATGGAGTACTTATAGAGTACATACGAATAAGAGTATGTTATTTTTTACCTGTGATGGTTTCGTCGAACACTACATTCACAGAGTCTAAATTTATTATCTGCCTGTTCATTGTTGTAAGACTGAAATCTAAATATTTGAGAAAGCTCATGATTTCTTGCATTAACCATTTAAGCTTCTCGTATCGACTGTCCGATGGAGGGTCAGGGGGAGGAATTTTTATATTCTCAATTATCAATGAAAATTAAACCCGTCGTTTCAGCTTCTCAAATGCAGCCTCATGGTTAACTCTTTGCCTCTGAGGTTTATTGGGTTTGCTTCTTGATTGCTTACACACTTACATTCTGCATGGACTTGGTGTTAACCAGTAAATAATGCTGTAGGTAAATGATGCTGTGAGGCACTTCATTTATCTTATATCCCCGTCCAACCTTCAGAAAAAATTTGTGAATTATGGCTTTCCCTGTTCATGTACGAACCACGAACGATGTTGCAGGTTATGCAGATGGCATCGGATAAAATAGTGGCTGGTCGCTCAAACTCATGCCACTCGTACGGAGCCAAGACCACCTCATCGAATCCTAAGAGAGTGTGGGTCGAGGAGGGTTTTGTAAAATCTACTTTTTTCAAACATAAAAGCCACGATCTCATCAACCATGATCTTCATCCTGCATTTTAGTGGTTTTTTCTTGTTACATTGGTGCTCTTTCCATTATTTGTCGTGAAATTCATCAAGAATATCCTCTCAAGTACACATTTAATTCACCCTATGGTAGCGAGTCCTGTTTTTAAATAGCAATTCTTTTGGAAAAACTATATTTATATTTTTCCACTTGATGTTTATTTTTTATTTTGATATTTGAAATTATTGAAACATTTTGTAATTTCTGTATGTTTTGTTTTTTCAGTTTATATTTCATTGTGAAATCTCATTTCACAGTTTCTTAATTCTTTGAGTATTTTAAATTAAAATAATATAATGTTATCATTAAAAAGAGCAGAGTTCAACTAACTGAGCCAAATCTGCTGTTATTTTCGGTTATTGATTAATCAAAACCATATTCTATACTACTTTTTTTTCTAGGAACTATGGAATCAACAAAGAAGAAATATAACTGAAGCTTAAAATAGAGCAAATTTTATTTTTAAAGGAAATGAAACAAATGTAGTAACTGGAAAACTGGACAGTTGATGAAATTGTAACATCAAAAATATTTTTTGGCAAAGATGTTGGTTATGAAAATGTTACAAATAATCTTGAACAAGATTCTTATAGTATGAATATGGTTAAACGAATAAATACAACAGTGACTGAAATAAAGTATGAATTAGAAAACAAAGTTTCTGTCAGTGATTTATTAAGCAATTTTGGAAAAGTTAAAGGCAATGTACATGTGAAAGGGAAAACATTTGTAAAGAATGCTGAAGTGTCTGGAAAAATTAATGGAATGTTCGTCATTGATTTATTATATGATACCTTCAGATAATTTTTTTTTTTAATTAATAATAATGATTAAAAACTTTTCGGACAAAATTTTATTTGAATGTGGTCTATTTGTAAAGTTTTGTTAAATAAATAAAATTGAGTTTTATTTGTAAAGTTTTTTTAATTTTCAATTCTCTTCTCCATGGTTTTCAGTTAATTTAGGAAGGATATTATTTGTGTTGTTTGGATGTGACTGGTATTGACAGAAATTTGACTAAAGTATTTTTCTCATATCTTGTTATAAATTAGATTTAAGAAAATTTAAATTTTACTTTCCCGGCAAGTATAGCTAGAATAACAAGTTATATCTGCTTTTGGCCTTATATTTCAGAATTGACCAAACCAATTTTCTTTAATTTGACTCAGATATTTCTATACATGGGGCTTTGATCATATTAATGTTTTTTTTTAACTTGTCACCAGGGTTTGGAGATATTGTAAAAAAAAACAATTTTGATTTTCTTCAGAGGAATTTTAGAGAAAACTTTATTAAAGCAAAATTGTTACCTGTAATGATATATAAACAAAATAATCTTTTTTTAAAGTTTATACAACATATATAGAGCTATCAAGAAATATGTACAATTTTTTAAAATTATAGTCCCCAGACCTAAAATACAGAAAATTGCATTGTTTGACTTGACCGGCCAAGCTGGGAAATGCAAATTTTTTGCATCCTTTTTTTTTCTTTTGCCAAAAAACAATTTTGAGTTAATGCATTTTTTTTGAGTTAATGCAGTTTCACTTAAATCTATTATCTTTTGACCTCTAATGCGATGGTTTTTTTTAGAATGCATGTCAATTTACTGACTGTAAATTGATATCAGGATTTATGTAAAAAAAAGGACTGTAAATTGACTAGTTCACTTATCTTTTAATGAATTTTTACTTTCTCTAAACTATTTTTACCTTATTACTATTTACTGTATTTTTGTTTAATTGGTTATGCAATAATTGGGCTGAATGAGAATTTTGCATACATCAGCATAGAGAATATAGAGATATGATTGTGGTTTGACATTGCACTATCCTTCAAATATGTAGAATATAGTTTCATGAAAAGTATGAAATGTAATATTAACAATATTGCAAATGGAAAAATTAACAAATAATCCTGTAAATACTCTGTAAGGAATATTTAGCCCTGCTGGATATTTATACTATTTGGAATTATCATTTCATGCAGTTGTCAAGATGGATAAATTATTCCTCAAATTTCTTTCGTAGGGTTTTGTGCTTACAAACATTACACATTGATGACTTCACATTTCTCTCAATTACTTTCCAGGAATGAACTCAATTAATGTTGGTTTGTTGATGCTATTTTTTTAGGAATTATGACCAATTTATTTTTTATGTATTAATACTTCAGTCAGTAAAAAATCTAGTTGGTAAAAATTGAGTATTTCAGTCATATGTAACTGTGTAATCTGAGGGATAGTGGTTTATTAATGAGGTAAAAGTATTTAAAAACTGTCACCTAGCTAAGCATAGGGTTTAATATTAGTTTTAGTTTACAGTTATATATATCTGCTGTCATTCCTCAGGAAAAAGTTTTTTATACCTACTGTAAGCTTTTATTTCATTTCAATTGTAAAATATATTTATTTAAAGATAAAAATTTCATAATAAATATTTATTTTTTATTATCATGAGCTATTATTAAAATCTGATAATGTTTATTTTTAATTTAAGAAACGATTTGGCATCTTCTCTACAAGTACAGTAGAATTATGTAAAAAAAAGTAAATTTATATTAAAAAAAATTAAGGTTGTGTTATGGAGATTCAATTCAGTTTTTGTGTTATAAAGAAACAGAGCTGCATTGGGAAATAATTTATTTAGTAATTTACATTATATTCTGTTTTTTTTTGCCTTAAAAAGGGAAGTACTACATTGAGTAATGCATTATACTGCTTCCAGAATTTTTTAATTGTTGGAGCACTCTGGAATCTCTGTTTGTGGAATTGTGTACTGGTTCTTATCTCTTCTATTATTTGATAATGGCAGCCTTCAAGGCTTCAACTTTCCAAGGTGGATTTTACTTTTTTTTTTAACAAAAACATTTCTGTAGAAACATGGTTATGATTGGGAGGGGAGTTTAACAATATTCTTTATGTGTTAAGTACACAAAACAACCTATATTGGCAAAATACATACGTGGTCAAGCTATGATTTTTTCCAAATTTTTTTTTAATATGATGACATGATTTTTGATAACAGCCTTCAATAACCTTGACTATAATTCTAGTTAATTTGGAATGATAAACCACATATAAAACTGTGTACAGTTTGTAAATTCTTCTCAAAACTTGATTGTAACAAATATGTCATAATGCAGCTAGTGTGAGAATTGCTAGGATACTTGACTACACTCTATTAGGCATATGACCCATACATAGTACTTGGGTAATAGTAGATTTGGACCATTGTAACTTGGGTTACTCGTTTTTGGTTTCTTTTTGAACAGTTATCATAGCACTTCGGACATAATTCACTTCCCCAAGTTATCTAGGCTTTTTATAGAAAAATTACGGTGGTTGTGGAGGTTCAATTCAGTTTTTGTGTTGTTAAATATGAGATTATCACAAAATTAGATTAATTTTTATTATTTTTAATTTTCTTTAGATTAGATAGACCCAAGAAAATTAGAGGAAATAAGGTAATAAGTCATTTAAAAGCCGATCATATTTATATCAAAAAAATTAATAATATTATGGCAGAAAATTTAATTTTTAAAGATGGTCCAATTATGATTGATGGAAATTTAACATTAAAAAATAAGTTAGTAGTTCATGGTGACATTATTTTATCATCGATAGGAAAAGTTAATGGAATTGATCTGTCAAAGGATGTATTACAATTTGGTAAAAAATTCAGTAATATTTATTTTTTATTTAGATAATTAAGAATGTCTTCTTATGTAGTTTAAATGGGTATTTTAAGATTAAATTAAGGAGTTTTTATTTTATCTGATGCTACTCTATGTTGAGTAAAATACTTAGTTCATCAGGCATCTGTGAGATAAGTTAGTATTGTTGATGAAAGTAGCCAGACTGCTATTTAGAGTTCTGTTGCATAAATTTGTTTTTAAATTGTATTAGAATACTTCCTAGGACACTTTTGCAGCACATTATTTTAAATGTTCATTAATATAATCACATGTACTTCTTTATGCCTTGATAATTTGCTATTAAATGGCTAGTAAATCACATTACACAATCCATGATATTTTTTAGAACCTTATTACTTTATTATTACAGCTACTATGCTATTATTATAGCAGGTTGTTATGATTGGTATAATAGTGACTATCAAGTTTAAATTCCTTAAGTTCTTTATGATATCAATAGATAGATGCTTCCCTGTGATTGTTATTAAGATAAAGTATGTTTACCTTCTAGAATCCACCTTCAATGTTTTTCACTGGCAAAATTGTAAATTGTTAGATAAATCTTTTTTAGTATAATAAAAGGAAAGCAGTCTCTCTTTTTTATTAGTTTTTCATGAATATCTTTAAAAAAAAGGAAAGATAGTAAAATTATTTATAGTTACTCATCTGTTTTGCATTTTTTCTTTTTATGTATGGTTACAATGATCACATTTTTCCAGTATGTGTGGAAAAATGTAAAAACATCAATGTGGTTATTCCTTACTAAGATTAATTAAATATATTTTAAATGACAATTCTTTTTATTGTCTTATTGCATTTTTCCTTTATTGTGAGTACTTTCATAATCTAGTACTACCATTCAGGTAGTTCAATTCATTCATCTGACTGGTTTTCTAAATAGGCAAATTACTCTTGATCAATTACTATACACATCTACTTAATTTAATCGTGTGCAATAAAATAAGTTTTCTTGATAACACTTTTAAGGTAAGGAAATTGTTGAGCTTCACTTCTGGGCTATATGTAGGGTATGAAAAAATGTCAAAGTAAAGTTTCTGAAGAACATCGGTATTGTTTCTTTCGTGCATTTTTATGTTATCATTTTGTTTTTTCAACAAGTCTATTTTTGTTATTCAAGGTCTAAAGTAGAATTTATGATTTGTATTTTTTCTTTTTTTTGTTCTTGATGAGTCTGAGAAATACCATTTACGTACCTCCCATAAATGACGGAGTGTTGGACTTGCACGGGTTCGGCTAGATGTTATTAAGAGCATATGTGTTCCTGCACCCTACTGACTAAAACTCCTATCTCACTGTACCCCCCACCCAGTACCAGATCATTCCAACCCCATAGGGGAAGACACCTGCCTTGTGACACTTCTGGTCATCACACCATTCGTCCCGTTTCTAGCCCTGGGCTTTAATGGGAGTCATCTTTCGGTCTCTAACTTTTTACATCTTATAGTAATAAGTCAGGCTTCATTGGAATACCGCCAATGTAAATTCCTTGGTAGACATTTGCATCAGTGATTTATAATTCGGCTTTTATCTTTGCAGTAGGCCTCGTCTAGACACCACAGCTGGATCAGCATTTAAGCACTCAGCTTCGGGGGTGCGTTCCTCTAACCACCAAGGAGGAGCCGCACCAGGCCTGACTATGTCATTTCCAGCAGCCCCAACCAATGGCTGGGTCTTGGTCTTTTCCACTCAAGGGGTCGGGAAAAGTGGTCCCACTGCTTCATTGCTGCTGCCCATTCAGACAAACAACAACTATACGGAGGGCTGTCCCGACCCCCTCTTCCTCCTTTCTCTTTTATCTGTGTTTTGTGTCAATCTTTAACCCAGATTCCAGCTTCATCTTCCTTGGTCTTTGTCAGTGGTTCCTTTAGTTTGTCAGTGGTTAACTCTGACACCTACTCCCACTGAGCGCATCCTCTCAGCATATATTCAGCGGTATTATCTGTTGTCAGCCACCCCAGCCATAAAGATGCCTATCCTGATCCCACTTATGACAGTTGTAAAAGGTATATTCAGCTGTATCTTCTAATCTGCAGTATTGATAATCAGGTGTCCTTCTTTTGAACCTAAACAGGAAAGTGGAAAACCCCCTGTGCTGCGACAACAGTTGTGTAAGCTAACAAGTGGGTTCACCATGTTTTCTCCTAATCCACGGTGAGAGCTGCGGTATTAGGAATTTAGTCCATCTGGCCTTATTTGTCTCATCACATTGCATCTGCCGTTCCCTCATCAGATGTTCCTTGGTCATTGATTTGGAGATTTCCTCACTTCTTCGCACCAGTTTTCTAGCCCTTAATGTCACTGGGGATATCCCAGCTATAACATCAACAGGTCTGAATGTAGTTCGATGTGACAGTTATTCCTAACGCTGCTCTTCGTTGAAGTGAGATTAGGCAATTTGCATTACTCTTTTTCTCTAACGCTGAGGATCACATAGGGATCGCGTACAATATTATTGATGTAGCAACAGATAACGTCAGTCACCTCCAGCTAGCACGTGGGTCCCTTCTAGATGAGAATAACTTATTAACTTCAATTATCATTCTCTCTGCATGTTGCGACACTTCTTTCACTTGGGTTGAGAAGAGTCCAGACCTTTCTACTCACACTTCAGATACTTTGCACTTCCGGATTCTGCTATTTTGGTGCCATCCACCGTCACCGCCAATCCCCTCAGTTTTCTTCTGCCCACTACAGCAACTACAGATGTTTTATTCAGGGTCAGAGACATTTTCCTCGTTCTCAGCCACTCACTTATCCTGCATATGGCACTATTTGCAGTTTCCTCCGCCTCATTTTCAGTATGATCTGTCACCAACAGTGCCAGGTCATCCGCATATACCATGTGACTGTCACCCGAAAGCTCAGTACTCAAGAGGCCATCATATACTGCGTTTCATAAAATTGGCCCAATACAGAACCTTGTGGTACTCCACCATATTAACTTCAGCGAGCCCATCCTCAGTGTCTGCAGACAACTTCTGCTCTTATAGGTAACCGTTTAGTGTTGACAGCAGGTATTCACTGATACCCTTGTCCCTCAATAAATCCATAACAACTGGCCATAGTACTGGTAAATGTGTTTTTCACGTCGAGTAAAATTATTAGCAGTGCAGTATCCACCTACTGTGCCATGTGCCCACCGCCCTGTCTCTCACATAGTCCATCACATCTGTGGTGGACTTCCCCTTATGAATCCATATTGATTTGGGGGTAGCCCATTCTTAGCATCTAGCTCATCCCCCACGCTCTCAGCAACCATTCTCTCGAACAACTTGCCTAACATATTAGACACAGAGGTGTGTAAGCAATGCCCCCACTTTTTTTGCACCTGATTTTAGGAGGAGGACCAATTTGGTCTCCTTCCAGCATCCAGGGATTTTGCAGTTTGTTAATGCATCATTCACGGTTTCAAGAATTGTTCAAGGGCACCTTTCAACTAGACCGCTTATCATCGCACCAGGAACACCATCAGGTCCTGGGCTCTTTTATTGATTCTAGCAGCAGCGCTGTTCAAGTCATCTATTGTAACACGTTGACCATGGGTGCAAGGAATCTCTGTTCTTTCTGTTTCCTCCACTGAAGAAAGGGACAGTACAGCCCTTAGTGTCTGGCCCCTAGACAGGTTTGGGAGTTGCCTACCAAATTTCTTCGTTACAATCTGGCAGGCTTTACTCCATGGGTTATAATCAAACTCATTAATGGGTTCTTCTTCCCAAGCATTGGTCTCTGCTTTCTTTATAGTTGCTCCAAGTCTCTTTCTGGCCATATGGTATTCTTCAGTCTTAGCCTCTGCATATGTGTTTCCCCATTTGGCTCGTTGCATAATTCTTCATAACCACCAAGCTGATTTTCTTAACAAGGCGATCTCTGTCCACCAATATACAGTCTTTTCTATGGGTCTCTGAGCCATAGAATTTCTACCTCCAGATGATCAGTAAAAAAAAATCTGATCCAAAAGCAGCACTAGGGTGTTTTATGGTTAACAGAGGAAGAGTTATGGTTACATTTCATATTCTAACTTTTTTCTCTTGACATTGATTTATATGATATTGCAGGATGCTCATCTGGAGACTACATGTATCTAGATTTTGCCTGCAATACATACCTATCTATTATAACTATCTTGATTTGGAATTTGTAGCAGTTATGCCTCTTGATTAGCTAATAAACATACCTGTAGCTTGTTACACCCATTAATCACTATGTCAGATTGTGTTGTTAATGTGGTTATAGAATGATGGCTGGGAACATTTTTGAGTGCCATCAGCATTAAAATATAACTATCAGCTAGGTCTCAAACTATTAACTTCCTGAATTGAAAGGTTAGCATTACTTATCGCTATTCTATACACCTTACATTCACCTTTGCTATTGGAAATTAATTTATCTTCATGATATTGATATAAGAGTTGCTTACTACATTCACCTACTCTTCATTTACCCTTTACTCCTAATACTTTACAATACCCAGTGAGCTAAGTCTTTTGATAAGAGATTTGATTAAAATGTGATAAAACACATTCTTTTGTCATTTCAACATTATATGACACATTTTTAAGTTAAGTGATAGTGTTGTTTAATCAATTAATTGGTTTGAATTTGATGCTTTGAATCTGACATGGAAACTACATTTTTGGGTAGAGCCCTAAGAGAAGATTTTTGTAAAATATATAGTGCAGTGATTAAGTTACTATAAGGTTGAAGTTTTCTGCCTGTTTTGTCAGTTATAATTAAGAAATTACCAAATATAGTTAGAAAGACAAAATTCTAAAAAAATTCTAGTTCTTGGACAAGAATAATAAAAACAAAATAACAGATATTATTTGAATGTCATATGTAGTGGAATAACCCTCCTAAAACCATAAAATCACCAAAATATGTGCCATCAAAACTTAAAATGTATTTTTATAACAGTACTGCTGATTTATCAATTTATTAGAAGTCATTATATTACTGGTGTATTTCTTTTTAAGTAAATTTACTTGCTAGTATATTTTAAATGTTCTTATTAATTTTGTGTTGATGTTGCTAGATTTCCATATTTTATAAATAAATTTATTTTTTTAGGAGAATTAAATTTTGATTCACTCTCTGCAGAGGATGTTATAGTTGAGAAATTAATGGTAAGAACTTATCTTCATTATTTCCATCAAATGATTTCGTATCATCAACTTCATGGAAGAATATACTTACCGGTCCTAATTTAACAGTTAAAAATATTAATGGAAAAGAATGGAAAACTTTGATTAAATCTGCTGTTTGGCTAAATAAAGATAGTTTTGTTAATGGCACAACTATTGTTAAAGGAGTACGTTATTTTTAAATCTAATTTCAGTTAATATCAAAAATTACTTCTATTAATAAATGATTTAAAAAATAGAATATCTATCCAAATAATCAATATTTATTTTATATCAGAATTTTTTTCAGTTACCGATTTTTATTTTAAATAATGTATATTAGATTATTAATTAAATTGAAAATTTTATCAGTATTAGAATCTTTAATAACAGTTGGTGTGTGAAAATTCATTTCTTAAACACAAAACAAATTTTTATAGTGCAGTTTGATAATTAGTATATTTTGCTTTTGTATCAATCATAGTCATGATGGAGAGAAAGTACTTCATTTCTCTAGTATGCTTGTTTTTTGTTTTTTTTAATGTCTATGCCATATACCTGAGTGGTAGGTGTATAGTGTCATTATTTCACTTTCAACTATTGTGGTTATGATACTTAACATATTTAAATTGTATCACAAAGTGAAGATATTAAAACTATTTTTCACTTATTTTTAATGATATATTCTTTATTTGTGAGAAAGTTATTTATATTTAATAAAGTATGGCAGTTCAAAATAAGTGTTCCAAAATCTAATCTCTTCTGATTGTTACAGATTGTTTATTTATATTAGCATATGTAAGATTTATAGTTTCAGTTGTGGAAGAAATCGTTAAGGGTTAAACGTTTTTGAATAAAAATAGAGATTAGATTACATCAGTGTGAAAGTTAGGATTTAGCACTTACTTATAGGTTTAAAATATTAGCATAGATTAGAAGGTACTAAATCAAAATTAACAATGTAGAGAAAACAAGTTTAATATGATGCGATGATAAAAACTTAATAATTTTGTAAGTTGTACCAAACTAACCTATCTTTTTGAAAATTTTTTAAAGAAATGCCTTTAATTTTCTAGTGTGGTAAGGAAATCCAAGCAAATAAGAGTTTGTGTGTACTAAATTTTATGTCGGTCATATCCTGAAATTAATTTGATTAATGGCTTTTATACAGCTGGATTGTCCACATACAAAATTTGCTTAATGTCAAAGATAATCTTAAGGTAGTATCACATAAAAAGAAAAAGCATAAATAAAAATAAAAATAGATGTTTGATAATAGATAAATTAATACTAGGTGTACAAAAAAAAATTATTGAAGTTTAGTTTTTTAATCTCATTGATGAGATGTATAGTGTTGCTAGAATCAAAGAGCAGAAAGGAGTGTTTTATTTGCATGCCTGACCATAGATTGATTCCCTATCTTCCTTCTTGACAGCATGACTAGTAAAGGGTGGTGGACTCCTGCACAGAAAGCCTTCTATGTTTTGCAATTTGCTAATTGTGAATTTGTCATTACAGTTCAATGTGCATTCCATAGAAAGTTTAATTGTGAGCTTCCAAATGATAATAACATTCGTCGGTGGTATAATCAGTTTGGAACAATTAGATGTCTGTGCATAAAGAAGAGTACGAAATGACCAAGAGTGGTAGAAGAAAATTTTGAATTTGTGCATGCTGATTTCCCAATTGAAATGTTGTAGCATAAAAATCATGACTTTCTAGATCGTATCATATTGTATTTAATAATGAGTCAACATTTCATCTTTTGGAAAAGTTAAAGTTAATAATATATCTGGGGTTCAAAAAATCCCATTTGCTTTCCCCAACTGCTGAATTGGTCAGCGTGGACTCAATAACAGAGCTTGTTTGTGGAGCCTGCAATATCACCCGACCTGACATCATTTGATTCTTTCCTTTGGGGTTTTATAAAGGATTCTGTGTATGTGCCTCTGCTACCTACTGATTTACCCGATTTAAGGCACAGGATTGAAGCAGTTGTTGTTGTTTCCATTACTTCAGGCTTGTCTCTTCAAGTACAGATGTACTCTCCTAATGGTTGGATATGTGTCACACGCTGAAAGGTGCTCACATTGAACATTCAACTAAAACTGTAACAGTTACTCTTTCATTTTATTTGTGATTCATTATTGTAGCTCATAATTAAGAGATTAAATAGTTGTACAATCTCTATATTCTTTTTTTTTACATCCTGTATTTTTATGCAGTAATATTATTTTATAAGATATTATTTTAGAGAATATTATATATAGAAAGAGAAATTTATTATTAAATAATAGATTAAATTGCTTTCTTTATTCTTTAACGTACAGACATAAAAACATAGTGGTTGATGATAAAGATCTTCAAATATATTTAGGTAAAGTTTTTTTAACTTTCTTTAAAAAGTTATTTAAATTTATCACATATTTTGAGATACAAATTTTGCGAGTTATAACACTTTTTGTCAATTTTTTAATTTTAGAAAATTTCTACTAATGGGGATTTATATTACGGACATAAGTTGGGGCCGGATGATAATGATGTAGCATCTGAATTTTATACTTATAATAGAACTGGAAGAAGTGAAGATTTCGATTCATTAGAAGATTGTACTACAGATTCTCACGTAGGAAAATTTTAATTAAATTAGTTCATCGTAATAAACAAGAGGTAATTAAAGTAGTATTTTAAGTTAAGAGCAAAATATGAAATTTTCTGTGTCTATCAGATTTAGATGGTCAGAAGTTTCCTAGACTTACAATGAATATTGTAAGTGATGAATAAAGTATAATCCTGTTCATTTGGATTAGTCAGGATCAGACCTAGTTTGGATAACTAAAAGTCTAAAAAATCTAGAAATGTCACAGCTTTTTGTGGTTATAAAAGGTTTACAGTGTTAAATATAGAAAGTTTGAAATCATTTTAATGTATGTTTGGCAGTCCTCAAACGTGGAATAAGTGAATTCTTGCATTATTGTAGTTACAATAGCTTATGTTTTTATTTAAACAATTTATGTTCCTGGTGGTCTACAATCTACTAGACATTAAATTTTTGAAGAAAAAATATCAAAAATATAAGTTTACCAGTGTGAAAAATTAATAAATAAAATTAATTTTACTAGTTCGTAGTATAGTATTGTACAAACTTGAAATTTAGAAAGGAATAAACCAACATTACAGAAGAAAAGGGGTCTGGACTTTCATGAAAAAAAATTAATATTTAAATTATCCTGATGCTGAATCAGTCCAGATGTGAAATTGATTGAGGGAGAATTGAGAATTTGTGTAAGAGGGTTATTCTTTAGTAAATAACTTGTAGACATTTGTGGCAAAACTAATGGTTGGTTATCATTGTAAGAAAATATGTGGCTTTCCTTGTTTTATTTTACCCTGATTTTTTGTGTAGTAATCTAGCTAGCCATGTATCTATAATTGCCATTGTGCAAATTTCCATTACTTCTAATCATAATAAAAAGTGTGACTTTTTTTGTAAAACATAATTTTTTTTGTTATTTTTAATTTTTATAATCCTGTTTTATTCATAAAGGAAAACTGATGATTATTTTCTATTTTATTTTATGTAATTAACACAATTATTATTTCTCTCGTTAATTACTGACCTCAACGACAGAATGATAATATCCCTTTTATCTGAAAGGTTCTTGGTTTGAATCCCGGACAGGCTTAGCATTTTTAATATGCTGCATAATCCTGTCTTAAAAATAAAGTTATGGTGGCCTTTAATGGCATTACACGTTTTTTAAAGAAAATTTTAATCTTTAAGTTTAACATATTTTCAACAATTTTTATTTTCTATTTCTAAACTTTTTTGATAATAAATCATGAAACTTCTTGAAACAGTTTGCATTATTCTAGAGTTGAATGCGTTAGAATAAGCTGTTGTTAAAAGGTATATCAAATGAAGGCTGGTAGTCTAAATTTGTCTTGGTAGAGTTTTAATAGTACAGTTTAATTAACACAGCAATGTTTGTATATGTATTAGTACATACTGGTGCAAATGTAATGGTATATTAAAAATCTAAGTACAGATCCTGTAAATAATTCAAAGTAATTTAACTACTGCTTATCATTTAAACGTATATATTCATGATTTTTTTTTTACAGGATTTTAAACTAGAAAAGCTCGAACCATTGATAATAAAAGGTGATGTGGTAGTTAGTAATGCTGTGATTAGAGGTTCACTTTCAACTATTAAAAAAAGTAATGAAACGTGGGTAGAAATATTGACTGATATTGTGAGTAAAACAGATGATAAACTAGTATTCATAAACGGAACAAAAAAATTTGAAAAAGGTCTTGAAACTAATTCTACGTTATTTACAACAGGACTTGTCAATGGTCATAACATGTCTGATTTCATTACTACTGATACAGATCAGGTATTTGAAGGTAAGAACAATCATGTATTCCTTTTTTATAATATTGGACATTTTCTTTAATGGTACCTTAGATGTCATTAGCTATTTACATTTAAAAAATTTAATCTTGTATTTTTTATGAATAAAAAAAGGAAATATGACAGAAAGGAAGTGGATTCCTGTATAGAAAGAAGTGTGCTATTACAGATACAGACCTAGAAATTAGACACTGTTAAAAATGTTTGTAGCGGTGTTTTGAGAACAAAACATAGACAATGAGGAAGCCAGAAAAGAAAAATATTTAGATTTTTATATCGTGCAGTTATAGGACAGTAGTAAAGATTTGATGGACTGATGAAGTGAAAAAGGGTTTCGTAACAAATTGAAGAATAGATAAATTTTCTAATGTTTCTAATAAAAAGAAAAACCATAATTTGACAATGAAAGAAAGGAGATGATAGAGTTTCAGCTGTTATAATTGTGAAACAAACTGTTATAAAAATTCTTGTATATTTAAGTTGAAGTATGTTTTTGTAATTAATTTGCTTGGCTATCATATTATTAGCTGAGTAATAGCATGTAGCAATAGTTAATTTTGTTAAGTTTATCATATATGGCTTAAAGAAAAGGTTTCTTCTTAAAGAACACTAATTTTGAATAACAGACAGTGTGTTTTTCTTACATTAGCTCTTCATGTGTATATCTCCTTAAAGTTTTAAACACTTTTTTTAACAGAAGGTTCATTTTTAATGTTCTTATTTCATTTAATTTAATATTTTAAGTAGCATTGACTGCTAGAGTCATTATCCATTAAAAACTCTGATAACAAACAGAGTATTACATCCAGTATTTCCTAATTTCAGTGATTTACATGAACCGGATCAGTAAGAATATCTTTGACCATTAATATTCTACTTTGCTTTATATCCTTCACTTTGCAATGTGCTATTCCCTAAGATGTCCCAATCTCACAACTCCCTGAGACATTGTGGAACCATCAGTTCTGCAAACCCAAGCTCAAATTTTCTTGTTTGATTTTCTACGGAATTTTTTTTGTACAATTCATTTTTCTTTTGCAGAGTATTTTATATCCTATTTTAAATAAAGTTAATCAACAAAAAATGAATTTTGAAATTTGTGATATTTTGTTTTATATTGTCAGTGATGAAAATTATATAAATTATTAGTTTTTAATGGTAAAATCGTACAGAATATATAAGGTCTGTTCAGAAAATAACCGAACATTTTTAATTACGCGCCAGTGGAGATATTTAGCGACATGTGATTTTGCAGCATGTGTTCTGCATAACCTCCTCTGTAACCACATGTTCTTGGATTATTGATATCTCATTTAGTTTTCGTGTTATAGTTATTTAAGTGCAACATGTTTAAGTGTTTAGTAGCGATTTTTGTAATATGCAACTTTCAGGAGCAATGTAAAATTTTGCATGAAACTGGGGGAAACTTTCACAGAAATGTTTCAACTTTTGAAACAATTTTATGAAGACGATGCTCTGGGTCAATACGCAAAGTTATGAATGGTTTTCACGTTTTAAAAGTGGTCGTTAGTCAATCAAAGATGACCCTTGACCAGGAAGGCCTTCTACTTCAACTGATGACACCTGGATTCAGAAAATCAACGATCTGGTGCGTGCAAATTGTCTATTTACTGTCATAGAACTTGCAGCAGAGATTAGCATCTCAATTGGATCATGCCATGATATTTTGACTGAATAGTTGAACATGCATCAAGTTGCAGCAAAGTTTGTTCCTCATGTGATGACCAAACAGCAGATAAAAACATTGAGTGGACATTTGTTGGCAACTTCTTGAACAAGCCAATGACGATGAAACATTCATGAAAAGGTTCATAACGAGAGGTGAAAGTTGGGTTTACGGCTACGATATCGAGACAAAAGTTCAATCATCACAATGGATTGGCAAAGGATCTCTGTGCCCCAAGAAAGCACGTCAGTCTTGATCTGATGTCCAAGTGATGCTCTCTGTTTTTTCAATTTTAATAGAATTTTTCATTTTGAATTCTTGTCTCAAGGTAATACAGTGAACTATGCATGTTATCAAGGTGTTTTACAATATTACATGAAAAAATCTGCAAAAAGAGACCGGAGTTGTGGCAAGACAAATCATGATTCCTTTACCATGACAATGTGCCTGCACACTCAGCTTTGTCAATTCATCAGTTGACTACCTCCCTACTTGCGAGACTTGACTCCTTGAGATTTTTTCTTATTTCCGAAATTAAAATCAGTGATAAAAGGATGGCGTTTTGAGATTATTGATGACATTAAAGCAAATCTGTCATGGACCTTAAAGGTAATTTGGAGTGAAGCTATCCAGGACTGCTTTGCAAAGTAGAAACACTGCTAGGAAAAGAGTGTGAATAGGGGAAGAGTAGTTTGAAGGGGGCAATAATCTGTAAAATTAATAATAAAGATTAAAAAAAAAATGTTTGCTTATTTTCTGAGCAGACCTCGTATAAAATTTTTATGAATTATGTCATAAAATTTTCATCAAATTTTTTGCCAAGTTTTCTGTTCAAATGTAATTGAAGATGATGGGATTAAAAGAAAAGGGATTGAAAGTCTTAGGACAAAGTAAATTTAGTTTAGTATTTGATTAAAAATTGGTAGTTTTGTAAAAACTTTGTTTTTACAAAAAAGTAAATCAACATTTACTTTTTGTATACACACATTTGAAAATTTCAAGATACAATTAGTTAATTGTATAATCTATTGCTCATGTGTGAATTCTCTTTCTTTTTCTTGTTTAGCCTTCGGTAACTACCGTTTTAGATAATACTTCAGAGGATGAATGAGGATGATATGTATGAGTGTGAATGAAGTGTAAGTCTTGTAAATTCTCAGTTCGACAATACCTGAGATATGTGGTTAATTGAAACCCAACCACCAAAGAACACCGGTATCCACGATCTAGTATTCAAGTCCATGTAAAAATAGCTGGCTTTACTAGGACTTGAACGCTGGAACTCTCGACTTCCAAATCAGCTGATTTGGGAAGATGCATTCACCACTAGACCAACCCGGTGGGTTGCTCATGTGTGAATTAGTTATAATTATCTTTACTTGGATATTATATGTAAATCTAATTAATATTCAATACATCTACCTGCTATTTTTTTTGTGATGCCAGCTAGTTGCAGTCTACATTATTTTACTATAGTCACTGAAGGAAATATGAAATGATTCTCTTTGTTTTGAAATATTTGGGAATGGTAAAAACAAACATGTATAGTGAAGAGCTTTCTGAGTCGCCTTGGATTTTCATCAAGAATGTGTTTGAAGAAATGCATGTATTGTTAACCTGAACATTTAGGTTATGTAATTAATGGAAGGATGAATAAAGTCAGATGGACCGATAAAGTAAGGAATAAGGAAGTCATGAATAGGATTAAAGAAGAAAGGGCCCTTGTGCAGGAAAACACTAAACAAAGAAAATTGATTAGGATGTGGTTATAGGTAGTGGCATCTTGACAACTGTATGGAGTGGTCAGTGAAAGGAGGAAGAAAAAGGAGGATGTTACTAGTTGAAGTGAAGTTTGGAAATTGCAAGGAGATGAAGGAGAAGGTTTGGGACAGAAAAAGATGGAGGCAGCATAGGCGTAAGGGATCTGCCACCAAGCAGAACCCTACATGATTAGAAAGTAATAGCCACTTGAGATAAGTCATGTACATTATTTATTCTTAGAACTGTATTTTCTATGATCTGTCAAAGATATAAATCGTGAACACTAATGTATTAATACAATTTTCATGGAGGTAGTGTAACAGTTATTTTGGTTATTTTATTTACTGTAAGATTTTTGATATAAGTAGCACAAGGAGTAAAACTTTTAACTATTAATACATTTTTCTTAGGTTTAAAAATATTTAATAAACTAGTTGAATTTAATAATATTATGCTTGATGGTACTTGGGATGATATAATATAACTGATATAACAATCATTTTCATCATTATCAATTACAAAGTCGTTCTTTAATGGATGCAGAACCAGCTAATAATCCAATAATTAATGGTTTAAATTCGACTCAGACTTCTAAAAGTAATGTATCAAAACATAATTATAATGATGGTAATGTTGGTCATAAAAATTTTAAAGAGAAAACTATTTATTTTGATCATATAAATGATTTTGAACTGAAAATATTTGGGAACATTACTGTGGATGGATTGGTATGTATTATATAACATTTTATTTTATTATCTGTTGTGATTGTGTGCGTGTTAAAAATTATAACTATAACAATATATGATAATTGTTTATCAAATTAATCTCAAATCAATTGATATATCACGAAAGTATGTCAAATTTTTGATTTCATAAGAAATCATTTTCTTATGATTTAGCAGTTTTAGCAGCTTATTATAATGTTGTTTGATTACCTCATTAGACAAGTGGGTCACTGCTTGATACTAGTATAAGTTTTCCCTTGTTAAGGAAATTCACACAGTATTATTTTTAACTAGAGCGTATCAACAAGAGAGTTCAGTTTTATATGGTTGTTTTTCATTTGCATCTGCCCTTGTAGTTCTAAAATTATTCCACTGATTTTTTTTTTATGTAAGATAGGTATAAAACTTCTGTTTTAGTTATGTCTGTGATACTGATTTGAAGAACACAGAATCTCTAAACACTGTCATCTGCTAACAGAAAAAGTAGGTTGAAATTCATTAAATTAGATATCAGATTTTTAAAAGTACTTGAAAACTGTACTATATTTATGATAAAAAAATTCCATAAAAATATTATGCATGAAAAATAGTATTAAAAGTTATAAACTTTTTTTTTAAAGATATTTATAATAAGTTTACAAAAATAACTAAAAAATCAAGTTGAAGATTATGTAATAAATCAGAGAATACAAAAATTAATATGAATTTAAAAAAAGATGTGTATTTTATTAAATCATTGAAAATTCTTCAAAGAAATTGATCAAAATTGGTAGTGAAAAGAATTCCTCTACTGAATTAAAGCAACTTACATAATGCTTAGTTTCTCAGCAGATAGAGATACCCTAGTTTCTGTTTTGCACTGTCTGACCCAGTTTTCATATTGCTGAGACACACATAAAGTACCTGAGATACGTACAAAAGGCTTCAGTAATTTTCTTAGAGTAATGATGTTCATTATACAGCCAGTCAGATCCTATAATAAACAGAATGAAAGAATTTTGTGGGGCTAAATATTATTGTGGGGCAGTTCATTAGGAGTTTGACTCTGAAGAAAATAGAAACTACTTCATTTTCACTTAATTAGCAAGCTAAGATCTTATTATTTTAGAAAATGATTGTTATTTTTTAGAATAACTTGTGATTTATGTCAAATCGCGTAATACCATTATGGTTAAGGTATTTAATAAAGTAATAAAATTATTGATTACATTTTGAATATTGACTTCACAACATTTAAAAGAATGGTTTTAACATTAAAAAATTAAATAATCTAAATTGTGATCAACTAATTATGTCTGGTGAAATAGAAGATGTAGAAATTGATGGTAATAATTTTATTAATATTTGTCATTTTTTATTTTTGTTTTTTTAATTAATTAAAAAGTGAAGATTGAATGACTAATTATAAATTCATAAGGAATTGGTTCATTGTGATATCCATTGTCTTGTCTAAAATATTTTTGTATTATACTAATTTTAGTAAGTAACAGTTACTTAAAATTTTAAAATAGATTACAGAAATAAGTTGAATTCTTTTTACCTCAGGTATGCATTTTTACACTTATTTAATAGGAATGATGAGATTGTTGATATAATAACTGAAAAATTCTATTCTATTCTTGTGTTTGTATATTTTATACATTGCACACAAGTTAATTGTAAAACTACTACATTTCTGATTATATTAAAAAAAGAAATGTTTATTCATCTAAAGAAAAGGGCACCATGAAATTTAGTAATAGGTAAATTTATTAATGAGTAGGAAGTGTAAATTATTAATGGCTTGGTTACTAGAATTAAATGCCTTCTATTAATTTTTAGGGCAAAAATGGTTCTATAACAGTGTTCTAAGAAACAAATCTGTGCATTTAATAACCATCACCGTAATTGCATGAAATTATGTAATAAAGAGTCATCTTTATTATAAAATAATACATAAGAAATTTTAATTAATAGAAAAATATTGGGTGGCACTTGAGGGCTAGACCCCTCCTGAAGAATACTTCCAAAAGTTATATAGTTTTTTCATTAATTTTGTTAAAATAATAATATAATATAATAGATGTGTAAGTTGTGACCCAAAAATAACAGCACAACAATTTATTAATTGTGCGTGCATCTTTTCAACTAAGTTTATATTTTCCTCTCGTGATGGCAGCACTGCCTTTAATGTATATTAATATTTTCAGCCATATTAGACATGTAGTTTAAATTTGACAGCAGAGTAATTAGGATGTATTTTGTTTAAAAATCAAAAAATAAAGGATTTGCATTAAATCTTGTGTTAAACATGAAATAAAATATAGTGAAGTGGTGAAGATGTTAGGAAAGTTTTTGTAGAGGACGTTATGTTGACACCAATAGTTTATGAGTGATACAATATTTAAAAAGGTATTGAAGATGACAAAAGGATTTGAAGCCTTATCACATCAACTACCTATGAAAATACCTACAAAATAAAGAATATTGTGATCAATAATTGTCAAATGACTATTAGAGAAGTTGTTGAAGAGGTGGAAATCTCTTATGGCTTGTGTGAAACAATTTTGACATTTTGGGTATGAAACAAATAGCAAATTTGTTCGAAAACTTTGAATATTGAACAACAGCAACATCGCAGAAAAATTTTTAGCTGACATCACTGACGACTCAGAATAACTCACATGTGTTATGACACATGTGAGTTATTCTGAGTTATCACCTGTTATGACAGGTGATAAAACAAAAGTCCGGTCATTACAATGGAAGCTTTGTGAAGAAAAAGTACAAAAAAGGCACTCAATATTTGATTGAATGTTAAGGCTTTCCTTACCTTTTTTTTTCAATTATAATATTGTTGTCCATTATGAATTCTTACCACAAGATGGAAAAATCAGCAAACCGTATTAATTAGCAGTTTTACAATGATTACATAAAGCAATCCAACACACTGGCATAAGTGTGTTGCATCTCTTGGGGACTATTTTGAAGGAGACAGTAACAATATAGAAGAATAAGTAAATTATTTTTGATAAATATTTAAATTCTTGTTATTTTTTTTATCACACCTCAATGCTTTTTTTTTAATTTATTTCATAATTCAGACAGTTTGTAGGTCTTATTTATTTTTTATGCAATGAATATTTATTCCTAAATTTTGTTTTTTTAATTCAGATTTTAGTATTATTTTTAAAAATATACCTGGATTGTTAAAATAATAACATATGTTAGTTTTGTTTTTAAATTTCTTGTGAAGATTATGTTTTTCTTATTTCTTTTCCAATACTAAATGGAGACTGTGTATGTAACATTATCTTTTCACAGAAAGAGGCACATTGTTACTTTTCATTAACTGGTACTGCCTTTTTTATGACTATTGTGTATAAAGTACTTTATACTGACCAGTAGGTGACATGTAATGGTTTGTTTATCTTGGGATTGGATTCTTGGCAAGTGTCTTTTATTTATTATGTCAAAAATCTTATCTTCCTTGATAAAATATAAGTGTCAGATGAAAAATAATACTGTTTGGTGAATGCCTATTTCTATTCAACCTGTCTCATTCGAGCACCTTCTTACTCTGCAAGTTCTAATTGTAAACATGTATATTTAAAATTAATAAAAAAATAGAGAATGATGTTGTATATGAAGAACTGTGATTTGATTTCTTAATCCAAGAAGTATGCAGCTGTCATAATTGCCATTAAATCAAGGAAATTTATGGAGGTGTGTTGAATGAATAATCAGTATGGCAATGTTGTTAAAAGTTTATTACAAGAAGAAAGAATGTCCATGATGATAAACGAACTGAATGCTACCTTTCATTATGAGTGATTTGCTGGCATCATATTACTTCATCAGACAGGATCAACGTACCACAATTGATGAAATTAGTGGATATTTTTTGTTTGTTTCTTGTACTATTATCCAGTTTTGTTTGCTACACAAGAAAATAAACATCAGTTAATAGAATGGCATCATCTATGTTTATTATCCAAATTAAAAATTTTAAACAGGCAGTCTCTACTCAAAATATTTTGTGCCCCAGCACATCAATAACTGATGAAAACGTGGAAAAAGCAAAAGAAATGATTATGAATGATCGCTGAATCACAATCAGAAAAGTCGCTGATGATGTTGGAATATCAATTGGCTTATGGCATGAAATTTTTTTGGGTGTGAAATGTGACAGCAAAATTTGTTCCAAAATTTTTGAATTTCGAACAAAAACAGCAGTGAATGGAAGTTCCTCAGGAGTCGCTAAATGAAGTCAACAATGAAACAGAGCTACTGAAACATGTCATAACAGGTGATGAAACATGGGTTTACAGATATAATTTCGAAACTAAGGCTCAGTCGTCCCACTGGATCACCAAGACCGAAAAAAGCTTGACAAGTATGGTCAAATGTTGTGAAGGTTTTGCTCACTGTGTTCTTTGATTCTAATGGCATTGCGGACCATGAGTTCTTGCCACAAGGTCAAACAATTAATAAGGAGTACCTCAAGTTCAACACTGTTTGCGTGAAGCAATCTGAAAAAATGCCCGGATTTGTGACAAAAAAATTCATGGCTTTTACACCATGATAATGCACCTGCTCACACTTCATTGTTGGTTTGACAGCTTTTAGCCAAAAACAAAACTGTAATGATACTCCAGCTGCCATATTCAACAGACATGGCTCTGTTTCACTTTTTTCTATTTCCAAAAATAAAGAGAACCTTAAAGGGCTGTCGGTTTACAAGCAGAGATGAGATTAAAAGTGAATAGCGGAAAGAGCTAAACACTATTTCAAAGATCAAGTTCCAGAAGTGTTTCGGGGATTGGAAAAAAAGATTGGCATAAGTGTATAATATCTAATGGGAACTATTTTGAAAGGGATAATATTAATGTGGATGAATAAATAAAATTCTTTCCAAAAACAAAAATTCTTGTTACTTTTTGAACACATGTCGTACACTGCTGAGAAAACCAAATGGTTTCTTATTAAATTTAAATTGGAAATTAATTTTTAATCATCCAGCTACTAACAACTTACAGCTGTGACTTGGTTCCTAACGATATCATCTGTCTACTAAACTGAAAGATTCTTTGGAAGGAAACTATTTTAGAGTTATCCAATGAATTGAATAATCCAGTTAATTAATTGAATGATTGAATAATCCAATGAAATGGTGGTAGAGGAATAAAAAGATCAGCAGGAATAAAACTCAGGAATAAAAAGATCAGCAGACTATGGTAAGTGTTTAAATATATACAGTGACTATGTAGGAAAGAAGCTTAAAAATATTTTTAAGTTAAATAAAAAATTTTGTTCAAAAATCTTAGCGGATATTTTTTTAATCATTAAGACACTACTTTCCAGACAACCTTTGTACATGTAAAAGCATGCTCTGGTTTGTAGTAATAAACAAGTAATACTATTGTAAATTGCTACTCTGAAAGTGATGATGTTTATAATATAACTTGTATTATGAGCAGGAGTGAAGGTACTTATAAGGCCAAGTGCCATACCTGCAGTTCAGGGAGTTTTAGATGATTTTATCCAACAATGTATTCAGTTGGTTGAAGAAAATTGACAAACACTTCACTCTTCACCTCCTTATTAAGGCCTGCCTTATTAAGGTGCTTCTTATTTTTTTTAAATGACTATGCTGTTTGAATGAATGAATTATCTCATTTTAGATTGTTTGCAAGCTTGGGGGGTTAAAAGTAGTAATATTATTTGGATCATTGAAGAATTGAAAAAGCACTTCACTCCTTACATTTTTAATAAGTTCTGTATGGATGCTTGTTCTGGGGAATTACATTGCCATTTTTTTTTTTTTTAGAAGTGATTATCGATGGAAGTATTACTACTCAAAATGGAATCAATGGATATAATATCACAGAAATTAATAAATCAGCAATTGGTTTAGAAAAAAATAATTTCATTGAAGGAGAATTAATTTTTGAGGTAATTATTGATTCAACCTTTCTTATAGCCATTATCAGTTTTGCATCATAAATGTGTAAAATTTATAATTAAGATGTTTTAAAATGTAATATTATCAAATTATAGCATCATAATTAATTGTATGCAGTGTAACTAATAATTTCATAACTAGAATATAATTGTTGTCAGCTCATAGAAGGGTATTTATTCATTGTTGATAAAGTAATGGATTTTTACATTAACTTACGGTGTATGTTTGTTTGAAGTGTAAGGGAAATACTCTTTTAATTCATAATAATTCTTGGCTATTTTACATAATTAACACAGTCTGGGCTTTACAGAACTGCTGATTTTAACATTGGTGAGAGTCCATCTATATTTTTTAAATTGGTTTATGTATTGAATAATGTTAAAAAGATTGTTAAATAACTTTCTTTTTCTTTTAAACATTTATAGGATGAAGTACACTGTAACAGTACAGATGTCCAGGGTTTTATTAATAACAAACTTATTGATTTTAATGCATTGTATGAAGATACTGTTAAGAAAACTGATGAAAACATAGTAATCACAGGTCCGTATTCACTTTTCAAAAATAGTTTATTTATAAAGTTTTTTGTTTAAGTTTAAAAATGAAATATTTTTCATATAATATTTGAGGTATTTAAAGCTAATTCCATCACTTTGTTATAGATCTGTAAGTAGTATTTATTTCTTGTTACATAACAATTTAACTAATGTATTTTGTATAACATAGATAAACATGTGGAAAATGTTTTTTTAACCCCTTACTGGACTATGACGGAATATTCTGATGTAGCCAATATGCACAAAAAGGGCCTTTGTTGGAATATTCTGTCTAATTTTAATTTACTCTGTGTCATAATATTCCGGCGATTATTTTCGAATGTAGTTCATCATTATTCTGCAATGATATACAGCGCTAGTAAAGAGTTTTTGTTGCATTCTAAGACATTTTTCATATGTAAAACAGCTGATACTGCCTGTATGGCGTGTTATTTACATCTTGTTCATGAGTGATTGTATGAGTATTTTTGTATGTTTATTTCAGGTTGTAGCCATTGTTTTGTTTTTAAATATTAGGTATATGCTTATAAACTTCACCATATATTTGTAAACTGGACCAGTAGTTTTCACATTTTTTTATAATAGCTTTATGCAAGTTGTTTTCTTATATTTGAGATGGTATCTACTTAAAAAAATGAATATTTTGACATTTTAGACCAGTTACAATCTGATAGCGATAGTGACAGTTTAGATGATATGTGTGAAGACGTATTGTTGTTGTTATTACCTGATGATGATGAGGATTATGCTAATGAGGTTGGTGCTGGTGATTCAGATAGGCCTATTCAAAGATATACAAGTAATATCAAATGGGTAAATTACTATCAGTCTGATTCCTTTTGTAGGCCAATTTTACTAGACAGTCAGGTATAAATGTTGCTATTCCTGATCTAAATGATATATTTAGTATTTTTAAACTTTTTATAACTGATGAATTGGTTGATATAATTATAAACCAAATAGATAATTTTCTGTTAAATAAAGTTCTGAAGCAGTTTTCACGATTTCAAGGGTGGAAACCAGCAGATAGAAATGAAATATTTTTGCTAATTACAGTCTTCATTTTGCATGGAATGATCTGGAAGCCCGAAATTAATAAATGTTATACAAGAAAACCATTATTTGCAATCCCAGATTTTTCGGTTGTTATGGCACACAAATGTTTCAAACTTTTACCTAGGTTTTTACATTTTACAAATAATGTCCCAGCTCAAAAAAACAAAAGAATACATAAAATTATACCTGTCTTATAATATGTAAATGACAAATTTTTTTCTGTTTACACACCAGAGAGGGAAGTAGCTATCGATGAAAGCCTTTTGTTGTGGAAAGGTCAGTTGAGTTTATCCAATTTATAAGAATCAAACAAGTTAGATTTAGAATCAGAACCTATGTTTTGTCTGAATCAAAATCAGGATACATTTATAAGCTACTTTTATATACCAGAAGTGAAACAGAACTAATCCATAATGAAAATTATGGGCATGCAACTAATGTTGTACTTACTCTGATGCATGACCTACTTCAAAAGGGATATTATATTATGTGTATTCTGACAATTTCTATTGTTTTGAAAAATAAAGACACTTGATCTGGTGGGAACCGTAAGGTGTAATAGAAAAGGTGTCCCTAAGGATTTTTAAATCAAAAATTGAAGAAAAATGGAATGATAGCATTGAGTGAAAACTCCGGTCAAATGATGCTATTGAAGTGGTGTGATAAAAGGGATGTGCTATGTTTGTCAACTCAGTATGAAGTTCTTCCAGTTGAGGTAAGAAGAAAAGAGCAAAATGCCATCATTCCTTCAATTATAAATGATTACAACATTTATATGGGAGGTGTTGATAAAGTGGATCAGATGCTTGGTGCATGCTCTCTTGAATGAAAGTGACAGAAAATTTGGAACAAAAAGGAATTCAAACGCCTTCTAAATATGTGCAAATTCAATGCACATATTTTGCATCAGAAATGTCGAGGACCGTACACACGTCTGTAATTTAGAGAGGCTTTGGTAGAAGCAATTGTTGGGAAACATTTTGTAGCCAAACGGAAATCAGGAAGACCATCACTAGAAGAGGATCCTCTGAGGTTGAAGAAAAGGCACTTACCAGAGTACATACCCACAAACAGAATGAGAGCAAATGCTTCAAGAAGATGTGTAGTATGTTCACACAATAAAAAGTGTAAAGACTCAAGATACCAGTGTATGGAGTACGATGTTGGGCTGTGTGTAGCTCCATGTTTTAAAATATTTCATAGACTAAAAAAATGTTAAAAACAATCGTGATAGAATAAAACTTTTAGTAGTAAAGGCAATAATTTCAATTACAGTGTAAAATATAATTTAGTTATGTTTATGGACAATACGAATACATCATTAATAATTAACATGTTCAAGGTAGGTTAGGTAATTAAGTTTTTGTAAATATTATAAAATATGTTTTGCAAGAAAAATTACTAATTATTATATATATATACTAGGCCATTATTAGTCAAAAAAAGTTATTAAATTAAAAAAAAAAAAAAGATCAACATAGCATTATTTTTAGTGAAAATAAAAGGCAGTAAGGGGTTAAATGGTAAATTTTTTGTGCAGACTTTTTTTGAGTTTAGTTTCTGTAAAAAGAATTAAAATAGATATAGTTGACTATTTTTTTTTTTTTTGTAATAATAAGGTTAGGTAGTTCTATACTATTATATAAAGAGGAAGATGGTGTTTGTTTGGAATAAACAAAAAACTACTCTCTCAGTCCCAACCAAATTTTTACCCATGATTCTTGGCATAACTGAGAAGGTTTTTAGAAGGTATATTTCACCTCAAAAAATCTCTTAAAATATACATATATAGCAGTGGAGATTTGCCAGTTGAAGCACAAACTTTAATGAATAGAATTAATTAACTGCGAACTGTGAGTCTCTATCATTGTGTGAGCTGGTTTGAACTGAATGATTCGAATCAATGAATGAATAATATTACAAAAATAATAAAATAAATATACGTTTAATAAAATAATATTAAACAAATTAAAAAAATTTGTTTAACAGTAATGGACTTCCCTAGCAGATGCGTGTGAGGCTAGAGTGGTGAGGTATTCGAGGATCTCAAGGAAGGGTAGACCAATCATCACCATTAACTGGTAGTAAACGGGGTGCCCCAGGGACACTGTTTTGGGAGGTGCATGTTCTTATAATATCTCTGCAAACAATTGTCCGATTTTCAAAATTCAAACGGGGTATTTGTTTGTAGGTTGAAGGCTAACTTTTGCATGCAGAAGGTTACCTGTGATCCAATAGATCATGGTTATTCAGAAATATATATGCATAAAGTTTGTCTGTTTGTTTGTTATCACATAACCAATGTGGTAACCAACCAACCAATTACTTTCAAATTTGCAGAATATGTTCATGATACCCAAGGGAAGGTTTTAAGCCACTGACCGAGGCCCTAGCTCCCTTGAAGGTTAAGATATTAAAAATATTCATTATTTCTTTGGTCCCAAGGAGGATGAAGATGTAAATTAAAGAAATTTATTAAGGAAAAATATATTAATTCTTTTACTTCATAATTATTTTTCTGTTATCTGTTTTAAGTGCACTTTCTTGGGTAAAGTTAACAAAAATAAAAGAACACACAGCTTGTATTTGCCAAAAGAAATTGGACTTTAATTAGAAAGAAAACAACTGAACTTATGATAAATCATAACCTGAAAAAATTAAAAGAAATTATGAAATAAACATAACTTAATTCTATATAAGAAATATCAGCTGAAATCAGCATATCAGTATGACATTAAATGAGATAATGCATGAATATAGATTTTTCAAATAGACATTTTGAAAATCTACAATTTAACAAAGCCTGAAAAGAAAAGAACATAAAACACCTTATTTACAATTATATACTTAGAAAAACATAACATCAATAAACATAGTATGACTGGAAAACTATTGCATTACTGACATTGCTGTAATATTGAAAAATTAGCAATGAACAATTGTCATTAACTTAGACAAATAAACTACAGTAATCTTATTATTGGCACTGGCCTTTTCTGAATTATGAATATCATCAAACTTAACATTAAATATTTTAAACTAGCAGTTCTAGTTTATTGTAGAAAAAGAAGCCAAGATAATCTTCCAGTATAAGAAAAGAGTTAATTACAATAATCAAATTGAAATAAGTAAACATATAAATAGAGTTCATTTTAGTAAACAAGCTTTCTTGAAAATATAAAATTACAAAGAAGTCCAAAAACGTAACTTCACATCAGGAGTTATTTTCTTTAGATTGATTTAAGAGAAATAATATGAATTCAGTTCATGAGTAGATAATAATTAATCTCTGCGATTAACAAATTACATTAAATTGAATGATAGATAAGTAAGCACATAAAATATGTTGCACATGACATAATAACATAACCTTATTTAAGCCACCTGTCGGGACTGCACTTATGTGAATAAACGGTTTTTTAAACCAAACTTGAAATTGAAATGCATAATGTACGATTAACTGAATGTTTCACAAATTTTACTAATAGCGTAACTGTTTACTATAAATAATAATGAAGGATTTGAACATTCCTTAATAACACACGAATATTGGTAAAAAATGAACTCGTGAAATTAAAGTGCACATATTCATAGTTTATCCTTGGTGTATTCTGTAATGGCAAATCAAAACTAACAGAGGTAACGTTGGGTCAGCGAGATGGAGATGTTGAAATTTGTGGGCAACTGAAGGGGATAAGGAATAAGAAGGAAGGTTACCAAAAATATTAGGAAGAACAAGGGCCTTTGATTGAAAGGTCTTTTTGAATTGAGGTAGGGAGTGAATTTTAATGTTAGCGGTACCAAGAACAGAAGCATGGGTAGAAGAAATACTGGAAAGCCGTATTTGGGAATTTTCCAAAGGAAGAGCAAGACGGGAAAGACAATTTTTGGTAATTAAGGTACTTGTGAACCAGAGTCCAAAATGGCATGGGCGGTATGTAGTTTTCCGAAGGAGTCTTCTAAGGAGACGATGGCAGTACCAAGCAGCACAGTGGAAGACTGCTCACAAGAGGAATGACTGGAAAAACACGTTGTGGTGGGATCAGACTGTGGTGAAATTGGAGTAGAGCTGATATGAGCAGAATGGGTGACGGGTGGATTATTTGAGTGAGAATTAGGATAACCATGAGGATAACGTACAGTGCAGGGGTCCAGGAGGGGGGTGGAGCCCTCTGGGTAGATGGGAATGGCAACCAAAGCAAGCTGTGTAGATGTCCAGGATGCCAGTCCCCCTGACAAATAGGGAATGGTGAGTGAAGCCAGCTCTGTGGCCATGGGTAGGCTCGGAGGCCCTGATGAGCCCCTGAGTTGGCTCTGGGATTCACCTAGACTGACCTGAGTGAGCCTCAAGGGTCCAGGTTCTGGCTAGATGGGTTGGCTAGTTTATGATAAAGTGATTAAAATAAATTTAACTGTATCTTGTTTTGAAATAGAACTGCTCTTTTGTTGTTTTATGAAATTCTTTAACTCTTCTGAACTTATAAGTGTGTACTTGACTACAGAGAGCATCTTATTCTTATTAAACTTGGTTTAATAAAAACATTGTTTTTTTGATGTCCAGATGTGTTATGACATTTTGCAAAATATTATTTTTATCAATTTCTTGTTTTTATGATTTTTACTGATCAATTAGTTTTTATTTTGTGATGAAATATAGGTCTTAAGAATAGTTCTATAGAAGTTACTGCGTATTTTCTTAATCCTCTACTCCCAAATTCTACATGTCCTTCATTCCATATCCATTACTGTATCCAAGAAATAGACTTTAAATGTTTAGCCTCAGTAACATCTCTTCTTTTCTTCTTATTATTATTATTACTTTTTTCTTTACATATTTAGTAAAAATGGCTGTTTAGCCAGTTGAGGTAAACTACCTCATTTACTTTTATTTCTAATTTTCAATTTAAGTATTTAAATTGGAAATTTTAATTTTCAATTTAAATCATTAGCATTAGAATTATTTCAGTCACTAGAATCAGTCACATGCAGAATCTAAATTTTTGCTTAGCACATCATCAATTTAATTTTTATTAACTATTGTACCTTCATGACATTGAATCTTTCCTGTTTTTGGTCTGAAGTAATGAATGATACATTCACAACAGTTATTAGCCCCAAATATTAAATTATATTTCTGTAGTTAACAGAAGAGCAGTTGTAGAGCAGTAGGGGCAGTTATATAGCTTTAAGGCCCTGGGCAAGATGGTAAACCATTCAAATCTTTAGCGTCCACCTGTGGTTAGGACATCCCAACCCACCCCTGTAGTCGAAGACACCTGCCTTGTGCCACTCACCCCCTGTTCCTCTGTGGTGAGGACATTTCTTCTTCTTCTCTCTCATTCCCTTATCTTATATTTCTTGTTTCTTGAAAAAGTGCTATAGGATTTGGATCAGTTGCCAGCTACTGTGCTATTTGAGTCATCATTGTTAAGCCTTTAGAGCTAGTATGGACTATATTGGTATTCAGATGAAATGATGAAACCATGTTCTGCTAGGATAGTTGAAATTAATTTTGTCACACTTAAAAGACTACAAAATAAGTCACATTAGACTAAGAGAATGCATGACTGTGTCGGACGGGATTCTTCACTCGAATCGAAGTATGAAACTGATTCACAGGCCAGCGCTAGTAGATACTAGAGCGCAGTACTAGCTGGCTCAAACTAGGAATGGAACAATCATATCTAATAATAGCCAACTGGGCAGTCACTTCTTTGTTGGAGTTCAGTGGAGTAGCGACCCTCTGTGCCAATGGGACTCTTCAGCTATTCTTTTTCCTATTTGAAGATTGCCCAAAAATTCAAACGTATGAATGTGTTGAGGATAGCAAAGTGTCTTGTTCTTGGTAAAATCTAATGCAATCTATTTATAATTAGAGTAGAGTAACATATCTTCATGAAGCAAAAGAAAAAAATATAGTATTACAGGAGTTCATGAATGCAGCATACTGCCAGCTGTTATCACATGATGATATTAAAATAAAGAGTTGTGTTTTGTTTAACTGCTTACTGGCAATTTTACTCTGTGTAATGATGTGAAATAAACGAGCATTGATTGTCTAGGTTGTACATACACACACACAACCTTATTTTAACACTTATTTGTTTGATTACTTTTGTATAAAGTTGATATTAATATGGAATTTACATTTTTTATTATTAACTCCTGTACATTGTCATACACTATAAAAATGTACTTTTCTAGTTTGAATTTTAATATATTCTTTGTTATTTTGCAGGAGCTAAGACATTTTTAAATGGATTATATATAGATGGTGATCTGAATGTAAAACGTATAAATAACATGGATATTTCTAATTTAACAAAATATGGTAATCAAACAATAAATGGTAAGAGTTTTATTTTATTAATTTATATTTCAGTGATTCATATGTAACTTAATTCATATTCATATCCGTGAATGTGAATTACATATAAAACTTCATGTGTAAATGAACATTACCCATGAAGTTTTTGTGCTATAAAAATTATTCATTATTTTAAAATTGTATTAGTGATTTTTTCCTGCTTTATTGGCTAAGATAACTTGCATTATTTTCATGTTTTTAATGCTTTGTGAATATTTAAATGGTTATTTTACTTTTGTTTAGCGAAACTGTATGTAAAGGGCACTGTAAATGTAAATAATTTACAAATGAGTGGTCATTTAAATGAAGTTAATTTTACTGATTTGTTGTCTAAATATAAGTATTTGGATAATGATACCCATCTGTGGAAAGGTAAGAAACATATTTTATGTATGTGTATTAGTACTAAATTAGAACAACAGGAAAATAAATAAGGACTTTTTATGATTTTATTTTATTTTATTATGAAATACTTTTTTATGATTGTAGAATAAAAGATTATGGGAATATGTAAATCATCCTTAACATCTATATCTCTACATTTAGAAGTGGAAGGCTCTATTTTAAAACTTTTGGTCATCTGTTTATTTGATCCTCATGTGTATTTAAACTGTTACATAAATATAACACTCCTGTCTGCTTGTCTGTAGACTTTAATAAAAGGGAGTTTTATCTTCTACAATTTAATATTCATTAATTGTTCTATTTTTAATCATTTTCTCAATATTTTAAGCGGAAAACATTGTAAGCATTCTTATTTTTGAGTCTTCAATATTTACTTGACTGGTTTGATGCTATACTCCATTCCTTTTTGTTCTGTGTGCTAGTCTTTTAGCATCACTAATTCACTATACCCTACATTGAAAATTATTGTCTGTTTTGTATATTCAGTTTTTGTCTTCCTCTATAGTTCTCATCTTCTATACATCTCTGCAAATTAACCAAACTAGGTGTCGTAATATGGTCGATCAGCCTAGTTTATGCATATATTGCCAGAATCTTTTAGTGACTAATTATGCAGATGAACTGAATAATTTTGGGACAAATCTTTCTCCTCTCTCATTCACCTGTAGATTTTTCATTCTGAATTTTATTGTTCCTCCTAATTTTCAACCTTTACTGTATCGCTTTGGAGAACTTTGAAGTTCTCTATTCTTTTCCAATTTCTTGTTATCCATGTTTCACTTCTATAAATCATATTCCATGCTAATATTTTCAGAAATTTCTTTCTGACTATAGATTTATATTTGATACTACCAAACTTATTTTTAGAGTGAAAGATTATTTTGTATTTCAACACAGATTACATTAATGTAAAACTTTTGCACTATATTTATTATTTATTTAAAACAAAATAAGTAATGTTTTTATTTTAAACAAACAAAATGGGAACCGCCAGTTAATTATGTAACCAGACTTCTGTGGTTAGGTGTAGTGCCTATGCCTTTAATTTAGAAGTTCCTGAGTTTAAATTCAGACATGCTTGGAATTTTTCATACATTACAAAATTGATATGTCTTCAGCACCTGAAATTGGACAAAAACCTGTAATTTTTATAAAAAGGAAATAAATAAATGTAAGATGAAGGGTGTTTACAAAATCTTACTTGCAGGAGATTTAACATTTTCTTACATAAGATTCATGGTAGAAATTTTCATATTTAGTAACCTTTGTAGATGAGAAATAGATCAATTTAATGAAATTAATTAAACAGTTTGAACTTATAGAAAACTGTCAGTTTTGAAATAAAATATACCAGGGTTATTTTTTTCAAGGTCTGATCAATCGTGAAATAAAAACCGGCGCAAAAATTGGATGAACCTTTGCGCATATGTGTTGCGCAGTGTCTCTAGTATGGCCTTCAATCACGCCGCGTCACTTCGTTTAGTTCTGAATATGCAGCTAGCACATAAACATGTCTACAACAATAGCATCTCCCGCCAAGGATGAAGTGCGTGTGGTAATTAGATTTCTTCAGGGTGAGGGGTGTAATGCAGCTGAAAATCATTGACGAATAAGTAATGTGTACGGTGAAACTTCAATGAGTGACAGCAAAGTGCGACAATGATGCAGGAACTTTAAAGCAGGACGTGCAGATGTTCATGATGCAGACGGTCAGGGAAGGAAGCGAGTGTCAACCGATGATCTCGTTGAGGGAGTGGATGAGAGGCAATTCGAGAAAATCGACGGTTCACAATTTCTGTATTGAGCGATTCGTTTCCTGAAATTTCAAGGTAAGCTCTCTATACAATTGTGAGTGAGAGACTTCAGTACCGCAAACTGTGTGCGAGATGGGTTCCCAACATGCTGTCCGACCATCACAAAACAATGAGAATGGACGCCTCCCTAACATTTCTCCAGTGCTACCACAATGAAGGAAAAGATTTTTTGAACAAAATTGTCACAGGGGACGAGACATGGGTCCATTTCGAAACTGAAGAAACAAAAGAACAATCCAAACAGTGGATGCATTCTCATTCTTCCAGTAAACCAAAGAAGTTCAAGCAAACCTCCAACAGAAAGTGTATGGCTACTGTGTTCTGCGACCGGAATGGAGTTTTCTTGATGGAATTCATGGAAGTGGCACGACCATCACTGCAGCCTCATACTGCGTGACTCTTCAACGTCTGCAAAGGGCAATTCAGAATAAGCGATGAGAAATGTTGTCATCAGGCATTGTCTTTCTCCATGACTATGCTCAGCCGCAAACTGCAGCTGTAACAAAGAAGCTCCTGAAGCGTTTTCGTTGGGAAGTGGTTGATCACTCACCATACAGCTCGGACTTGGCTCCATCTGATTTTCACCTCTTTGCTCATATGAAACGCTGGCTAGGAGGACAACATTTTGGCACAGACATCGAGCTGCCTACCAGCATAGAAACATGGCTGAAAACACAGGCGGCTCCGTTCTATGACAAGGGTATTGGAAAAAGTTGGTACCATGCTACGACAAATGTCTAAATCGAAGTGGCTACTATGTAGAGAAATAGCGTAACTATGTACTTGTTACAAATAAAAAATTTTTTATTTTCACTGTGGTTTTAATTTCGTAACCAATCAGACCTTGAAAAAAAAATATCCCTCGTATATAAAATTTAACTTAAATTTCAAAATAGCCACAAATTTCTTTAAAAATTGTTTCCTTTGAATTAATTTTTATCTAAAAGGCAGTGGATAGCTTAACTTATTTGCTACTAGAGATTTATAACTTAGATTATAACATTCTAAACATAAAAACCATATTGCTGTTAGATTATTTTTTAAATGAGAAAAGAGACATATTAGATATTTTATTAAAATTCTTTGGTATGTATTTTTTAATACTTAATTTATTTTTATTCTGTGTTAAATTGTTTTCTGTGGTGGATTAGTTTAAGTTTAATTGTTTATTAAGTTTTAGCATTGTATTATTTTTTCTAAAATATATATAGAAGTATTTTTAGAAAATTTGTGTAGATGAAAGAAATTAAAATATTTTTCTAATACTTATGTTACTATTCGACAAGACGAAGCAGATATTCAGAGAGTTTATGAACTACTGTTGTGTACAGTTACGTTTCAGTGAAAGTAATTGCAACTTCTGCCATGACATTACTGTCTGTATGTATGGATGCAGATGCATATCCTGATAGCGTTACATAACATTATATTATTTATTAGGATATATTTATATTAATGGATTAATAGACATCATTTTAATTCCAATTTTTAGTTATAAAACATCAGTTTTTCTTCTGCTTAATTATATCTATTTTTGTATAAATAATGAAGTTTATGTTTTGGCCTGTTATTTTGTAATAAGAGGAATTGTTTTCTTAGTCAATATGCTTTAAAACTCAAGCATGATGAAAATATACTAAAAAAAAAAAAAACGTAAATAAAGTATAAATTTCTTACATCAATTTTTTTGGTTTGAGTAATGTTATTATGACAAACATTATTCATAGAATTATGGGTTAAAAGTTTAAAATAGGCGTGTAGTTATAAGTATTATAATAGTGTGTTATAGTAAGTATTATATAATTTGTGTAGACGTGTTATTTCTAATAAAAACAAATATTCTCTGTTCTGCACTGGAAACTGCAACAGTTGTTACTTAAAAGTAGTCGTGTTAAGATGTCAAGTGAACGCGGAAAATCTCTTCGCAGTCAGTGCTTGACAGCGAAGAAGTTAAATGCGGGGCGATGCGCTATCACCTTATGTTAAACATACTAAGTTCATAGACAAAGAAAAAAATGGATTATTGGTACCTCTTGGGAAAGTGACAGAACTTGCTTGTAGATTGCTGAATTTAAGCTGTTCTACAGTTATTGACATCAGGAAAATCGGATATGAAAAAGAGGTACTAGTGGGTCTCAAATTCAAATGCCAAAGAAAAAAAAGAAATATACTCATAATAAATATGAAACAGACGATTTTGACCGGTATGTTATTGGATGAGAATTTCTTAAATGTTTTGAATTATATTAGGAATTACGAATTACCTACTATATGAAAATTACACAATTTTTGTCGTGAGGAACTGAATTTTACTGCTAGTAGGGAAACACTAAGGAAAATTTTAAAATGTATGGGTTTTCAATTCAGGAAGTATAAAAACAATAGACTGATTTTGTGTGAATGAGATGATATAATTGTGAAACATGTATATTTCTTATCTGAGAATAGATGCAACTTCTGACCAGAAGAGACCAGTCATATACTTAGATGAAACTTGGGTGCACACTCATTATATGGTAAAAAAAGTACTGACAAAGTGATGACATACCAGATGTTTTTTAACAGTAGTGCTGATGATTGTTTAATTGTGGCACGTGTGGGTAAACATGGGATTCATAGATGGCACTTTTTTAATATACAGCATATATACTTTTTTGAAGTATATTGAAAAGCAAGTTATCTCAGTACTTCAACAAATTGTATTTTAGTACAGATTATGCACCTTACCATAATAAACAAAAAATAAACCTCTGTGATTCAATTCATTGAAAAAAGATATTCAAGAATGGCTCCAAAAACATAAAGTAACTATGATCCAGATCTAAAAAAAAAAAAACGTTTAGAAATTGCTAAACTACATTGCTCAGAACCACAATATGAGTTAGACAAAATACTAAATAACAAAGGAATTACTGTACTTCGACTGACACCTTACCACACTGATTTTAACGCAGTTGAATTTATTTGAAATCTAGTTAAAAAACTTTTGACGCCGCAATATGCCCCACAAATATTTATTAACAGAACTGAGAACCATTATATTAGTTGCAGTTTCGTTAATTATTATAAAAGACTGGAAAAAATTAGTGTTGAAAGTTCAGTAGATAATGAATTCTTACTGGAATACAGATGCATTAATGTAAGATGCCATTGAAAGCGTAATTATAAATACAGGGATGGACAATGATGAGACATTAGGTAATGGAGATTAATTCTGGTGGAGGTGAAAATAAGTCAATCTCAGAAATTGAGGGTTGCTGGCCTGTCACAGAAGATAGTTCTACAGAAACTGCAGACGAAACTGATTAAGGACTGTATTGTAGTAGTATTGATTGTGTAATTTAGTAAATTAATATAAAATATCATTTTATTTTTTATTCTGCAACTATATTCAACTTGTGATTCGATAAGCCTGCATGTCCAAATTATTACTACCAATTTTGAATATAATGCTGTAAACTATGATACCATTTTAGTGAAAACATTTACTTAATTAAATTATTGTAATTAATTGCAGCTTAAATTTTTGTCTTTTATTAATACAGTAATGTAAATTAACTTTTTTTATTGTGTTATTACTGTAATCAGAAAGAAATTACAGGTTCTAAAAAATACAGTAACCTGATTTAAACGAACAACATTTCTTGTTTAGATCAGATTGACAAGCATGTTACTTTGTTCAGTAGGAATGTTCTGTTATATCTCCATCTCTGTCTATAGCCAAACAAAACAACAGTGCTGCAGTCCTCTACGAATTTGAACGTCACGTTGTCGACTTGTAAACAATATAGCTTGTTTACAAGTTGTTGAATTGTAAACAGTATGATGTTTTAAAAAATTTCAAAAACTTTCTCTGCTTTTTATTTTTCAAATTTTATTCTTAAACTAAATATTACATAAGAACAGATGGAGTTATTTTAAAATCTGATGAATCATATTTTGCGGAGAGATGAGTCATAAAACCATAACTTTATTTCTTCTTAATTTATGGACTACCATAAATTTTTATTTTTAGCTTTTAAGTTATTATAGTTAAAAATTAAAAGTAAAATTTCTGAATAATTCTGTTCATCATCAATTATGAGAATTTAAAGCGGTTCAATTTTTTACTGGAAAATAATGTAAAACTTTTTAAGCACTGATAAAAATTGATCGTTTGTAAATTCAAATCTTATGTTTATTATGTTTTTCTATTGGATGAAGCCAATTCCAAAATTCTTCTATATGTTGATTATTTGTAAATTTTTTGTGTTTATTGAATTAATGTCATATTAATATATTTATCTAAAAATTTATATTTTACAGGAAATGCTAAATTTAAAAATGATGTCAGTATTGAGAATTTATATGTAAAAGGACTTGTAAATGATGTTGATTTTACTTCATTTGTTACAAATATTTATCTACATTCAGATGAGAAAGTAGAATTTTCTGAAGCACAATCATTTGATAAAAATGTAAGGATACTTAACATTATTTTGTTATTGATAAATTTCTTAGGGTACATCCTGAGCATGAAGCTATCTAACATCTATTTTAAATAGCAGAGGATTCTGATAAGAATATTAAGTAGAGCAGTAAGCATGTTGTGCTTTATCAATTAGACTGCAGCAGCAAGTTATAAAACAATTGAAATTGATTGGTTTCTGTTTACATGGATTTTAAGCAGTTTGTTATGCGTTCTGTTCTCAGAAATCGTTTTGGTAATACAATAAAGACCTGAAATGATCCTTTCATTCACTCTTGACTGAAATAACAACTTTCTACAGCCAGTCGGTAAACAAAGTAAGTTTATTTGCAATGGAGAAGAAATGGCTTCATACCTTTGAAAGACCACACTAACTTTAGCCTCTGTTATTTTTTTGTATCATAATTTAAATTTATGATTTAATAAATATCTAGATTATCTTTATGTTTTCTCTGCTGATGACTTATGTGGACAGAAGGATTCAAACAGTAACAGAGAGTTTTGCTCTGAACAGATGCTGCAGTTTGTGTAAAAATGTATCAATAGAAATACCTTCTATTGATATAAAAGATGTTCAGATTTAATAAGTCACTATTTTAAGTTACCCTAATGGACTAGAAATTTGCAATACAGTTAGTTGTTCTTGCTATTTATAAGGTTGGTCAGAAAATAACGGAACTTTATTTTTTTAATCTTTATTATTAGTTTTACAAATTATTGGTCCTTGTACCATTCAAATTACTCCCCTCACCTTTCACACACTTTTCCCAGCAGTGTTTCCACTTTGTGAAGCAGTCCTGGATAGCTTCATTTGAAATGGCCTTTAAGACTTATGACAAATTTGCTTTAATGTCATCAATAGTCTCAAAACGGCATTCTTTTATCAGTAATTTAAATTTTGGAAATAAGAAAAAATCGCAAGGCACCAATTCTGGCAAGTAGGTAGGCTGAGGGAGGACAGTCATCTGATTTTTAGCACAAAACTGATGAATTGACAAAGCTGAGTGTGCAGGTGCATTGTCATGGTGAAGGAACCATGAGTTGTATCGTTACAACTCTGGTCTCTTTTTGTGAATTTTTTCACATAACCATTATAAAACGCTTTGAGTACATATGGTTCACTGTTTCACGTTGAGGCAAGAATTCAAAATGCACAATTCCATTAAAATTGAAAAAACAGAGAGCATCACAGATTGGGTTGAGACTGACTGCTTTCTTGGGGGTGTGAAGATTTTTTGCTAATCCATTGTGATGATTGGATTGCAAAAACCATTTGTAACATTGTGTACGACCAAGAGCATCATCTCCATGAGCTTATTTCAAAAGTTGAAACGTTTCTGTGAAAGGTTTCCCAGTTTCACGCAAAATTTTACATTGTATCATTGCTACTGGAAATCGCACATTATAAAAATCACTACTAACACTTAAGCAAGTTGCACTCAAATAACAATAACATAAAAACTAAATGAGATATCAACAATCCAAGAACATGGTTATAGAGGAGGTTATGCGGAACACAGTGCTGTCAACTGCACATCACTAAATATCTCAGTTGGCACCTAATTAATAATGTTCAGTTATTTTCTGAACAGACCTTGTATTTTTTACTATAAAACATAAAATTTAAAAACTGTTTAATATAAATATATAGTATAAATATATCTTTAGTGTTTCCTGTCATGAACTGTCATGAAAAAAAATTTAGGCTAACTATAAAATTTACTAATACAACTAACTGATCCAGTCATGACTTATTAACCTTGCTGCTGCTTTGAATCTTGTGCATCCAATTTTCTGGCTGTTATACAACTAATTCATAAAAAACTGCATCTTTTAAAAATGACTTCTATATTTGACTACTTAGTAAATATAATACATGTGTACATATATTTTTAAAGGGTACAGTTAGAAGATTATCATCTATTATAACTTAAAAATTGTGCCATGCAAATATCCTGCTTTTTATTCTAATGCTCTTCTGAATTATTTAGTAAGCTATTCTAAATACTGTTTTTAAACAGCATGACTAACAAGAATTCTAGTATTATTAAAATAGCCAAATAATCTAATCTAACCCTTGTCAAATCCTTTTCGTTTACAAAAAGTAGCAATGCTGGTGGTATTAAAATGTTATTTATATGTATAATGAACAGACTGCCGCCTTGGTAGATTGTTCTCGGGGTGCCTAAACTGGGGTTGTTTTCCGACTTGTTGAAAGGTGGCTTTGGTGAGGGTGCTCTAAAATCAGGAAAGGATTCAAGTGAGGTCAGCAGTTTTCGACCCATCAGCCTCTTGCCAGTAATCGGAAAGTTGGTTGAAAGGCTGGTTGTGGAATGGCTCTGGGAAAGCATCGATATGAACTCATTTTTAAGTCAAGGCCAGTATGTTTTTATGAAATGGGTTGGCACTGAGGATTCTTAAATGCTCTTGCTGAGGTGAAAAGCGCTGACTGTAAATATGTTTTGGCAATTTTTATAGACATAGAGACAGCATTTCCTTCTTTGTGTTGGAGTTTTGTCCTCTATGAGTTGGAATGCCACAATGTTCCTGTAGCCCTGAGAGGGCTGGATGGACATTCAAAATTTAAAGATTTCAGTGCACAATATGAAGTTTATATAGTCATAACCCCCGTATTAAGTATAAAGGCTGTGTAATCAGCCGAGTTCAAGTTCATAAGTACATAGGTGTTTTGTTTGATGAGAAATTGCTGTGTAGCAGCCACATTAGGCAAGTAACAGCAGATGCTGTCTCTGTGATGCACAAGCTTGGAAGGATTACTCAAAAGGATTATGAACTGTTGAGCCGGCATTTGTACATGGTGTATTAAGGCGTCTTCGAAAGTATGACCCCTTATGCGGCGTCTGTTTGGGTGCATAGGTTGGAAAAAAATCGAGCACTTATTCAAAATCTAAGGAGTGCGCAGTGCAGAGCCTTAATTGTATGCACTGCTGTTTTTAAAACAACCTCCTATGAGGCTACCACTGTATTGGGAAAGTTTTTCCCAGTTGATTTAGTGGTGAAAGTTCAGGCGGCCATATGAAAATTGCAAAGAGGCAGGGAAGCCGAGGTATTTGGGATGGGGTTTTGAGCCGGGCCTGTAACAAAGCAGAACAGTGATATCAATGCACTAGTTCTAAATTTCAAACAGCTGCCCTTCTCCTGCCTGCGGAGGAGTCTTTACAGCCTCACAATGAAAGCATGGCAGCAAGAATGGCAAGCCATGACTAAGGGCTGTATAAATCTATCTTCTGGATAGATTTATACAGGATCTAGGGGGGATGTATGCCTCTCCTTCATTTTTAAGTTCAATGAGAGCCCGAATGCTCTCCAACATGTAAATTTAAACCAATATTTTTTTGGTTCCACCTGGCAACTGATGAGTTGTCCGTCTGCGGAGAGGTCCAGTCGAATGAACTGGACCTCTCTCGAATGAACTGCCCAGCTACTGGTTGGAGGGGGGGAGGCAGAACTCAGGCCATCCTGGAACTTAGAGGTGGACCTCAGGGAAAAGACTCCTACCACACTGCTGTAGGAAGCTAACTGAGAGATATGGCTGGATACCAGTCAGATTAAGACTCCAAGTGCTTTAATGGTGGACAGGTACTTGCTGGCATTCAGTGGCCTAGGCGTGGCAGCGAATTGCTGTCTTTGACAAGATAAATTAATTATTGATAGTCATATATGTTTTAGTAGTTGATGGGGTGCGTCTACCCATTTTAGTTATATGTGACAAGTGGGTGGTTGGACACACAAGCAAATGGTGTATGGTACCACTCATATTCCGCTCACGGTTTTAGGTTGGCTAGGAGGTAGTTTGGACACCGGTCGCTAAACTGTTTCGAGGCTCACTAGCCGTTTGTGGCACAGACATTCGATCTTATGCTTTAGGGTGACCGAATGGGGTGGTGATGGTAGAAATGCCAAGCAAACCAACATATGTATAATTAATGAAGATAAATTTATTGTACACTTAAATGTACAGTTTGACAAAATTTCAGCAGTTAACAGTATTATCTGGATGGAACTTCAAGCCACACTGTTAGATTAGCCATAAATATTTCTTGGCCATTTAGTCTTCCATTTTCATAGCTGGTAATTGGCAGTATCCTTGTTTATTCCAGACAAAAATTTCTTAGCTTGCCTTTATTTATATGGAAGTATTATGTTATCACATATATGCTTAACTTAATATCGGTGGACAGAAACAGTAGCAGCTCGGATGTCAGCACATGTACGTGCTGGTATAAGTGCCACTCCCCCCCTGCAGATGATCACGCAGTTCTCCCAGCATAACGGTGCTGCAGCCCCACCACTCTCAGGTTCCAATAAAAGAGTGTGCACAAGAGTGAATTTTTAATTCATTGTCAACCACCACCTGGAGAAGACCAAGAAGAAGTTCCGTGGCTGCCTTAACATGGGACCTCCCCGGTGGATGCCAACAACCCTGTTGGAGCAGCAGGGCTGGCCGGCCTGCCGAGGTAGCCGCTGGACGTAGATGCTTTCTTCTCACTCCAGCTCGCTGGGCTTCAATTGCCCTGGCTGGTTGACTCAGCAGCAGGAGCTGGCCCAGTGTGGGATCGCTACTGAAATTTACTAATACAACTGATCCAGCCAGGACTTATTAAACTTGCTACAGATTCGAATCTTACACATCCTATTTTCTGGCTGTTGTACAGCTAAAACCGAATTTTTAAAAATGACATATTATAAACATAACATTTCAAATTAAGTTATTTGTATTTCTCATGTTCAAGTTAGTAATATATTATGTAGATCCTTAAAAAAATTTATGCTTTAATGAAAATAAAAATAAAAACTGTATTTTGTTTCAGGTTACAGTATTAGGTAATATAATCATCAATAATAGTTTTAATAATTATGATATTAATAAATTTCTTGAAGAAGTTGTATTAATTAATGAATCGTCAACAATAAAGGAAGAAGTTACATTCAGTAAAAAGATTATGTTTCACGGTGGGTTACAAGTAGATCATGATATGAATGTGTCAAGAATTTATAATTGTGATATTAATGATTTAATAGAGAATGCTATTTATTTGGATAAACCTGATTATATTCACGGTTAGTATTATATTTATTATCTGTACATTTTATAACCTTTTGTGTTTTATATTTTTTATAAACTTTTGTCTCAAAGGAATTAATTGAAGATATAGTAGTAATAGTAGTCTTTTTGTTAATATCATTAACAAATCCAGATGGAAAAGAAATCAGGTGGTGTAACACACTTTCCGCAATACAGTTTGTCCAATTATAATTGGTGGATAGTGTTCAGTAGCTGTACATTCACATTTAGAATGTGTAACCTACACATGCACATACTTGAAATAAAGTCTCTCCTTTTTAAGAAGTAATAATAATATAAAAATACTGTTTGCTAAAGTAAAAAATAATTAGTATCTTACTTAATTAAAGAAGTTCTAGAACAGTGAAACACATACAGTATCACTTACCAGTTTGGTTGAAGTTCTGCTTTCATAAATCCTCTCGCTGAACATTTATTAACATGATTTATAAATTTATCATCCATTAAAATAAAAAATGAAGTGTACTGCAATTTAATACACCTGTATTAAACAATGTTTTAATCATTATTTTCACTTTCACTACTATACAACTATCATCATTTTCATCTGCATTTAAAATTTTCAATTTGACCTTTAACAGGTTGTTTCATTTGACGACACTGGACTTCAATTTTTCAATATGTTGACAGGACTTTCTCAACTCATCTACAGTAATTCTTTAAAATTTTGATTTACTGTCTGAAATATTTTGACATGGAACCCACTTTTTGACTTGTGTCCATATTAATTCCTTAGAATTCAAGTCAGGGTGATAGGTGGTAATCATAACCCAGCCAGCATGCCCTTTTTTGAGGTGTTTATCTAATTTTATTTCTTTTCCTTTTTTGTTTTCTTTAGCCAGTTTATCATAGAAATTTTGTTTAATGCAAATTTGGTATCTTATCTTCTTATGTGTTATGGTATGTTGCAGTGTCTACTATTGCTACTCTGTTTTTGGGCGAATTAGGGAAAGCCTTTTTTGAAGATAATTTCCGTCTCCATTCATATTTAGTTAGAAAAGAAGCCATTATCCTCTTCAGCATGGATAATTATTATTCTGTCACCTTTCAAGATTGAAATTGACACCCCTTTTTGTTTAGATGATTTTTGTTGGCACTGGGAATTTAAAATTTAGGTCTCATCAGTAAGTTCAAGGCATCTTTCTTCAACACAATATTGAGCAATTTCTTTTATATTGCATATCAGATATTTGAAGAATCGGTCTGATATTTTGAATTCTTTTCCACCTAGAATCAGTTTGTCCTAACAGAATAGTTAAACTACTTTTGTCAACAACAAATATTCAACGGGTTTAACTTGATAGAAAACTTTCACAAAGAATGTAAGCAACCTTCAGGTGAAAGAACATGAATTACTATGCAATGAAGGGAATTGTTATCAACTGTCTGTGTCAGTCACTTTCCTTGTAGTGTTTTTCTGTTAACGATATGATACTAGTGATTTCAAACTTGGCTCCTTCATTCTCTTAACTTTTCTTTTAGACATAATATTAGCACTTGCAGAATGTTCTTAAACTTTTTGGGTTTTATAATAAAACTATATTGACATTAGCATCAAGTATAATTTTTTTATATCTGTTGTTAACCAAACGATAAATAAATAAAAAAGGTCAGCTGTTGTAAAAAAGTTAATAAAAACAAGTATTAATAAAAGCACTTATAAACATAACAAAATCAATGCTTAGTGTGTGTCCACATGGTCAGGGCTGGATTTACTAATAGACAAATGTCTAGGACCTGTAATTCAGAGGGGCCCAGCCTCAATACAAGTCAAAGTAAAAATAATTAATTTATTTTTTTAAAATAATACATTTAAAAAAAAATATATTATTTATAAGTAAAACAAATAAATGTCATTATAATAATTGGCAAAGTAATAAAATCAGATTAGTACCACAGATGAATCTAAGGGGGTTATGGGCCTCCTTATATTATTTCTGTATGTAAATAAAAAATAAGTCTAAATAAAATTCCTTTAGTATTAAAAGACTGGAAATTATAATATGCTGATAAAACATAAATGCACAGTAGCGATGAATCATTTATTATTACTAATACAATGCAGTTTTTTTTAACTATTGTACTGTTGTACATAGGTGAGAGGATTGGAGTATGATGTATTTGTATGAAATCATCTACCAGTTTGAAATGGACAAGCTGTAATTTAATATTTTCCCACTTAGTGGTGCTAAAGAGTGAAGATGAATCCACTCCCTGTTACTATAGAGAGATTTAATATACATATCAAAAAGTACTTCTAATTTTTAATGAAAGACTGAACTAAATTTAAGATAGATTTCTTTAGCTCTCATCATGATGATTTATCTCACTTTTGCAACCATTGTCAATAAGTGGTACTGTTCCCCATATTGGTATTGTCAGTTAGTTATTTGATGAGATTTTTTTTTAGTAAGAAGATTATAGCTAAAATGTGTTAAAAGAATGTATTATTCCTTACTAAGTGAATTTATCATTAAAAAAAAACATGTTATTTACACTATTTCTAAACATTATTTGTTTAAGTATAAAAACAGGCTATTTTCTAGATTACTGTTAATTTTTAAAAAAGTATAAATTTTTAAAATTTGACTTTCAGTGATTTTATTTTATTTAAAAAAATAAAAACATGAAAAATTATAACTAATAGTAATAATAAATAATAAATGTAAAAATTAATGAGTAAAAAGTTGGAATTAACAAAAAACAATGGACTGAGTGGTAAAAATAAAAGATGTAAAAAAGCCCAATGCCACTAGTCTAACAAATTATAAGTATCCGTGGTCAATCAAACAACAAACTAGTTGCCTTTGAAACTAGTAGCACAACTCTTAAAGACATGAATAAACTAAAAAGAATAACAATTGTTTGTTAATTACGTAGAAGCAAAAGTAAAATAGTAGGAATACTGAAAATGTAATATTATATCATGTTCTTTCTGATTGCAAACATGAGAACTTAACATCAAAGGCCAGGCAAATTGTGTTTATTCATTTAATATATGATTTTTATATGTTTATATATCTATTATGTTATAACTGAATAGTTAAGTTATTTTTATAGCTTTTTAATTTATCGTTTTTTTTTTCTAGGATCCATGACATTTCAGAATGCCATTGTAAATGGTAACATTACTACATCACTTATTGATAATATTGATCTAAACCATGTATTTGCTCTTAATAAAGAACAAACAATATTAGAAACAATGACATTCAATAATATTACAGTGCTGAGTGACATTGATGTTGGAAATCGGGTTAATGGTGTATATTTAAATCAAAAATTTCATAATACATTATTGGTATGTAAAAATAATAACTTTGTTGTGTAGTTTATTGGAGGCAGGCATTCCATTCACAACCCACCGGGTTGGTCTAGTGGTTAACGCGTCTTCCCAAATCAGCTGATTTGGAAGTCTAGAGTCACAGCGTTCAAGTCCTAGTAAAGCCAGATATTTTTACATGGATTTGAATACTAGAGCGTGGATACCGGTGTTCTTTGGTGGTTGGGTTTCAATTAACCACACATCTCAGGAACGGTCGAACTGAGAATGTACAAGACTACACTTCATTTACACTCATACATATCATCCTCATTCATCCTCTGAAGAATTATCTAAACGGTAGTTACCGGAGGCTAAACAGGAAAAAGAAAGAAAAGGCATTCCATTCATAGGGTAGTGCTAAACTACATGTACTATTCAAAAAACGACATTCAGTGTTTCTCATTTAAGATATTGTGAGGCAGCTGCAGTTGATTTTCATGAATTACATATTCCGATATCTGTTTATCACCCTCCAAATAGAAATCTTCATATATTTGATATTCTGGAAAATACATTTACTATAATTGATTAATTCAATTATCTTTCTTTGAGAAAATTGTATGTGGAGGTATAAATATAGATAGATATCAGGAATGATTTACCACCTATTAATTATCTTCCTTAATGTTTTTTGAATGTATGTATATTTTTATGCCAGTTACAATCCATCATGCTTGAATTGCTTTATTGATAGTATTTTAAGTTTTCTTAATAGACGGGAGTTTAATATTGATATACCTTCTTCATCAGATCTTTTAATTTGTACGTTGAGATACCTCCAGCAGTCTTAAAATCCATTAACAGTATCTTGCCCAATGTCATCAAATATCCCTTTTAGACTTATGATTGGTTGTCAAATCAGTTTCTTCAATTCAACTCAGACAAAGAGAAAGGTTTAGATAATAATTACAGTATTGAACTTCCAATTTTGAAAAACAGTTTGGAGATACTTTATATCATGTACAAATCTGGAAGGTCTGAACAAGACAGAGAACATTATTTAACTTGTAAAAATATATTTAAAAAAAAACTATACTGTTAAAAAGAAAATTCAATTGCAACAGAAATTTTATAAATCATAAATTTTTCAAATAAATGTGTGTAAAAAATGGCTGTCTGTTAAGATTATTAAAGGTAAACAAACAGACATTCAGTAAATATCATTTAATATATATGATTTTTTTTGTTGACAGTGTTTCTTAATTGTGCAAAAATGTAAAAAGAAGTAGAAGGTCTGTTAAAAAATAACCTAATGTTTTCTCTGTCAGGTGTTTATAAAAATATTTTGAAATGTACAGTCGGTATCACTGTTGCATTGCATAGGAACTAATGAACAATCCCCCTCATTTGCATGTGTCACTGATGTTTATGTGTACAGTTCATGCAAAGTAGGTGTTTGGTCCTACTTACTAGATCGCGGATACCGGTGTTCTTTGGTGGTTGGGTTTCAATTAACCACACATCTCAGGAATGGTCGAACTGAGAATGTACAAGACTACACTTCATTTACACTCATACATATCATCCTCATTCATCCTCTGAAGTATTATCTGAACGGTAGTTACCGGAGGCTAAACAGGAAAAAGAAAGAAAGGTGTTTGGTCCTACCCACCTGGTTGGTCTAGTGGTGAACGCGTCTTCCCAAATCAGCTGATTTGGAAATCGAGAGTTTCAGCGTTCAAGTCGTAGTAAAGTCAGTTATTTTTACACGGATTTAAATACTAGATCGTGGATACTGGTGTTCTTTGGTGGTTGGGTTTCAATTAACCATACATCTTAGGAATAGTCGAACTGAGACTGTACAATACTACATTTCATTTACACTCATACATAACACCCTCATTCATCCTCTGAAGTAACACCTGAATGGTGATTCCCGGAGGCTAAACAGGAGAAAGTAAGTTAGGTGTTTGGTCCTAAACCCACTGGGTTGGTCTAGTACTAAACTTGTCATCACAAATCAGTTGATTTCGAAGTCGAGAGTTCTAAGGTTCAAATCCTAGTAAAGGCAGTTGCTTTTATATGGATTTGAATAATAGATCATGGATCCGGTGTTCTTTGGTGGTTGGATTTCATTTAATCAACATCTCAGGAATGGTCATCCTGAAACTGTACAAGACTATACTTCATTTACATTCAAACTTATCATCCTCACTTATCCTCTGAAGTAAACTTTATAGTGGTAGCAGAGGCTAAACAAAAAAAGAGAGACAGGTGTTTGGTGCTGGGGGATTTAGTGATGACTGACATGAACAAAGAATTACAGTGAAGTTTTGTGTCAGGATTGAAAAAATTTTACCAAAATACACAAAATGATTCAAGAGGTTTATAGGGAGGATTCTCTGAGCCGCTACATACTGCTTTGAGTGGTGTTACAGGGGTAGAGACTACCACAAATGATGCTTATCATTTGTGGAAGTCAACAGATGTCTCCATGAAAATATGTCCTTGATCATAGGTTATGTGGTTCTTTTATCATGAAAATCATCAGCCCATGCATTGCTGCATATTTGTAGTTCTACACAAAAAATTTACTCAGTTTTCTCCCTTCCTACCATGGTTAGCCAACGTAGTCAACTACCCCCTGCAGACCATTTGTTTATTTCTAAATTAATTCCATAAAAGAAAATTCACTGAACACCCTGAAAATTATTTTGAAAAGTGGATTCCAGTGTTGCTTCTAGAAATGGAGTGGATGCTAGGAAAAGTGTGTACAACAGAAACAAGATTATTTTGTAAAATTCTGTTAATATTCAACAAGTTTTTTTTTTAGAAAAAGTGCTGTTACTTTTTGAACAGACTTTATACATTGACCTATTTATCTTTACTTTGCTGGAAATTAAACTTATTTGGCTCCTTTTAACTAAAGAACAGTATCATGCAAAGATGTGTCTTTCATTACAAAACTGAAGTTCTAAAAGTTTGATTTTTTTTCAGAATTGGTAATTATTTACTAAAGCAAATTATTACTTTGGTATTATGTCCTTTGCATAGTCATCAATGATCTCTAAGAGAGAACTTTCAGATGAACTGAAACACATTTAATCTAGTAGAAATAAAAAAGAAGAAATTTCTATGTTATAAAGCGTATACAAAGAGTTAATCTTTGAGTAACGTAGAAGGGAAATAAAGAAATGTTTTAAAGGACCCTCGCTGAAATAAAATTAACAAATCAATCAGAGCATCCAAAAATATACGTAGGTATATACTGCACTGAAGAATTCAGGCAGAATTATAAATGACCTACAAAAGTCATCAAACAATATATATTTCGTAGTAATATTAATGTAGTTAATATTATAATAATAATAATAATTATATTGTAATATAATTACAATTTATATATTATATTATAATATTACATTAATATTAATGATTATTAATAAATATTATTCCAATAATGTTATAATATAATACAATTGACTAAATTTAGACAGGTTTATTACTACATAAAAAAAAATATATAAACACTTTGTCTCTTACTGTATATGTGAGGGGTGGGCGGGAAGTTCCTTTATGCTAGTTATGAAATTATTAGGATAGGTGCAGCTTACCTTCTATGGATATAAAACATCTTTATGAGTTCTACCTTGTTCAAAGCAAATCACAACTGTGTGCCCTGCACGTCCAGTTGTTCATCATCTGCAACAGTGTATCAGGAGTGATCATTTCAAATGCTGATTGAACAGCATCTTGGAGCTGTTCATTGTTGACATATCTGCGTTTTTGGAAAATCCCATAGTGGATTGTCAGATATGGTGAGGTCAGGACTTTCTGCTGGCCAAGGCAATGGTGCTGGTATTTCTGATCCACACCTGATCAAGAGATTCGGAAAAATTTCATTGAGGTGTATGCGGACATTCAAAGTAAAATGCGCTGGAGCATCTTCTTGCTCAAATGTAGTGATGTCAGTGATCCCTTTTTCCGTTAATTGTGGAAGCAACCACTCATCGATTATGGATTGATTAACTGTGCCATCAAAAAAATAAGGAGCAAGGAGATGTTCAGCTCTCATCCCAGTTCAGGTCATAACATGAGGCAGATGGTGTTCGATTTCTTCACTCCATTTCACTTCATTTCTTCATGGTGAGGATTGTCTTTCGCTCAGAAAAATATTTCAGTTATGAGAGCTTCGATAAATTGCACACTCATCTGAGAACATGACATTCTTATTGTCACTTGCTCTCAGAAAGCGTTCGAGCAATCTGACATGCATAAAATCATCAATCAAGGTCATTGTCACTCAACTCATTAACTGTGGCTGGACAAAAACATTTAACTTTCAAGTCAAACGACTTGAAAGTTAAATGTGGGCTAGCTTGGAATACTTAACTCTGCAGAACATTTGTGCATTGATTTCATTGGTGATCATTAAATTGATCCCTCCAAATAGCAGCACACATCTCAGCTCGAGTGCTCAGCCTTGTCCAGAGTTTCGCATCAAGAACACTTCCCATTTCAAAAACTTTCTTCTCCCACGTCAGTAATGTTTGCCATGATGGTGACGATTTCCCAAAACGCACAAAGAAGTCATTCACAGTGTTCTGCATTGTTTTACCAGTGTGTGGATGTTTGTAAACCTACACACAAGCTAACAAATGCTTTTTGACAGTGAACACACTCTTAACAGCCATCATTTCACACTTCTATGACTATGGTCATCCCACCATGAATGAACACACTGGACGATCCCCACTACAGCTTATCCTCCCTGTCTTTTCCAGCAGCAGTGAGCAGTATGAGCGGTGAGAATGGGCAGCAATAGAGCCTGATTAAGCTGAATTTATTACAGTGTAAAGGGACTTCCCATCCAAATAGTACACTGCATATTTTTTTTTATTTGTGCTTGTATGTCTGTGGACTTTCTGAATTGTAAGTATTAATTTTATTTTCTATTTACAGACTGAAGGTGATCAAGTTATTGATGGCAATTTTTTTGTTAATAGAAATGTTTCTATCAAAGGAGACCTTATTACAAATGATACTGTTAATGACATTCTGATACAGGATGTAGCTATATTAGGTGGAAACAACACATTTTCAGGTAAATTTCTTAAATTGTAATAGAACTGGATTGAACTGTACTATTTTAATATGTGCCTATTAATAATTATAATATACTAAGTTTTTTCAGTTATTCTCTTAAATTCTTGACCGAGTTGACTGAAAAATTCTGGTAAGATATAAATTTAGAATTCGCTTTCAATATACATGAAAATTTTTCACTCGGAAAAAATTTGGAGCTAATAACCAGACAACTTCTTCAGTAGAGTTATTTTGCTGCTATCCTTAGAATCATCTTTAGCTGGTTAGAAACCCTTTCAGCATGCAGTCAAGTAGCATATAGGTTACTTTTATGTGTGTGTAAAGTTATCCCATAATCTGAAAAAATAATTAATAACTATCAGTTTTTTAATGTAAAAGTGAGCATAATGTAAGATATAATTATTTATAATTTTAATAATACAGGTCCATTAGAGTTTGACTGTGTTTATTCAAACAGTGATTTGGAAATAGATTCAAATATTTTATCTGGAATTGATGTAAAAGACTGGGAAAACAGAGCTGTTCTTATCGATAACAATCAAATCATATCAGGTAGTTGGATTGTTGATGGGAATATTTCATTTTCATCAATAAATGGAGAAGGAGATTTTAATAAATTAAATGTATTTCAATTGGATAATGAATTTGAGAGGTGGAAGGCTGAACAAATGAAATTACAAACTACAATTATGGTGAGTGCTTTTAATTGTTTTTATACTACTACTACTCTTTAACCTATGAGCAACCTGGAAATGCAATTTGTACACTGGGACACTTATAGTGAATGAAAAAGGATTCTAACCGATTAAGCTTGTGTTAGAGTGATAAAATTGAGAAATTTTTTTTTGTCTTCAGTCAATTGACTGGTTTGATGCAGCTCACCAATATTCCTTATCTAGTGCTAGTCATTTCATTTCAGTATACCCCCTACATCCTACATCCCTAACAATTTTTTTTTTTATATATTCGAAACGTTGCCTGGCTGCACTATTGTTTCCTTCTATCTCTCCTTCCAATATTAAAGCGACTATTCCAGGATGCCTTAATATGTGTCCTATAAGTCTGTCTCTTCTTTTAACTATATTTTTCCAAATGCTTCTTTCTTCATCGATTTGCCGCAACACCTCTTCATTTGTCACTTTATCCAGATATCTGATTTTTAACATTCTCCTGTAGCACCATGTTTCAAAAGCTTCTAATCTTTTCTTCTCAGATACTCAGATTGTCCAACTTTCACTTCCATATACTTTTAAAAACTTTTAAACTTTTAAAAACTTTTCCTGACATTTAAATTAATTTTTGCTGTAAGCAAATTATATATCTGACTGAAGGCTCGTTTTGCCTGTGCTATTCGACATTTTATATCACTCCTGCTTCATCCATCTTTACTAATTTTTAAAATTCTTCTACCTCCATAATCTTTTCTCCTCCTATTTTCACATTCAGTGGTCCATCTTGGTTATTTCTACTACATTGCATTACTATTCGTTTTGTTCTTGTTTATTTTCATGGGGTAGTTCTTTCATAGGACTTCATCCATGCCGTTCATTGTTCATTCTAAATCATTTTTACTCTCATCTAGAATTACTATATCATCAGCAAATCGTAGCATCTTTATCTTTTCACCTTGTACTGTTACTCAGAATCTAAATTGTTCTTTAACATCATTAACTGCTAGTTCTATGTAACGATTAAAAAGTAACGGGGATAGGGAACATCCTTGTCAGACTCCCTTTCTTATTACGGCTTCTTTCTTATGTTCTTCAATTATTACTGTTGCTGTTTGGTTCCTGTAAATCGTTCTTCTATCTCTGTATTTGAACTCTAATTTTTCTTAAATGTTGAACATTTTATTCCAGTCTACATTATCAAATGCCTTTTCTAGGTCTATAAATGCCAAGTATATTGGTTTGTTTTTCTTTAATCCCTTCTACTATTAATTTGAGGCCTAAAACTGCTTCCCTTGTCCCTATACATTTTCTGAAACCAAATTGGTCTTCTCCTAACACTTCTTCCACTCTCCTCTCAATTCTTCTGTATAGAATTCTAGTTAAGATTTTTTTATGCATGGCTTGTTAAGCTAGTTGTTCTGTATTCTTCACATTTATCTGCTCCTGCTTTCTTTGGTATCGTGACTATAACACTCTTTTTGAAGTCTGACAAGAACTTCCCCGTTTTCATAAATATTACACACCAGTTTGCATAATCTATCAATCGCTTCCTCACCTGCACTGCGCAGTAATTCAACAGGTATTCCATCTATTCCAGGAGCCTTTCTGCCATTCAAATCTTTTAATGCTCTCTTAAATTCAGATCTCGGTATTGTTTCTCCCCTTTCATCCTCTTCAACTTCCTCTATAACACCATTTTCTAATTCATTTCCTCCATATAACTCTTCAATATATTCCATCCACCTGTCTACTTTGCCTTTTGTATTATAATTCGGAGTTCCATCTTTGTTTATTAGATTAAACAAAGATTATTAAATTTATTATGATTTAAATTATTAGATTTTAATTTATGCACCCCAAAATTTTCCTTAACTTTCCTGTATGCTCCATCTAAAATAGATGGAGCATACAGGAAATGTTCATTTCTCTTTCCACTTCTGAACACTTTTCTTTAATCCACTCTTCTTTCATTAGTTTGCACTTCCTGTTTATAGTATTTCTTAATTTTTGATAGTTCCTTTTACTTTATTCATCACTAGCATTCTTATATTTTCTACATTCATCCATCAGCTGCAATATATTGTCTGAACTCCAAGGTTTTCTACCAGTTCTCTTTGTTCCATCTAAGTTTGCTTCTGCTGATTTAAGAATTTCCTTTTTAACATTCTCCCATTCTTCTTCTACATTTTCTACGTTATTTTTTTTTTATTCAGACCTCTTGCGATGTCCTCCTCAAAAATCTTCTTTACCTCCTCTTCCTCAAGCTTCTCTTAATTCCACCGATTCATCTGACACCTTTTCTTCAGGTTTTTAAACCCCAATATACATTTCATTATTACTAAATTATGATCACTTATCAATGTTTGCTCCAGGGTAAGTTTTGCAGTCGACGAGTTGATTTCTAAATCTTTGCTTAACCATGATATAATCTATCTGATACCTTGCAGTATCTCCTGTCCTTTTCCATGTGTATATTTATTTATTATGATTTTTAAACTGGTTGTTGGCAATTACTAAATTATACTTTGTGCAAAACTTTATAAGTCGGTCTCCTCTTTCATTCCTTTTGCCCAGCCCGTATTCACCCACTATATTTCCTTCCTTGCCTTTTCCAATGCTTGCATTCCAATCTCCAACTATTATTAAATTTTCATCTCCTTTTATGTGTTTAATTGCTTCGTCAGTTTTTTCGTATACACACTCTACCTCATCATCATCATGGGCGTTTGTAGGCACATAGACGTTAACAATCGTTGTCGGTTTAGGCTTTGATTTTATCCTTATTACAATGATTCTATCGTTTTACATTTTGAAATATTCTACTCTTTTCCCTACCTTCTTGTTCATTATGAAATCTACTCCTGCCTGCCCATTATTTGAAGCTGAGTTAATTATTCTAAAATCACCTGACCAAAGTCATTTTCCTCTTCCCACCTAACCTTACTAATTCCTACTACATCTACATTTATCCTATCCATTTCCTTCTTTAAATTTTCTAATCTACCAACCTTTTTTTAGACTTCTAACATTCCATGCTTTGACTCTTAGAATGTTATTTTTCAATTTTCTGATGACTCCTTCCTTAGGAGTTCCCACCTGGAGATCCAAATGGGGTCTAGTTTTAAACAACTATTTTAATAGAACTTTTTTAATCAACTATTTAAGCGATTCTGGATAGTGCATTAGCACTATTAAACACTTCCAAGTGTCATATTATATCAGACAAATAATTCTATTTACATGTACTTAAAAAGTAATCTCACTTTTGGGAGATGAAGGTTCATCTCAATGGAGATCCTTGACCTCCACTATTATATTTTTTGTGTTTTTGACATTTTTTAGTTCTATGTGACTTTTTTGTGATAATATTTATCACATAATATGCTTGGTATTTTCTAACTTACTCTAGTGTATTGTATAATGTTTCTTAATATTTAAATTAATCTTCATGTTGATTGTCTTTTATACTATTCTTTTTAAAACTTTTTTTGTGTCATTCATATAATTATTTATATTTATGCTATTTTAAATTCATTATTATTATTATTATTATTATTATTATTATTATTATTATTATTATTATTATGTGATTTAGATGAATTATATTAATGAGTGTAAAGAAATTCATAATAGGACAGAAATTGCAAGAACACAACTATATGAATTGCAGAATTTTGCTATTTCACAGGAGTTACTTTTTAATAGCGCGATGTTGAAAGCATTCATGTAATAAAAGTAAGTATTTTCTCACTTTTTACTTTATTTAATGGTATTTATTAAATACCACTATTAATAGAACTATACTGGAACATAATTTTTACAATACATTCATTAATCTGTGGTTATTTGAGGTATTACTTGATAGATCCAATAAATAACTGATTGTGATACTCTTGTGTTATAAAAAAAAAAATATAGTTTTTTTTTAGTGAATTTGAAAGGTTGTTTTACGAGGACTCATTGGTTGTTTGGTTTCATTTCTTGTCAATGCTTGATGCTGGATAACCAACTACTGGACTTATAATTAGACTTACAGTCTGTTGTGAGGTATTATAGCTAAAGAAAGTCCATAATAATAAATTAATGAATAAATAAAACATTTAAATGCTATTAGATCGAGTGAAAAAACTTGATTTCTAAAATACCACTGGGTTCAAAGTTTTACCAACATGTTTTTAGAAATTCTTTTCTTTAAATTTAAATTTATTTGAAAGAAAGTTGCTTATTATGTATTTTGTGTTTTCTTTTCGAGTAATATTTTAATTCTTATTTAACTTAATATTAATTGCAGTAGAGAATTAAAATTCAAAATTGTTTGCAACCTAAGTACAAAATGTTGAATTTTTTCGTACGTTTTGCTTAAACTATTACAGTAATGTAAAAGTAAAACATTAAAATTAATTGTGATAAAGTAATGAATACATTTCTTAATTAAGGTTAATGCTAATGAAGGTTGAGCACAACGTAAACTTCAGCTTAAGGCCAGTGTTGATAATAGTTGCATTTTGTCATCTTCACAGGAATTCTCATTAGCACAAGTTTCATTTTCAAGTTTTATATAGTTGCAAGTTGCACCGTTATTTAAAAATTGAAATTTTGCTGTATCGTATCAATTTTTATTTGTTCCTTTAAATTTTCTCAATTACAACCTTCCTACCTGGGATCAGGAATTGAACAAAAATGATTTGACAATTTCTTTCATGAAAGATTGTGATTTTTTTGTAACTTAAGTATAGTTAACATTAAAAAGGATATACTTTCAGTTTTTCATAAGTCTCATAAAGAGAAACGTAACGCCTTTTTTTTATTATTATTAACTACATGTTATTAAACATTACTGTAAATATATAGTATACATGCCAGTACCAGAATTTTGATGATTTAAATCCTCCATGTTTTAATGTAATTTTAAATTTTATGAATGTTTATGCTGTTTTATAATACTAATAATAATGATGAATCATGTAGATGAAATAATTGTTTCAGGTTAATGCAAGTATATTGTCATGTGTTTGTAGTTCGACAAGGATATTGAGAGATAGCACACTAAAAATTCTTAATACAATTTATTTACTCTTAAAATAATTTATAATATACAAAATAAGTCACTTATAAATAGCAAAATAGAATTCAGATTTTACCATATACCTAATACAAAAATAACAATAATACAAAATTAACAAAATTTTTAATAAAAAAAAAAAAACAAAATTGCTAATACAAAATTAATAAGAGATATATGATTTTAACAGATATGTTAATTTATATCATATATGTTAATAATATTTTAACATCTGCAAATCTGTAATTTACTTAACATCATATTTTAGTAAGATATGATCTTAAAAATAAAATACATCTCAAAATCAAAATTCATTTTATGCAAGAATTATTTACTGTTAATGTTTACAAAACATAATTAAAAACATAGAAACTAGCACACACTTTTATAAATTAGTAATGAAATGAATAACAGCTTCTCATTATACTGCTTTTATAGCTTTGTAATATTTGGTAAGATATTTATTGAAGACATCGGTAATTCCTAAAAGGAAGCAAATAGGGAAGAAGTGATGATTATATTACGTAGATATTATAAAGTCATAATAATTCTGTAGTCAAAAAAAAGGCTATAGCTATATTTTGTGATAAGTTTCGGTGCAGTTTCAGATAGTTATCTCTTCATTAATTTCTTTGCAACTATGTATATGTTATATTGTGCTGTTTAATGGCTTTAAAATATCAGAATCATTATTCAAAGTATACTAATACAATATCCTTGGTAAGGCATATTATCTGAGAGTCTCTCAAAACTAATCGCTTTTCTTCAGAATTGAAGCAGTAAATATAGTTGCTACTGTATGAGACAACTGTGTCATACCTTACCTGTGTGGAAATTAATACCTCTTACATGGATGGTATCGAATCAATAATTAATATACATTTCTTATTTAGGTTTGATTGGTAAAACCTCAAACATTTTAAATAAATATTCTTCCACCTTAGAAACCATTTAGACAATAAAGAATGCCTACATATATCTTCTACATTCCACATTTCAGGCAAAGTGCCTGTTTTAGTAATTCCTCATATCATATGCAGTTTTACATCCAACTTTTCATGAGTTGTCCAGCCTTTTTACTTGGAGTCAGATTTTTTTTTTTCAAAGGTTTGCAGTCAAACTTTTTTTTAGGTATGCCTTATTAGGCATCCTCATTAAATGGTTATATTACCTTTTCCATTGCCATTCACTTTTATTGTTAATGTCTTAAATTTAAAGAGCCATCAAGTTGCTTATAATTTATTCTGTTCGTCCTAGAATAATCCTTAATGGGTTTAATAATTACATTTTCACTTGTTTTATAAGTTTATGATTGCTTTTCTTTAGCACCTAGGCATCAGTATCATTGTCTAATTTGAGAACAGTTAACTATACATATTAATCTTTATGTTTTTATTTAATTGGTTTTTAAAAGTAAGCTAGAATAGTCTCACACACATTTATTTTAAGTTATTTTACTGAAATTAATCTTTTAAAGATTCATATTATTTCACTGTACTGTTAAATTTTATTTAAATTCTATTAAATAGATCACCTAGTGCAGAATATTGAGATAAGACATATCTTGCCTTAATTTTTCATTGTAGTACTTTCAAGGGATACCGCATCCTCATTCATGATTGAAATAATTCTGTTATTGCATAAATAAGAAAAAAATTTTATACATTTTTATTATGCAATAACGGAATTATTTCAGTCATGACTGAGGGATGATAAATTATTCCATGTTCACCAGAAACTGACAGAACAAGAGCGATATGTATGCATGGATGTATTATCAGCCTGGAAGTTTTATAGTATTTCCAGCCTTTATTACCTTTTTCATATTCTTCAGCTAATTTGTTTATGTTAAACAACAAAACATATCTAACTTTTACAATAATTTCATTGTGGCGAAAAAATTGTCAAATTTATTTTCAACTTATTCTAAAAATTAAACTTATTTAACATTTTTAAATTTATTTTTAACATTACATTGTATAAAAAGAATATAAAAACTACTCTCCATGCTCCTTATACAAAAGTTAAACTTAATTTATACATATTATGGAGTTAAACTGCTCATTTATCTCTTCACTTTCTAGAAACCTTCTGAATTTTTTTTATGAAATAATCTCTTATATTATTAGTCTTCGTTAAGAAATAGATTATAAATTAATTATGATAATCTTTTGTTTTTCTTTCTTTAATATTATTTATTACAGGTTCAAGAAGAAGATTGTTTGGTTATTAGTATTAGTAAAACCTGCACATTATTAATGTATAAATGGAAAAAAGAAAATGGCTTATTTGAGTTACTGTTTGAACAAAATAGAATTAATGGAGTGAGAAAAATAAAAGCCATAAACCACCAAAATAAAACACTTTTAATTACAAAATCTGCATCTAATGTTAATTTATATAACTGTGGTAGTGATACTGATAATATTTTATGGAAATATTCAGAAGGTGATACACAGGTATTATTTTGTTTGTATATGTTATTAGTATTAACTAATACTAATTAGTTACTAATACTAATTTTCTCATTGTTAAACATGAGAAAATTTAGATTATCACATTTTATTCTTGTATTGTTAGGATATGAAGTTGGGAGTTAACTATTTATTTTGCCATCTTTGTTAACTAGAATGAAGAATGGATCTGATTTCAGGTAAACAATATTTTAGATAATATATGGAAGTTCTTTTCTAAACAGTTACTTGATCAGCTTCAATATTGTTTTCGTACTTTAATATACCATAGTAGATAAGCTTACAATTTTTAATTACTTTGAAAAGACCATCTAAGAAAAAAAAATAAAGGTTTTTAAAATTCATTGATGATATTATTCTGTTAGCTATAAAACTAAAAATGAGTTAGAAAGATACATATAAATAGCATAAATTCATTGATAGGAAAGGTATTTAATATGAAATTAAAGATAAGAATAAAATAAAAGCAGTGAAATGTGACCGAAAAATATATATGTTAGAATCAAATGTAGACTTAGAAAATGGAAAGACATATTTTTAAAAATACTTATTTGTAATCGTAGATTTATTTTAAAAGTTTCTAAGGCAAATTAGAGGTGATAGAAGTATCTTACAAAAATAAAAAGAAAGCTTGTGGGCTGTAAATTAAGCCATTCAGCAGTATTATAAATTTGATTCGTAGAAGGAAATTAAATATTAGAATATGTATAATAGAACTATGCTACTGACCTTCATGGCAGAAAATTATCCCTCAGCGTTTCAGCCAGAAGATCCTGGCATTGAATTTCAGTCAGGCTTGGAATTCTACGAAACTAAAAAATTTCCATACTGTATTTTAATGCACAAGCTTCAAGATTATAGATGAATTAAGCATACAAAAACAGAAGATAATTAAGGAAGTAGGATATAATAGATGTGTGCCAAGACTAGAAATTGGCAGTAGATAGAAAGACATTTTTGGTAAATTCATTCGACAAGTGTATCATCAAGTTTCAGTCAAATTTGTTAATCCCACAATATATATGTATGTATATGTATATATATATATATATATAGGGAAAAGAAGCTTGTGACAAATTATTATTAAAACTTAAGTGATAGGTTGTACTTTAAGATACTCATAATACATTGTTAGTTTATTATTGTATTTAATTTTATTTTAGAATACTATTTTTTTTTTTTAGTTACAGTTTGTTCAAAAGTTAACTAATTTGGGTGAACTCCTTGATGACAATGATAATGAATATTATAATGGAACTTTTTATTTTGTGAATGGTAATTGCATCTGTAAGTGGTCGACATCTGGAAATAACATAAACTATAAAGCAGGTTTATGTAGGGAAGATAATTTAGGTAAATATTAAATTTAAACAGTAATCATAATTCATACATAAAATCATAGTGTAGGAAAATAAAATATCACCACGTTTTAGCTTTTTCATAAAATTAATTTATAAAACAAAAAATGATTATTATTATTAAACTATTATGAAATATATTTTTTATTTCATCCTTCATTTTAAAGTAACATAAAATTAATTTAAACTTACAAAATGTTTACATTTTAATGTGTACAATAACATTAAAATGTAAACATTTTTAATTTTCTCATATAATTTTTAATTAGCAACTTGTCATCTGCAGCATGCTAGATCCACTCTGCTCTTTGGATGTGGATTTGTATAAATTCTGGTTAACAAAAGATAGTAGGTATATTTAACTGCTTGTAGCACAACCAGGCTGGGGTACCTTGGGATGCAGTAGCCGGTTCTAGCACAGTGATGTCACAGACACACTCACCATATGATGTCAAGGCGGAGGCCTTGAGTTTGTAATGTATAATAGAACTATGCTACTGACCTTCATGGCAGAGAATTATCCCTCAGCGTTTCAGCCAGAAGATCCTGGCATTGAATATTTCAGTCAGGCTTGGAATTCTACAAAACTAACAAATTTCCATACTGCATTCTAATGCACAAAAAATGATATTTTTTTATGGGTAGCCAGTTCTAGCACAGTGACATCACAGGCTGAGTGTATCTCGAGTGGGTGATGTCACAGGCAGGTTGCCTCAAGACTGTCTATCTGTCTAGATGCAGAGAGCATGTGATGTCAGAGCAGTTGTTGCCTGCAGCTGTAGCTCGAGGCAGGGTGCATATGAACATATATACAATCAAATAAAACACAATCCTAAATTATATGCAGTGTGTAAACTATAATTTAGGTTAACCCCCCATATAGATAGATATTACATAGTCTAACTCTACCATGGAATCACTGATGAAGTTATACAATTACATATCTTTCATAATCATTAAAAATTCATAAATATTTACAAAATTTTTTTCACTAACATTCCACGAGTGTTTTATTAAAGAACCACCCATTCCCTTGTTTTTTTTGTATCTGGTATTTGAATATGCAACATCAGTTCAGAGACAGATATTTTTTTATTTAGTTTGTTTCAATTCAGAATAATATTCAATTAAATCATCAAAAGCGCTATCAATAGACAATTTATTTTCCATGAAAAATTTTATTTCTTCCAATTTGTTTGATTTATAAAGATTTTTTCCATATGAAATAAATAAATCTTTATTATATTCACAAATTAATTGCGTAGTAAATGAAGTAGAAGTGTATTATTTATATAACTGTTTAATATCATCTTTTATATTATCTAAAGATATAATTAAATCATACTTGTCAGACAGATTTTTATAACAAAATACTAATTTACTACCATTATCAATTCGTTCAAAGTTTATGGTTTCTTGCATTCGTATTATAATGTAAATAATTTTAATAATGATGTGTTATTGATGTTAACATTCACTCTATATATATAGACATGTAAAAGAGTGGGGATTCTCCAGTTATTTTTATTCTTTTGTAATTAATGAGTATTGCACAATCTTCTTTAATGTATACAGTTATTTACTTACATACGGGGCCAATCTTCTTTAATTTATTGATTTATTTGAAGAAAACAGAGTCGTGTTTTTCTGTGCTTTTTGTAGTAAATAGACGCTTTCATGGTGAGAATTTAACTAGAAAGTGGGGGTCGCTCTCGTGAAAAAACCTTACATACGGGGCCGATTTTAGGCCACTTTTTAATGTATTCCCTGGCCCCGTATTTAAGGTTTCTATACTACTGCGGTACGTTTCAACCTTTTACAATTTTCAGTGTAATGCTCGCTTTGTTTACGCTTTAGGGTCAATGATCTTTGGTAAATGAAATTGTGGTTATTAACTTTGGGGGGTCAAAGGTCAAGGTTAGTCCATGAGGAACATATTCTATCTACTTCTGTTATTAACCGAATTCGTTCTTGTGTGCATTCCAAAAATATATTGAATTTGAATGATTTTTCATGATGAAGAAGTTGGGTCAGGAGCTCTACAATATTTTGTTTTAAACTTTGCATGATTATGTATATGTCCTTTACTACACCTTGTTTGTTATTGTAGTAGTATGTTACCAGATTGAGATCGAACGGATTTTCAACAGTACTAAATATTGCAGGTTGACATATATCTAGTCTGATTTTTTTTCCATTTCCGCACGTTATCGCTACCGTCTAGGCAGATAGACCGTCTCGATGCAACCCGCCTGTGATGTCACAAGCTCGAGACACACCCAACCAGTGACGTCATTGCTAGAACCGGCTACCATCCAAGTCATATGACGTCACATGCTGGGGGGAGTAGTGGGGGTCCGACCAGGGACTCTGCACCTAGGCAGACAGACTGTCTCGAAGCACCCCATCCTGTGACGTGATTGTGCTACAACCGGTACGTGTGTGACTAAAAACATATTGTTACTCACAAAAATAAATTTTAAAATCTTTTCTGTAAACCTGAGAGGCAAGATGTTACTACACATAACAGCACCAGCAGTGCCCCAACCACCTCCACCATATCTAGTCTACCGTATTTGTTAGCTGTTATGTTTCTTACTGGAAAATTTATTTACTGACTCAATAAAATAGTAAAGCAAAAAATAAGTCACCTCATCTTTTAAAAACAAACCAAACCAAATAAATAATAATTTCCTATATTCATAAACCTAAACTATGTTCTAAATGTTCATTGCAATTGAAATAAAGTTTTATCGTAGTTTTAGTGTCAAGATATTGTATAAAATATTTTTAAAAAAAGATAGAAACAAAACTAAAGAGTAAACCTAAAATCAGAGTCACTGAAAATGGTCACAAATAGGATTGAAAATGTTTAGTAAGTTTTTGTAAATTTATATTATAAAATCTGATTTGGTTTGCTGTAAATGTTTATATTTTATGTATATGGTATGTTTACACACACATATATTTGTATGTATATATTTAAGTTCTATTAAATAACCTGCTGCAACAGAATATTGAGATAAGATGTAACTTACCTTAATTTTTCATGATAGCACTTTCACAGGATCTGCATTCTAGGTCATTATTGAAATAATTTCATTATTGCATAATAAAAATGTAATTCTAAAATAATGAAAATTGGATGTTACTTTACAAGAGTGCTACTATTTGTTGCAGTTTTTATAAGACCATCTCCCTCAAACACTGTCTGATGATTAAATGTCAAATTGAAATTTTGTGTGTATTAATATGTGTAATATTTTCTAATATTTAATTCTGTCAGGTTTATTAATTTTTAATTTTTTGAAACTTTGGTAGTTATTTCTAGAACTAAAAAGTCATCTAGAATTATTTTCGTGAATGTTATTACTTATGAGCAATAGTTGTCTTCTGTCATGTAAATGATTGGCCACATAACAACTTATTCCTGATAACCATTTCACCCATTTCATGAATTTATGAGGACCCAGATTCCTCTTAAAAAATTAATTACATAATGCCCTCTTCTTGAATGTTGATTAATAAGGGTATATAATGCTTAATGTGTTAGCACTCTAGAATGAAAACTTTCACTGAGGCCAGCACAGTGTTATTTGACCCAGGAAGAATCATATTTTTCCATATCACTTGTCCAAGAAAGCTTAAACCATTCCTTAACAATAGATTTGAAAAAAAAATTACTTTTTAAACATCCTCATGATTATGGGGGCGTAAATATTTTTCAAAAATTCTAATCTGAAGTTAAAAAATAAATACTAGTAGCAATTCTGGTAAACTTAAGTTACATTTTTTTATTGAAATAACATTCACAATGAAATTTTTCATGAATGGGTTACCTTCTCACCATCTGAGACACCTTGAAATGTGTAATGGTCATCAAAGCTGATCAGTTTTTTTTTTTTAATTTAAATAAGCTAAAAACATTCTAGAAAACTATTTTTTTCTAGATATCACTACAAATTTAATAAGGATTTTTTAATTTCTTAAGTTTCTATTAACTCCCACTTGGCTTCAAAGCATAAAGTAATTCAATACATAGAACAAAAAAAAATAAATTCTTATAAATTTCATAAGTATGATGTGTGAGGAGAATAAAAGAATGAACCAGATCTAATGAATAAATTTCAGAACTAAATTCTAGTGACTGAATATATCAAATGACTAATTTACTTTGTTCAGTTTAAGCAAAGAAGCACTTGTTTTTATTACTAATTTTTCTTCCTATAAATAGTTTATGTATTGACTTCTTAATTTACAGGAGTGACATCTAGTCAGAAACTTATTGCTAATATTAACAATAACAATCAAAATTTCAAATTATTAATAAATTCCACTGATAACGATACAAGGATTACAGAATATAGTTTACATCCAAGCCGGAACTATTTGGCTATAGCTGAGATAGATTATCCAAAGCTGCAATCAATGACTGATTCTATAAAGGTAATATTTCATAAATTACTATTTTTTTTAAATGAAATTAGTATTGATTTTATTTTATTCAGTACATTAAATGCATTACTGAAATTCATGCCACTTCAGCTTTTTTGTTCTCCTGCTCTCCTGGGTGGCTGAACAATCAAGTATTACTCAGCTCAGGGGAGTGTCCTTGTGACTCTAATGAGCCTCCCCGCCTACCGGCAGTACATCTGGCATGTTAGGTCAGCTCACTGGTTCCAGATCTTTTCCTTAACCCACCAGGTTGGTCTAGTGGTGAATGTGTCTTCCTAAAGCTGATTTGGAAGTCGAGAGTTCCAGCGTTCAAGTCCTAGTAAAGGCTTTTATATGGATTTGAATACTATATTGTGGATACTGGTGTTCTTTGGTGGTTGGGTTTTTATTAGATTAGATAACTTATTAAAATAAAGACCATCTAAATACTCAATTAACCATCTAAAAATTTCATCGCGTCAGATTGCTTTCAAATTGTTTTAGTTGAGAAAGCTCTTAATTTAATTAATTTTTTACATATTGTTGTCTAACCGAATAATTGTGTTAGGATATTAGGATTGAAATACAGAGAAAGAAAATTTGTTTAGAATATGTATAAGAATTCGGTAGCTGTGATAAGATTAGAGATCTAGAAAGGTAAGCTGAAATTTAGGAAGGCCATAAAACCTTTTCTCAGACATGTTAGTCTTATCACCTTTCCTATTCTATTTATGTTTAAAAGAAACAATTGAAGGAGAAATTTGATAACAATCAATCAGGAAAGAAATAGAAAAATTAAGATACCAACAAGAAAGAAAATAAAGATGTTGAGATTCAATATTGATATTGCTTAAACAAGAAACCAGAAATTCTTTCCGGCTAATGGTGAAATATACATTCTGATATGATATTTTGAGAAGATGAGAACTTTTTTACTGCATTGGAGGAGCGCAGATTTTGAAGTGCTAGATCTCCCTTGGATCTCTGAATTACTCTTGAAGCAGAATGTTTTATTGGATACTTTGAATCCCAGTGCCACATTTGCTGTCTTCTTCAATTCTGAAAAGGCTTACAAGTTGACTTGCTGATTAGATATGCTGCGCATCTTAAAAGAATAGGATGTAGATGGCAATTTTCTGGGCTTCATAGTAAGATTCCTTGAGAACAATGTTTTTAACTTCAGAACCATTTACACTGGAAAATGTACCTTAAAGTACTGATGTTCTATAATTTTATTTTCTTTGGCTATAAAAAACACTATAAAATTTATTAAAAACCGCCTTCAATGTGTTCATTACATGTAAATGATTTAACAGCCTACATCCATCGGCAGCTGCAAAACTTCATTTATGAACGAGTCATAAGGTGAAATTATCTAAATTAACAAAAAAACCTCAGTATCACTCCACATAAATTTAGGTCTGCTTTATGAATGCATTGCCTGAATTAAACGTGTAAGAGAACTCAAAATTCAGTTTTAAAACATTTTTATAGGTTAACAAGTAACAGCATAATATTTACAGTAACAGCTTTTGGGATGCAGATGAAATATGTGTACTTAAAATTTTACTGAATCTTGGTAATGTCTAAATTCGATTAGTAGTTTACTCCTCAGAGTGTACAATTCTTGGGATGTTGGATCACCATTCGTAAAATTTTATTTGATTTGCTACCGGATCATTCCTGTCTAGTCAAATAGTAAGCACTTCAATGAAGGATGGTGAGCCTTTCCCTCTCTGGTCGAGTCTGACCAATAATGTGATTTACATGCATCATAAAGGGACAATCTTAGCATCTTCTGTGTGATTTTGTTTTTATTTTCAGTCTTAATTCCACAAATTCCCATTTAATTTAGTTTTATGATTATTCAAGCTTGGGGAATGTTTGTTTTATCTTTCCTTAGTATGAAACTACATGGTACATTTACTGTTCATTAGTATATTTACTTAGGTGATTAGTTATAAGAAAAACAGACAATAAGCGTGTAGTATTATTACAGAATTTCTGCAATAAAGATACTTCTTTATAAGGTGAAGTGATTTACATTGATGGATTTAACCAGAGCAGTTACATTAGATGTTCCTTTATGGCCTATTTTCTCGGATACAGATTTTATGTATTTGTCTTACCGGTGCAAGCATGCAATAATTGGAGACATGTCATCTTCTATCTTTCAAAAAGATTTGTATACTGTAGTTTGAAATAAGCTCTACTTGAGAACATTGATACAAACGTATATCTAAAAAACATTTTGTTATCGAGTTACAGCTAGTGAAAGATTTTTCCTGTATTTCAGTTTTCCTGGTGAAATGAGTTCATACTGAAACTTTCTGGCGTTAAACCAGATGGTTTTGTATGACTTTTAACCTCAAAAATCAAATAAAATTGATCACAGAACTGCATCTCCTGCAGTTTTCATAATATCCAACATAAAACAGAAAAAATAGCTCTATATACATGCATGTATCTTCTTAGAGCCATCTCTTAACCTAAGTTGACCGTCGTAAATTATTCTTAATTTTAGGCGGCTGCTGTAAATAAATAAATGGAGAACTTAAATCTTTTGTCGTTAAAACTATTCTGAAATATATTGACGGAGAAAAATATGTTGCTGTTAAAATATCTTAACAAATTTTAATATAACTTTTCAAGAAATTTGAAGGAAACTTATTGGAAAACAGTTATTTACTTTAGTTCTAGAAGTACCGTTATTCAAATATCAGTTTGATAAACATAATTGGTTTGTTATAAATTTTATGTGTGTGTGTGTGTGTGTGTGTGTATGATTGTGTGTTGTTTCTTACACAATTATTTATTTTTTAGTATAATTTAGTACAATTCAGTATAATTATTTATTTTATTTACTTATACATCTATTATTCTGCATCTACTTTTATTATAACTTATGTTGTGTTCATGAATTAGCTTTAACTCAACGGTTTTATTTACAGGAATATCAAGCATGCCATTATTGTTAACCGCTAATCTGCTGAAGAATTCAACTTTACCTACAGTACCTGTATTAGCACCACTAAACAGTCAATAATTATAAATATTTTTAATGAAACTTAGTTGTTCAAAGGTTTTTATTGTAAATTTGAATAATGCATTTAGTGACAGAAAGTGTAAAACAATTTTGAATGTAATTATACATGATGGTATCTGAGTACAATTATATAATTTTTTAAATGATTTTGCTGTGTTTATATATATATAAAACACACACACACACACTTACTTTTCTTGTATATTTTAAACATTTAATATTTTTAAGTAGAAGTGTTTCTGTCAGAAAAGAATATGTATAAAATTTATCTTAAGTTAAAATTTATTTTTCATATCATGATAAAGACAGATTACTTGTGTTAATAATTCATATTTATTTTAAACTATTTCAGTGACATATTGTAGAGGTTATGATAATGATAAAGTTATTAAACGGTAAATGTTATCTATGTACGATTTATTTTCTTCTATGGAGATTTACATAATGCTTGTAATGTATATATCGCATGTATGTTGTATAATAAATTATGCTCGCTTAATCTTTATTATAATTATTTAAACTAACCTGATAAAAAATTTTTAAAGTTATATTTGTTCGACGCAAGAACTAGGACCGTTGCCTGCACTTTTACTTTACTTAGAAAGCTGTACAAAAATTTTCAAGATATTTCTCAATTAAATATATTGTGTTACAACAGAAAATTAAGGCGGGACTATATACCAATACCTTTGTGTGCAGATAGATACAAAGAATAGATTTTTTAGCGGTCCTGATTTCAGGGCTTAAAAACTGATCAATTTCATTTGTGCGATTCATCTGGAAAGGGTCATTATCAGGTATTATTATTTTCTCATCAGATTTCCTACCAAAATGTGAAAGTTTTTTAGGGTTATTTACCAGTCAGTGGCTTTGTTCTCTTTTGACTTACATCTGATTCTGCATTACTGAATCTTTGTAGACAAGAAAAAAACCATTCCTACTGCACCTTTTGTTTAATACCTCTGTGTGGACAAGGATGTCCTGGACACCTGCAGCAGTAGGAGGAGATGAACAACAAAAAAATTATTTATTTAATTTTTTGTTGGCAATCCACTTTTGCATAAAACTTCAGATACTTCAGGCTTATGGATATTCTCCAAAGGAAGGAGATTTGGCTAGAAATATATATATTTAACTTTGGAGTAAAAAACAATGGTGCAATGCAATTTTTTTTCTAAGATCACTCTTGCAGAAATATGATGTTTTGGAGTCTACTAAGCACTCTGATAAAGTTCGATAAAATTTTATCAGATTTACTAAAAATCTTAAGGTCAAAAAGAATTTCTATGACTTTCATGCTAAGAGCTTTTGCAAATTCGAAATATCAAAGTTTTTGCCCCATTATCATGGGTTACTGTCGATATATTTGGAATTGTTTTATGGCTTTTGGGTATTATAAGAAAATCTTTGAATTTAAGAAATGAAAACTGTTTTAGAACTGCACGCTTTTTGTACAGGAAAAATTGTTAAAAATTTTAGCTTTGCTTATCTAACTTTTGCTCTATATTAAGCTAATTCAGAGACTGCCACTGGATTGTTCCAGCTCTGCTTCTAGACAAGGCACTAGTGCTCGAATTAGGTTTTAAAAGATCTTTGCTTAATTAAATGAACACAAACAATTAAAATCACGCATGCTGTTCTTACTTGTTGTAAATATATATTACCTTTCAAAACCCGATTTGAACACCTACATTGCAAACCAGTGGTAGCAGCACAACATTCAGAAGTCCCAGCATCAATCTGTAAAGAAACAGAGTTCCACCCCTCAGTCATAACTTGAATCTATTAAATTCTGCAATGTTTCTGCTAAAGTTTAACTCGCTGAATAATTTTTGCAGTCGGTTCTTCATTTGTGCAAACAGTTAGGTGGCTGCAAACTATCTAGATTACAACTGATCTGGCCAACAATTTTGAGAGTTTTAAGGTAGGTCTTGCAGAAAGTTTTGTACTAGTTCTCTCTCTATTACCTCCCGCATTCAAATACTGTTTGGGAGGATTAGGTAGTAGAGGACACAAAGCTTGAATTATAGAATTTATTAAATACCACATATTACAACCGCATAATTTAAACACGTGTATAATCATAGGGAGCAATAAAATTATTTTTTTTCATTGCTAATCCTGTTAAATTTGTGTATATTATATTCCAACATTTAAAAAAATGTTTGGAACTATATCAGTCAATTTTTTGATTTTTTTTTCTTTCGTTTACTTTTGCGTATAACAAAAGGTTTTTAGTTTTTGTGATTGGTTTCTGTTTTTATAAAACAATTACAAGAAACTGAGCTGTCTTTCTTTTTCCTGTTTAGCCTCCGGTAACTACCGTTTAGATAATTCTTCAGAGGATGATATGTATGAGTGTAAAGTGTTAGTCTTGTACATTCTCAGTTCGACCATTCCTGAGATGTGTGGTTAATTGAAACCCAACCACCAAAGAACACCGGTATCCACGATCTAGTATTCAAATCCATGTAAAAACTGAGCTGTCTGAGTATTCTCATCATAACCATAATTTTCTATTTTCTTTTTACCCAAAGAGTGCTACGCTGTCATATAACTGTGCTATGCTGTCATATATGGTCAAATCTTTATATAATGAAATCGAGAATCCCAGGAAAAATTTGTTAAATAGAGGTTTTCATTAGAGGTAATAAGAATTCAATCTAATTTTTTTTATGAATGTTTTATCCCGTTTTATAATGAATTAAAATTGAATAGTTATTTTTCTTAATAGTACTATAGAAAAAATGTAAGTGTAGTTTTTATGTCATGCATTACATATTAATTATACATTCTGTATAAAATGCATGTATCTCAGGTAAGAACTTACCTCCAACTTAGAATGTTTGTAGGCTATACTTAAAAGCTTCTTATACTCTGTTGTAGGTTGCCTTGCAACCACCATGACCGATGAAAGCATTGCAAAAATCCACAATGCGGATTTAAAAGATTGACGGTTAAAGATACAAGAGTTTGCAAAAAATCAGTAGACTGTATTCGCATCTTACACCAGCATTTGGATATAGATAGCTATCGGCACAATGGGTGCCGTGTTTTTAACGGTTGATCAGAAATGCAGACAAATGAACATTTCTCAGCAGTGTTTGGACATGTTCAACCGTAACTCGACTGAATTTTTGCAATGTTTCATTACTGCTGATGAAAAGCGGATTCATTATTACTGCCCTGAGACAAAGCAACAGTGGGTCGAAACCGATGGAAGGCTCCAAAGAAGGCAAAAAGTATTGGACCTGCGGGAAAGTCGTGGCCACTGTTTTTTGGGATGTTCATGGTGTAATGTCATTGACTACTTGGAAAAAGAAAAAAAAAATCACCGGAGAATATTATTCTTCATTGTTGAAGCGATTGAAGGAGGCCATTAAAAGACCAAACGTTCACATTTAGGAGAGAATTACCAAATAAAATGACATAGCTCGTTTTTGCCAAAATAATTGGACTTTATTTTTTGACAGAATAAAATCAAAATTATATTGATCATTAAGTGTTTTGTTCATTGAGTACAATAAAAGTCAAATATTTTTTAATGAAAATAAGTAATTCACTTACTGCAGTGAAATGATTCACTGAACTGTATATATATATATATATATACAACTTAAGATTTCTATATTAATTATATATTTTATAATAAACACAGACGTAAGATATATAAGCATTTACCAATGTAAAGAAAACCTTTCATAACTAATTTATCTACAAAGTTAAATTATTAGAAATTAAATTAAATTAATTTTGTTGTATACCACTTTGTTTTACTATTATGATGAAATTATGATAAACATTATTTAATAATTATGACCACGCAATCAATGTATTATTCTCAAATTCAATTTGTTTGTTGATTAAATAATAATATTGTTTAATCTAAGTCACAGACATGAATTTAATAACAAAACGGCTCTAAAATCATCTGAAGAACATGTTGGTGAGTGGATGGTGTATTTGTAACTCACAGAATGATATTCGTGAACTAAACTTCGTTGTTTCGGGAGAAGTTTTATGTAGCTGTATTCAATAGACCATTATTTATGTATATCCCATAATGAATATGTTTTTTTAAAATTCTTCCTTAACAAGTAAGAAGTTTGATATGCTTTGACACAAAACAGGGTGTATTACTAAAATGATTTTACCAATGATCATTTCTCTTCCCATTTCTGAACACTTTTCTTTAATCCACACTTCTTTCACTAATTTGCACTTTCTGTTTATAGTATTTCTTAATTATCTATTAATAATACCATTAAACCAGCCCAGTGGGCTAACAATAGAACTTAAATATTGGCAATTCACCTTAGTAGTACAGCTACAGTAAAAAGAAAGACTATGAACTCATTTAAGAAAATCTGTCATAAATAAAGTGAAGTGTAACATTTGGATGTGATAGAACGACTTGTGCTTGGTTTGGAGGAACAAGAGAATAATAGCAATATTTTCACCTTTTATGGCAACTCTCTAGAGGTAATTAGAAGAATAAGGAAAAGAGAAGTGGAAAAAATGATGCAAAAATTTCTGTAATAAGTGATTATAACATATATTAGATTTTTATTGTTAATCACTACACCAATTCCTATGTGTGTACTACTAAGTCTATAAATTAGTGTAAGAAAATGTATTTTTGCTTTAAAGCATCCATTGTACAAAAGCCATCAATCAGACTACGAAAGTACTGATGTTCTTTACACAGCCTACTCTGTGAAGGACAGATCCAATCTTCATCTGTCCTAGTTAGCCTGATATGTGTTCTTGTTACCTAACAATGAATTACGCTATTTTTGGTTGACTTTAGTCTCAATTTCAGGTCAATTACAACCACTGAGTTAAGGCACCTTAAGGACATCAATGGTATGGTAATTTTTAATAGTTGGATTAAAACATTTTAAAATAACTTTATTTTAAATATTTAATTTACACAAATTTAATTTACCAATTACACAAATATACCATGACTTACCACATATACCGGGTCCGCTGTAAAATATTTACAAATATTGCATCCAAATCTTTTTGCTCCATAAACTTATTAAATACACTTGCAAATTCCCCAATCCTTGTTACTGCAACATTAAACTCTTCATCTAATGACTGATTTGGATTTTGTAAACAGGTTGTAAAATACTTCACAAAAAACTAAACAGAAGACAGATAAAATATTTAACCCTATGCACTCAAAAAAATAATATCAAGCATATACATAATGAAAATAATTATTAAAAAATAACCAAATTCTAATTTATAAATACAAATATTTACTTAACAATATTACAAGCATCTATGTACCTATGAACAATAAGCAGAAATAAAATTAGATGCTGAAAATAGCATTTAATTCATTTAGCCTCTCAATGAGTCTTAATTAATACATAGTCCATTTTGGGTTTTCTCATGAACGTATTTTATATTTTGAAGTCAAGGATGTAATATTTATTGATTAGAGTTTATTATTTATTTGTTTATTATTTTGTAACATTAGTTTATTTATTTGTAACAGCATTTAACTGTATGTAAATATTCTATCTTGAGATTTGGTATAAAGTTTAATTACTTCTTGTGGATCCATTTTTTTTCCAAATATTTCTGGGACTCATTGCAAAATAATTTCAAATTTCAGTCCTGCAATGACCCATTTGGCTAACCACCTTTCCACTCTTTATGTTAGTTTTTTTTATAAATTTTATTCTAGTTTGCATTCCTTAAATAATATTTTAACCTTCAATGAAAAAGAATTGATGAACAAAGAAGCATTTGGAAAAATATATTTAAAAGAATAGGCAAACTTATAGGCCACATATTAAGGCATCCTGGAATAGTCACTTTAATATCAAAGGGACAGGTAGAAGGGAACAATTGTGCAGGCAGGCAATATTTGGAATATGTAAAACAAATTGTTAGGGATATAGGATGTAGGAGGTATACCGAAATCTAACGACTGGCATAGACAGGGAATCTTGGAGAGCTGCATCAAAACAGTCACAAATGACTGAAGACAAAAAAAAAATAAAAGATTAGCCATATTTTAAAAATTATTTCAATTTTATAGACAAGAGAGAAACTGTCGGAAAACTTTTACATAAAGTTGTTTTTAAATTTAAGAATCATAAAAACAAAAGGGAAATTCTTATGAGTAAAACTTATGTAGCATAAATAATTAATTGATGAGGAAAAATGGTTTGTCCAGACCAAAGTTTCTGGTTATTTACTAAAATAAAAATGTATATTCATGCTGATACATCGTAAGCAAATAGTAGCAAGATACTACTGAAGGAAACGTAGCATTTGGATAGAATATTCCCTTCTTTCACTAATCATCTGTTGGCAAAAGTCCAGTCATATGCATAATTTACCTAGCATCAAAAACTGAAATGACTGCTAAAATAAAGTTGAGGTTTGAGCAGTAATTGTTTACATTTTTCAAGAAAAACAAATTTATGCTGTAATGTACAAAGAAATCTGTGATGTTTATAAATCAAATGTTATGAATGAAGATAACATATGAAAACAGTATTTGGTTTGAGAATACAATTAAACATAGCTGTTGCCTGTCTGTGATCAAATTTTTTGGAAAAATTTCCTGAAAATAAATTTTGTTTTACAATGATGAAATAAATTTCCAAATGCTTAGTATTTGGAAATTATAATAATTTAATGGATTATTTAAGTATCATTTAAATTATAATATCCAAATGTTTACACTGTGCCAATATGTTAAGTTAAATCTTGAAATCAAATGTAAAAGTTGCTACAAAAAACTTTTATTATTTTGGAAATAATATTCAAGCAGTTTAAGTACTTATAACTATGTTATCTGTATATAAATTCAGGAGGGTCTGGTGAGTCAAAGTGAATGACATATATACCCTTTATTTTTAACAAATTCTGAGTTTAGTTTTAGGTATAAATTTACCCAGTTAATTTTGTTACTGATGAACAGTTATGATTACAGAGAACTTTTACTTTAGTCATTTTTCATGTAGTAGTAATATTTTGGTCACTGATTAAAGCATTCTTTAAGAGTTGAAAAGGTAAATGTTCTCAAAGATTAAATTTATTAATGACTGGATTTTATTTTGGTTATTTCACTGAAACAAATCAGCAGGTTATCCGAGTATTTGTTCTTAAGATATGCCATTTAATATAAATTTTTCTATACTACAATTTTCATAGGTAAGCAAGTGATAGTTTTTTGCATTAAGTGTTAGCTATGTATTGCACATACAATTCAATTTATGTTATTAAATATGTTACTTATGTGACATCTTTCAATTTAATGCAAGATTTCATACAATACCCATTGTTTCAATCTGTACCAATTATCATGCTGGCAAAAAAAGAAACAGATATAAATTGAGATAATAGCCTCATTACATTCATCTGTATCTGTTTTTCTCGTAACAGAATTATTCTGGATGCAAAACACGATCAATTAATAATTACCGAATTAACTTAATTTAACCAAATGTAGCAATTAAATCGATTTAAATCTCTTATATTTATTTCATCTTTCTTTGAAATTTACCAACAGATCAACAATTTTAACAAAACTGCCCCAATTCTTTAGTAGTCAAACTAAAAATAAACACCTTAGTTTTCTTTTTTTTTTAATTTTCAAGAATTTTTTTTTAATCTTTGAGAGGGAGAGAGCGCTACACCTACAAATTTATATGACTGCAATTGTTATAACAAATACAAAAATTAAATATAACAATGAAAGGTTAGTCTTCACAGCGAGTAAATGTTGGGACCAACAATAGCTTAATACCTTCACAACCTTCAGGTAAAGTTTATATTTCACGATACCCAAAATCACACTGGAATTTTACTAATTGTGTTAACAGTTATCTTATTATTCATGGTAAATTTTATGGTTTATAATGCCTTTGAGAAGCCAGTGACTAGTGAGGGTCTTAGATAAAATTCCCACCAGATGATGTTGTATATGATGAACTGATCCCAGCAATCTGTATCAGTTAATATTTGCTTGCCTCCATCTTTTTATCTTAAAATGACAAATTAAAACATATTTATGCTTCTACACAAAACCAACTTTTCCAATATGTAAGACACAAAAATAAAAGTAAAATCTCAACAAATTACATACATGTACAGAAAAACCAATCAATCAGTTTCACAAATTTTGTGAAAATGTTAACAGATTTCTCTCTTCAATCTACATTTGTATCTTCAATATATTTCCTGACAGTTACAATTAATACTTATTTTACAATCCAAAACTTAACTTCATCTGAAATATATATTTAAAATACAGAAAGGTCAGGGAAAAACATATGCCAATTTTTCAGAAAATAATTTCACAATTTTTTTTGTTTTAAGTTGACTTATTTCAACTGTAGTACAGTAGTATAAAAAACCCTTTTAATAAACTGTTATGAAATTTAAAAAAAAATTAATTTCACTTCATTTCTTAAGTTAATAAAATAGGAAAATCCAGTTTTTTGAGACACTCATCTTGATTGTTATGTTATTACTGACATGCATTTACTATTAATTATGGTGATATTTTTATTTTTTCATTGTAACTTGCCACTTGCAACATTGCTGATTTGCCTTCTTGATTTCTATACTAACAGAAATGATGCAACTTCATCAGACTCCTTCTTACCATTCACCCTTAGGGTAACAGTAAAACACATCATTATTGTTAATGAATGAATGAATATTAGATGAATACACTGACAGTTGCCTTTTATAAAAAAGACATTCTTTATGGCTATATTCAACTAACTCACAATTTTTTAATCTAGTCTTAGCTATACCTAAAACAGTTTTCTACTTTCTTTATAATTCAGTCATTTTCCATTTACAGTTATAAAATACTTCAGAATTTTTAAGATGCAAATTATAATCTATTCTAAGTTTTATTATTTCATTTTCTTTGTTCTGCAATTCAAAATTTGACATTGGAGCTTCATATCTATCATGAATTTAACATAAATCTACGTGTGGATAATTGAATGTATTTTTTATGAAAACTTTTCTATAAGAATTGTATGACACATTTATATTTGTATAATCATTATGATTTTTAAACATATAGTACATTTTACTTTACATTTAGGTCTTCTGACAAGTAAATTTTGCTGGTAATGTCTTCTGTAATAGCTAAGTTTACTAAAATTTTGAAAAATTTTGCAAGATTCAGTTATTTTATTTTATAAAATTTTACGTGTCCATGTCAATGCTTCTATGAGTACCTCATGTTGTGCTTCTTTTACCCTTTGGTGACATACCAGTAATTAAAATTTTTTATATATATATATTCTAATTTCCCCTTAGCAAATTTAAAAATTGATGAAACGTTTTATAACAAGCTGCAAGTTCAACATTAGAACAGCCATTATTTTCTTATACAAGTGTTATTCTGAATAAGTAACAACTTCGTAATTAGATAAATTTTCAGGCAAATGAGATCTTTTCTGAATTAGGATAACGGTAATAATCATACTAGTTAAATATGAATTTTGGTCATCATTAAATCGCATGATAAAACTGTACATTCCTCAGGATAATACTCCTAAAACTAAGCCGCATACAGCTACAGTTTTCCTCACTTCGATGAGAATGTAGCTTTGATTTAATGAATCTACCTGTTACAGGTCTTTTCTTACTAGTCTTTTTTTCAACAAATGAAACTACTTCTATCACTGCCCAAATCGGAATCAACGTATATAATTGTAACAATTTTTCAAAAAATACATACAAACACCAAGCTATAAAAATTAGCCTATAATGACAAACAATAAACTTAGCTGCAAAGGAAGCTTACAACGTATCAAAGAAGAACAAACGCGGGCTGAAGAGTACATACAAGAGTTTAATGCATAGACATTACCAGTTTACTATGCTGATGTAGAGAAATTTCTTGTATTTTTTTTTGCTAACAACTATTTATGAAACTTTGTAACTCATGACATTTCTTATTTACACACTTCTAAAATAACAACAGCAATCTAATTAACTAGTGACAAAGCCGCTAGTTAGCACAGTAATGTCAGGTTTAAAAAATTTATGACATTCCTTGGTTTTAACCTGACCCTTTATATGATACGTACAAAAATATGAGGGCATGTCAATAATTATCTGCTCGAAACGATAAAGTTTATTTCAATAAAAATAAAAAACTTATTATTTTTCAACATAGTCAGTCCCCTTACTTTTCAACACATTTCTTCCATCATTGGACAACTTTATTTTATCCCATCAGAAAAAAATGTTTTTGGTTAAGCTGGTTAAGCAATAAGCCACACATGCATTACGTCCTTCGTTACTTGGTCCTAGGTAAATCGATGACCATTTAATGTTCTTTCTACAGACTGAACAACCTGAAGGAGGAAGATTATGACTAAAATAAAGGTGAGCCAATACCTCAAAATTTATTTTCTGAAGGGTAAAAATTGTGTGGACAACAATATTCAGATTGCAATTAACAATGGCTTTTGACAATTTTTATCTTAATTTACTTTGAATTGCAAGCTTAAACTTCTCAATAATCATTTCACAGTAACAAACAATGTTTATTGTTGACCCCCTTTTCAGATAATTTTCCAAAACTGAGATAATATTTCTGGGTTTGATCGGTCCCAAAAAAATGTTAACATCAATTTTCCTGCTGATGGTAACTTTGAACTTTCTCCCGGTATAAAACTGCGGTTGTTGCTATTCCCATACTTGGCTATTTAGTCTCTGGCTCGAAATAGTAGACCTGTGTTTCATCAGTAATGATTCTGACTAAGAAAGTGTCATCGTCATCATCATAATACCAGGCCAGATTCTATTGACAGACAACTAAGCACATTTGTTTACACAACAATGTGCACTGTTTTGGAACCTACCTTGCACAAACTTTATGAAAGTTATGTTTATTGTGCAGAACTACGACTAATTTGTAAATCGTTTGCTACTTCATCGCTAATCACTTCTCTATCTTTCAAAACCATTAAGCACATGAGCTCAATGTTGACATCAGTTATAACCGTAGATTAACATCCGATCCCCAATTAATTCATAACACTTGTGCGACCATTTTTTCAATCTACTACTCATGGGCACTTCACTGTGGTAAAACACTGTTCCAGTATTATGCTAAAAATCTTTGATAGATTTTGGACCCTGATACACCTTTAGAGCACAAACAAATGTCTTTCTGAATACCACTGTTCTTTAGTGCAAACAGAAGAAAGCGGAGCAGCCACGGTTAATGTTACAATTGGAATAATATTATAGACTTAAATCTATGCAAAAGTATTAAGTTAGAAACAATGAATAGCATCTACATCTGAAAATGGCAGTGTTGGCAACAAAAACGTAAACTCAAATACATTGCAGAAAATTACTGACTCGTCAATAAAAAACATTATTTTAAGAGATACTACCATCCTGAAACAGTAGTGTTTAATTCATTAGTTATCTAACTTAGAAACACACTAATCCTAATGTTTTAACCACAAAAAATTTCATGTTTAATAAAGTAAATTGTTCTTTTAATGTGATAAGAGATCATATTACATAATTTTGTTTGATTATTATTTATCTTTTTCTTAAAAAGTAATTACCAAAATATTAACAATATATATATATTTATCAATAAACAAGCCAGTTTGAAACTATTTTCTTCAACTGATTGTAATTCTATGTAATTAAAAATAATAATAATAATAATGTGTTTTACTTACAAAGAATAAATTCAATAATCTAATAATTTTCAAATGTAAAAGTTTTGTACAAGTTCATGCCAACAACATAAGTACTGATACATGTGCTGCGCTGGTAATAATTTATTTTTTCTTAATTTTGATTTTACACTAACACTTTATTTTATTCTTTTTGAATATTACGATCAGTAGTACATAACTGAAAGCTCAAGTACAATCCTGACATTCTGATTTACTGAAAACAAACAGTAATTAGGAAAAATTAATTAAGTTACAAATTTCACAACTAATTAAATAAAATTCAAAATATTCTTTGTAGTAGTTATTTTAGTTAAAAATCAATTTTAGATTATTTGTAAACGATAATCTAAAGAGTTAAAAATTAATACTGCGAACGTAAATTTTTAAACATTAAAGATTACTTAAAATTAAAATTTTTCCAACTTTTTTAAACATAGACTGTTACACCCTTCTGATATGGTGTTAATTGGTAATGGATATAGTGTTAATAAACACAATAACAAGGGGGGAATTATGATAATTATGTCTAAAATCTTTTCATTTCGTTTTTTTTGGACTCAAGATCATAATGCAAAAAAATAAGGGTGGTAAATTTTGTTTCTTCATTATTCATATGTACCGATGAATGGGTGTGCATGTTGGCATCTATTAAGGCTAATTAATTAGGAATGAGTATAAAAAATCTTCACATTTGACAGTGAATCCTACATATGAGGCACTGACACCATTAAAATTTGACACCATTAAAGGGATAGGGAGAAAAGGGAAGATGAGTGGTAATATCTCAGTTGGTATTAAACTTAATGAAAATTTTTACTTGGACAAGTTTCCAGTTCTTTTAAAAAAAGATTTCTTTTTTAAATTAAAAAAAAATTTATATCTTTATACACACACACACACACACACACAAGTGATTCTGGAGGCAAGGGAAATAATTTGGGAACTGATTCTAGAGCTTGAAATAGAAAACGTCCACAGAAGACATATGTCCAAAAACACTTATAATCATGTCACAGCTAGCAAAAAATTTCACCTGTATCTCAGTTACCAGTGTAACTGTATTTCAGTTATAGCATTTGATATCGAACGTAAAACACAAAAGTTTTATGATAAAAAAAAATTTTTTTATCATCAAATTTTTGAATACAATAACTTTGTTAAATGACTAAAAAATGCATAAATTTAATTATCAAAACTTGTAGAGAATTAAATTCTGAGAAGACTCATGTCATAAAATCTATGAAAAAAAAATCAACTTTTACTACCAAAAACAAAGCAGAAAAATGTTAAGAATTTGTAAAAATTAAAAAACAGTTTTCATAGTGAAATAAATTTAGACCTTACAAAAATTAAAATACTTTTAATTTATTTCAAAAAAGAAAAAAGAATACTCACTGTGGTTTATACTGTATTAATTTATAATAAATGTTCAAAATTTTCACCACCGACATCAATGCACTTTTCAACTTTCCTCATATTTTCTGTCGCCAACCTAATGATATCTAAATTCCAAAGTGAGGGCAGCAGCATTGAAAATGTGAATGATCAGTATACATTTGCATTTACGTTCTGCTTGTATATCTTGCATATTATCCATCCCCTTAAGCAGTAATTTAAGGGAGTAAGGTCCTGCAATCTAGATGACCAATTTACCGACCCTTTACATCCAACCCGTTTAACGTAAACTTTTCATCTACAAATTGTCTTACATCATTCATGAAATGTGTTGGTGCTCCATCAAGTTGATATAATAAATTTCAAGTTTCGCTAATGAGAAATCTTCAAGTACTATAAGAAATTCATTGTTTCAAAACTCCAGATAATTTCTATAACACGATGTTCTATTATGAAAGAGCCTATTAACTGGTTGTCAATCACGCCACCAGCAAACGTTCACCAAAAATCGTTGCTGGAAATTTGATTTAACTGCAGCATTGGTTTTCTTCAGACCATCAATGTGAATTATGTGTATTATGCTTATTATGGGTAAAAGTAGCTTCATCCAAAAACAGTTTGTACAGAATTAAGTGGTAATTATTGTTAACCCATTGTCAAAACTGAAGTTGTCTGGCATGGTCACCAAACTGGAAGTGCTCAATTTTCTGAATATGATAAGGACACATCCATGAGCATGTAATGTCCTCCATACTGTAAACTCAATGACACATTTAGTTGAGACTATGGAGTAGCACACACTGTGATTTTCTTACAGGAGTTTATTACTGCTATTTATAATAAAAACATTCTATTCAGTTATCGCAGTTCATCAAACAGCCTATATGATAGCTGCAATATAATAAAAAAGTATAAAAATATCAATTAAGGAGCTTTAAATGCAAAGGAAAAAAATTCTGTATGAATCAGAAGATTATAACCAGTCACAACCACAATTAATAGTCAAAATCTGTCAGCTGATTTGTAAATACATATGTATTTTAAAAAATGATGTAATACGTGTTAATGATAAAATTAAATGCACATGACAATGTTAAACAATATGAGATATCAAATGTAAACATTTCATTTCCTTTTCCCACACCTGACCGTGAACTGCAATTGTTTTAAAAAGAATAATATTTCAAGTCATCTCCAATCAAACAACAGTTTCAACTAAACGTGTCATTTAGTTATTTTGTGGAATGTTGAGTTGGGTAGAAATTTTTCATGTGCTCAATGTAGAACAAAGGTGTACCACCTGAAGAATGTTTTCCTTTACATCACCAGGTGCTGGTTGATGTAAAGATGGAACATGAGCACTGGGAAGTGTACCATTCTTACGAAGATTGTTAAAAAATTCTACAAAATACTACATTTTTAATTTTTACAAATTTATAATATTTTCTGTTAAGTTTTACTCTGTTTTGTTTTTCACAGACTACATTACATCATTTTTCACAGAATTAAAATCTTCAAATATTGATAATAAAATTTATGCATTTTTACAAATTAATACATTTAATAACAAATTTATTGAACTTCAAACCTAAAAAAAGTGTTTTTTTTTTATCACCAAATTTTGCTGTATTATGTTAGATATCATGAAATCTACAGGAGATACAGTTCTGGTACATTCAATTTTTCGGGTGAAGTAAAATAAAAAACCTGTTTCTTATGGTTACACTTTAGATAACACCTTGAAAGTATCAGTATGATCTAATTTCACTGGGGGTAACTAAAATCCAGGTGAAATTTTTCGCTAGCCATAACATGATAACAAAGCGTTTTTGGACATATGTTGTCTGTAGACTTTTTTCTTATTTCAAGCTCTAAAATCAGTTCCCAAATTATCCCTTACCTCCTGAATCACTCGTTGTATATATATATATATATATATATATATATATATATATATACACTGTGTGTATGTGTTTTGGGGTTGAATAATAATAATAATCTGCTGACCCAAAAATCACCAAGTGTGAGGTATATAAATTGAAACATTCCTACATAAAAGAAAAATAATTTGCAATAAAAGTTTGGCAATTCCACTGTCAAATTTTCATGACAGCCAAATTATATAATGTGAGAACAAAATAATACGAAATTTATTGAAGCTAAGCCGTAGATGATGGCTAAAACTGATTCACACTTTTTACACTGTCCATATTAAAATCATTAACAGGTAATTAATTTTTTCATTAAAAATCTTCATTTTACAAAACAGTAAATTGTAATAAATAATTAAGTTTGCTATATGTTAACACATACAGAGGTTGATCACATTAACTGTTTATTAGAAATTATTGAAATTCAATGTGGTTTGTACAATTTTTTTCATTTTAACATATATTTACCAAAACACATGTGGATAAAAATTTGCTATACAGAATATATTATTATCCAACTGAACCTGGGTACAAAAACTAATGTATTTTTATGTTATAGATCATAATGGAAATCTTAATAATAATAAATAACCTTTCTTCAAAGTCAAAACAACTTTTACTCACACTGTTTACATTACATTTACAGGAATGATATATACATATTATTAATGTATTAATGTGTGTGTGTGTGTGTGTGTCTGTGTATATATATTAATATTATAAGTACATACTAATATTTATTTATAAACAAATGTTGGAACCTGATGTGTTTTTGCAGTTGATATAAACCAGTTATGCAAATCAACAATCTGTATAACAAAATGTAACATAATGTTAATCTGCATTAAGTTTATACAAATAATTTGTAAATGAAAATGTTAAACCTAAAGTTCTTTTGCAATATAGCAAGTTGATCATTTTTGAATAATTTATATAATTTTGATGTATATGAAAAAAGAAATTTTTAGGATTTTGTATGATTTTTTCCTGTCATCAAACTACAATGCAATGCATCTATATGATTTAATATTTGTAGAAACATTAAAAACACAAATGCATACGCTATGAAATTACATCTAAGGTTTATTCTATTTAAAATACATTAAAAGCCAAGTTTTTATTTTTCCTCTTGTTGAGTAATTAAAAAAAATGTAAACCACAAATAGAAAAAATTATGGCTATTTTTTTCCTTTAATTCCTTAATTGTACATTGTTACTAATACAGAAATAAAATCAGTGTATATATCCAATGCAATAAAAAAATTATTGTTCATGAAATATAGTGTACAGCAACACCGGTGAGCAATTAAATTTAATATAAAAATCAAACAAGTATTCGAAAAATGTTCATGTATTTTTAAATTTTCCAAAACATTTACCGGGATACTCTTTGGTCTGTGTGTGAATATACATTGTGTGAATGTATAGTGAACATATATACATTTTTTTTAATGTGTGTGTGTGTGGGCGCACGCACAAGCCAAATCATGTATCAATTCATGTGCCGTTTCATTAATATTTTTTTTTATTTTGTTGAGGAAGTTCCTTTGATTTCCTATTGTAAGTTTTTTTACCTAATTTATATAAGTATTTTTAAACAGAAAATTACCTTTTTATGTGGATATTATCAGAATATATTTTTCATAATTCTATAACATAGAATATTAGTTGGAAGAATTAGGATAAATAAACTGGTAGAATAAGAGCATACGAAAGTAAATATATCTTACTTTCGTATATTATTTAGCCATATAACCTTAGCTCACACTTTGTAATTAACTGAGTCTTTATGTTATTTCTCCAGATTCAGATTTTCTTATTCTTATCATGAACAGAGTTCTCTCCTTTATATTTCTCAGAAAACTTCAAAAAACAATTAAGAAAAATTTTTTGAATCTTTAAATTTTGGAGCTTGAAACTGGGGCGAAATTAAGTGTTAGTTAATTATGTATGCAAATGTTTGCATACATATTAGCAAACATATTTGTCAACATTTTGACATAATTCTTATATTCTTGAAAATTTTTTAAAATTGAAATAGTATTATTTTTTTACATTTCATTCTGTATTATGTATTTTTTACTTTTTTTAAGCTTATATCACTTTAATGAATTACTGTAAAATCTCAATAAGACAGAATACAGAACATAAAAAGTAGAAGTAAGTTCTTCATGAACTGAATCAAGCTATTCAGAACTTTTACCATGGAAAAAAAGTGTAAATTTTGAATTATAATTAAGAAGAATTTGAGGCTTTCCAAGGAGAAAAACTTGAAATTATGACCACTTCTGTTTAATGTAACCCATGGATGAGATAATTTAAAAACATATTAAGCTGTTCTATTTGGGAATTTTAATAATTTTACTTTTTTGGTAATTAAAACTTTCTTTTAAGAAGGCAACCTTAACCAAATGTTATAAAAACAACTTTTTTAACAACTTCTTCAAAACATCAAACATTAACATAATCATAAATACACTGTCACTGAAAATAATTGCAAGGATGAATTAAAAAATGTTGAATACGCTAAAATACTCATCAGAATTTGGTTTGGTTTATTTAAAAACTGAAAAAATATTAAATATTTTGCATTGCCTATCATTATCAACTGACCATCCAGACATTAGAAAAAGATAGACGTAATAATGGTGAATTGATTAAGTATTGCAAATTGATTGAAGTTTTTTGTGTATTTTACTAATAAAAGTTATAGCCTCTCAAAAATCATAAAAACCTGTTAAAAGTGATATGATTTTGACTCGCTAAATAAGTGCTCCAAGGGGGTTTTTTGTCTTCTTAGCACTTTAATATTTTTATAATTATTACTATAGTTGAAATAGATTTGTTTGAACCATTCAACTACAGGGTTTATGTTATAACAGGTGCTTGAAGTCATTTCCAGTCGTCAGGAAAATTCATGTTGCAACATACTCATTAATGGCTGCTGCATCATTTAGCTTCGCAATTACAGACTGATCGGTCTGGCATTAATCAGGGACCTGTTTACATCTTTACAGAGTGTCTCAAATTTCATCCTGTGTTTGGAAGTGTTTAATAAATAAATAAGCTTTACTAAATAATGTTATATTTGCAAATTTTAAAATCAGTTAAATTTTTACATTATTTTCAAGTCATTTCACATAAAACAATGGAAGAACAATGTTCAATAGAATGAAGAGTGTCATAAAACAGTGTATGGTTCAGTGCCAAAAGAACTCGTAAAAATTTGTGAATTTAGTGATGAAAACCAACAACTTAATTTTTTACGTGTTAATTTAGATGTCACCAGTGTTCATAAATATCATGAAAAAAACGTTTTTGCCAAAATTCAGTCACCTGTATGGACAGTTCTGTTGTGATCCTTTGAGAACTCATAAAAATACAGTTAAGAAAAACTTAAAATTAATAGCATTAGGACAAGCTCTTAAACAACATATTTTTCCAAATTTAAATTTAGTTTCTGGAAGGTCTCTTTATGTTAACCGTTTCAAAAGCATTTTTTCTCAGCAGAACAAAGAACTATATGAATGTGAAGCCCAAGAGCAATATCCCACATTACAATACTGGACAAATGGATGCTCCTTGTAGGAGTTTGGATGTATCACCTCCATCAAAATTGAAAAAATTAAGCATGGATCAAGGGCCATCAGTATTAAAATTTAGAATAAATAAGGTATCTGAAAAATTAAAAAAGAATCACAAGTATGTTCCTGTGTCAAAAGGTATTGTAAGATGTTACTTTACTTCAGACTCCAAGGACTATGAAGACCATCCTGTGCCAAATATTGTACCACTTTCACTTAAATAAAAAGATTCTATTGCTCGTGTATATGATGATCAGTGCTGGATAGAAGTAGTAGATATTAGCCTCGAAAATGACGATGTGCAGGTTCATTTTTCCACCCAGCTAGACCACATACATCATTTCAAAAGTCTCAACAACACAAAGTGTGGGTACCGATCTGCAAAGTCCTGAAAAAGTTGGCATTACTTGAACTAACTACAGTGATGGGTTGTTCCCACACAATTTCAAGAGAATTATCAGAAGAGATATCACAGCTGTAGGTTAACCACACTAAATAATAAACTTTCATTGCTACAAAAAGAACTTTCATTGCTACAGGCTATTTCATTGAAGAATAATTAAAATATTGCTACAATTTATTTTTTCTTTGCTAGTGTTTACAAAAAAAAACCAATATAAAAAATAAAAGTGAAGTCTTGATAGAAGATGTAGGCTATTCATTGAAATCTTAGTTTGGGTAAGTTTTATAAGCATTTTTATCAAAATTGTATTAGATTACTGGTATTGGTTAAGTTGTCATTAAATTACGAACTATCATTAATAATTTAAAAAACTATTTTAAAAATATTGAAAATGTCAACTTCAACAACACAGGCGCAAAATATAAAAAATATTGTAAGGTGCAAAGAAGACAAGAAACCCCCTTCGAGCACTTATTTAGAGTCATAATATTGCTTTTAAAAGGTTTTTCATGATTTTTGAGAGGTTATAACTTTTATATTGGTACAATACACAAGAAACTTTTTTATTTTCCATAAACATCTACACAAACACTGCAAGTTGTGCAAATTTGAGATTTTTATCACCAGCCCCATCAGAGTTATTTGAAGCCAAAATTTAAATTAAAAAAAAATTAGTTTTTAAAAATTCATAAAAATTTAGAGATAAGAAAATTACCATTAATATTATTTATGGTAAAACTACTAACATATACCCCTACATATAAAAAATAATTCAAACTGTGTGTGCCATCCCTGTCTCTTGAAAAAATGACAAAAAGTGAAATTTCACAGTTTTCCATCTTCAATTTTATGGGTAATTTTCTTATAGAAAGACGAGAGATGGCTAAATAAGCCACAGAACCAATATTTACTTTGAGAAAATATGATTAAATTGCTTTTAGTTTCAGCCTTCCAGGATGAATAGTTTTTAGTTAAACTTTTTTCTGTAAACCCTTACAATCACAAAAACAGGTGTGCACATCATAACAAAAATGGCTACCACAGGTAAATTGCTTAAAAAAAAATTGTTTTAAAGTCCAGAGACATGTAGGAAACAAGTGGGTAAGTTTCAATTTTTTTTTAATTGGTCAAGTAACCACCTTATGTTTTTATAGAACACTTCACATGACCCTTACCTAGCCTCTGATTGTTTTTTACATTCCTACTGAACATTACATGATCCTAATTTTGGGATTCTGGATAATGCAGGGTACACAGTGATTTAGCTGTGTCCATTAGCAATTCAATAATAAAAAACAAACCATAATCTTTAATTGGACACTAGATGAAAATAAAAGTTTCCCTAATTAACAAGACAAGAAATCATCAAGGGTCAATGAATTAGCTATTTCCATTAAAGAGCTACTGGAAAATATATTTTGGGCCTGGAGATACTCATTTTAAAATATAATCAATAAATAAAAAAATAAAAGATAAAACAAAGATATGCCAGTTTAACTGAATTTTTCACTTATATAACACTCCTGTTTGGTTACAAAACACATCTGCAAAAAGAGAATCTGCTGTATTTCAAAAGTTTGCAGCTAAATCAACATAAAAATTTCCAAGTAATGTAAAATGAAAATAACGTAATAAAAATATTTTTTTTGTAAGATTACTGAAAAATACTTTGCTTTTAATGATAAAGATTCTTTTTATTTTAGATGAAATCCTTACAATTAAGGTAATGACAATTTGGCTGTATTTATTCAGTTGAGCAATTGTAAATATATGCCCCATAATAGCCACCATCCTCTTTATCATAAAAATGGTATGAACACATTCTACAATTAATTTATAGTGTGATAAATGCCTGTCCTGGAGTTACACACAGAAACTGGCTGAAAAGTGTTTGGGCTATCAATGTTAACAAAGAAGAGTTAAAAAAGATATTTAGATAATCAAGACCACAAATAGTAATCTGTATAACAATAAAAAAAGAGATTTAAATTAAAAATATTCTACTGTAATATGATTAAGGTGTAAAGGAAGATTGTAATCTTTCAAATTATTATTTAACATTTGTATTAAAAAAGGCAGCAGGAATATATCAAAAAAATAAATGCTGATGAAATATAAATTAATCAGTATTTATTCGCTCATTTTTTAACAGTAAGTTGGTTTTTATGTTCATGATATTCCTACTTTATACTACTGCACTGTTAAGTGCTCTATACCAAATGAATACTGAAGAAAGTAAACGATTCTAGATCAATTACATAAAATATTTTATCTTACTGAGTCTTAAGAGACAACTTAGAGGAAGCTTTTATTTTTATTTTTTTTATTTAACTAGCCTATATAGCAATATTTGGAATTTATTATATCTTTATTTATGACTACTGTTAAAAAAGTAACATATTTTTAACTAGGAATCAAACACAGGGCAATATTAATGAGAATTTATCATACTGAGACATTCAGCAACTGATCAAGTATTACACACTATATATACGTTATTAATTTACTTGAAATATCACAGTAGATTGATTTAAAAACAACTTTTTAATTTTTATAAGTAGTTAGACAATTATCTAGAACATAGTGCTAACAGGGGGTTGATTAAAACAATACTACAAGAATCAGTAGAGGATGCTAAGAAGGAAAAAATTAATAAAATTACATTTAATCTAAAATATAAAATGGGAAGCTAACAGATCAAAAGTCTAGCTGTTAAATGAAATCAAATTTGTTTTGAATTGCATTACATCCTTAGTTTAAATCCAATTAAAGGTCCTGAGAGTTATCAAACAACATGATAGTTCTTATAATTTACTATGTAATAATATGAGCTCCCTTTTCACTTTTACTAGACAACTGGCTGTACCAATTTTTTAATCATAAACCTCACACGCAGTAAACAAAAGTTAACTACAAAATGTTAACAGAAGTTCAAATTTGTAGTTTCACTAGACAACAATTAATATAAAAGAAAAGAACAAAGAAGGCAATAGCTTTATTGTACTACAGCACAAACCTATGTTAAGAATAATCTGGAAAATGTCTTATAAAATGTAAATTTAAGTGTTCTTAACATTTATATTGTTTAATATATTTTTTCTACTGTAATCAAAAAAATTATTAAACATTTAGGTCTAAAAACTTCAGATAATCTACATCACAACCCATCCAACAAATACCCCTAGCAGAAAAGAAATCATTAAAATAAATGTTCAGTTTGGCCCTCAAACCTGTTTAATTTGCTTTTAGCTGTGAATAAAGGTAAGAATTAAAGATTAATACACTTGAACAATGGCAAAAATTAGCATAAGCCAGTTGAAAGTAAAAGATAAAAGGGAACATTTGAATAACTTAAAAAACATTGAATTTCGAAACATGGCTTAGAAATTCAATGTTTCATTTGAACATGCAATAACCAAATCACCTACGTATTTTTGAAAGAAAATTTTTCTTGCTCTACAGATACAACATTGACATAAAAACTGGCTGGTTGATCAATGTATTTTTCCTATACGAATGAGAAACATTACCAAAAATGTAATGTTTTTAACAGCCCACAAACAATACACACCAGAAATATAAGACGTGTTATCAATTAATAAAATTTTTCCTTAAAAAACAGGCACACACTGGATGGCAACAGAGATCTCGAGTCAATATCACTTTTTTCACTGCTTAGCACGTGAGAACACATATTTTAAATAAATAAGTAGAATGATTAATATATTGCATTATACATGAAAATAGGTAAAAGCTGCACTAGTATCAAATTGCAATAAAAAGAAACTGTAAATTATTAATATTCTAATAAGATTAGGCCTAACTATAATATTAGACTACCATCAAACCTACAATTTACTACAAAAACAAAACACATTTATTTAAAAATACAAAAAAACTTCAATTTATACAGAATATTTCTAAATTAGTTAAACAAAAGCAACCTTTAATAATGAAAAAAGTAAATAATTTACAGAAATATTTGTTGCAGCACTGAATATAGTGTATCTTCAAATTTCATTTACAAAAATGTCCAGTGTGGGTACCTTTTGTAACACAGAAGATGTCCCATCTGCAATCAGTTTCTTACCAAATCCTATGAAGCGTATCTTGATCTATGGTGGCAACAGTTTGTGTTATCTGGTGCTGTAGCTCATCGAGATTTACTGAAATCACAGGAATACACAGTCTATCTTTAACATAACTTGGATTGTTCCACCAGATCCAATCCAAGTCGGTGCTTTGTTATTGAGATATGCAACTGCACAATGATTATGTGATGGCGCACAATCTTGCTGGAAAATGAATTCTGTACCCATATCCTGCTGTAATTGTGGCATTAGATAATGTTCAAGCATGTCCAAGAATGATATGCCAGTTACAATTGATTCGTCAATAAAGAAAGAACGAAAATTTTGTGACAGCTTACAGTACAAAAACATTTTCCCTTATGTGAGTCCCATACATGTTTGGTCATGTGGATTCTGTTCACTTCACATCTGAACATTATGTCAATTCACTTTACTGCTAGTACGGCAGATTGCTTCATCACACATCACAAGATTAGAACTCAGTTCATTTTTTTTTATCACCTTTACTCAAAGTTTGTATCAGTTGTAATTTGTAGGGTTTAAATGACACAGTTGATTATAAAATACCCTCCATATTGTAACCCTAGGAATATTCAATTCTAAGCCAATGCATCCCATTGATTTACCTGGAGTATGAATGAATGAATATCTGTCACTTGTTTGAAAAATAGTGTTTGTAAAAAAAGTCACTTTTTGTCACGGCCAAGTTAAGGATTCTAACATTTCAATAATTTCTTTCGATACAAACTTCTAAATATCAAAATTTAAATAAAAGTTAAGAAAAAGTATCTTTTATGATTATTTTCAAGTTAGTTTTATTTTTTTAAGTTTATTTTATTTTGATTTAAAATATAGATAAACCTGCAACCTCTATGATAAATAGCTGCTTGCAATTAATGAAAAGATGTGATCTCAAACCTTAAAAAAATAATAAAAAGAATGAGAAAAATAACATAAAGATAACGCTAGCGATGTTAAGTTATGGTTAAATGAAGTACTTATTTATAACATCAGGCTGTAAGTTCTCATTATATCATAACTGTCCAGTATTAAGTAATAATCATTTTAAAATATCTTTAAAACTTAAAAAAAATCTTCTGCTTAAGTTATGAAAAGCATTTCGTGAATCTGTTCAGAAATAAGACAGTTTTCTAGGAAAATCTGTTTTTTATTTTTCAACAAAATCTCCTTTCAAGTTAATATATTTAATCAAACGACGCTCAAGTTTTTCTATTCCATTCTTAGAGTATAATTTATCTACGTCTTCAAAATAGGCAGATCTTCAGTAATAGCATCATCATTAAATGTAAATCTCTTTTACAGCCAACTATTTCTTCACAGTTGGAAACAGATTATAGTCTGAATGTAATAAGTCTGGTTAGTAAAAGAGTCCAGAAGAATTTTGTAACATAATTTGAACAAGTTTACAGTTGTAATCACATTAGAGTGAGATAATGTATTGTTTTGGTGTAAAAGAACCTTTTTTACCATCAAATATGATAAGTTTTTCTTTTTTTCCTCAGACCCAGAAAAAAATGTGTAATATTATCCAGTTATTATTTTACTCTTTTCCAGAAAGTCATTGAAGATTATGTCATAAGAATCCCAAAAGACAGTAGCATCACCTTTTCTACATATAGAATATTTTTCACCTTCTTTGGACCAAGTTACCTGACTGCCACCCAGTGTTTTGACTATTTCTTGGTTAAATGTCAGTAGTGCTGTACTCAAGTTTCATCAATTGCTATGAAACAGCAAAAAAATTCCTTTTATGTTGAGACAGCTTCAAACCAAGCTTAGAAATGTTTATTTGTTTTCAGTTTTTGATCAATGTGAGCAAACACAGTACCCATCATGTGAACAGATTTCACATACGAAAATATTTAGGTAAAACAAGATGCACCCATTTATTTGAATGTCTGTTGTCTTGGTATTATCATGTACTTTCAATATTCTAACCTCTACCACCATATTAAGTTTTTTCAATATTCTCTGCAGTTGTAACACAACAGGAAGTCTGGAACATTCATTATTGAGTATTCTACAGAGCCTATTGAGATTACAATTTAACTCATATGACCATCCTGAAAATAAGAAAACCACTCGTAAACTGTTTTAATCAATGCAGCTCACCATAATATTATCCAGCTTTGTTTTAGTTTGCTGTGCAGTTTTGCCTTCAAACAAGTAATGTTTGATCATCACATGAAATTCTCTTTCATCTATTTTTTACAAATCATAATATTTGATCAACTCCAACAGAATTACTACAAATAATCTGAATCTAGGTCATACTTAATTTAAAACAAAGAATGACCTCAATTATGTGCAATATCTTGATTTTATAGACTTGTCAAGCATCCCAGATATTTGGAAAACTTACAGACATATAATCAGAGGATATTCTTCTACATATAAATATCAAAATAAGTTAAACAATAAAGGATAGTTTGTTACAAAGGATATCAAGATAATATATATTTCCATTAAAACTGCTGGGAGTAACTGCCATGTATTAGAAAAGACTAGTATCATAATATGACTTTGCTAGGTAGGTGTCTAGATAGCAAAAGAGCTATATTGATTGAGTTAGATTCCAAATAATTTTAATGGAAATTATTTTTTTCCCTTCATAATCCTTTTTCCATCCTGTTTTTTAATTATGAACAAATAATGTGTGTATTATAATGGTGTAGTTAAATCCATGGTTCACTGGAAAAAAACTATCTCCTACCTTTACTCTCAACCAGAATACTTTTTTTTATTTCTGCTATTGAAATTACTCTACCAGGCAAACAGATGATAAATAATGCACCAATGTGAACCTATATAGATTCCTACTCCTTTTCTCAAATCAAATAAATTGTCAGTAAGCAAAAAATAATAAAATTTAATATGGAATTAATCTCAATTTATTCCATTAAATAAATGATGGAATAAATCACACTCTAAGTGTAACTTTTAAAGAGTTACACTTTAATAAAGTGTAACTCTTCTAAGACAATTTTTTTTCATAGAGAATTATGCTACGAGATTAGAAATTGGTGTGTTTTCTAGACAAAATTGCAATCAACAAAAATAAAATACTTGTGTTATGTTTGTATTAGCCACTTCATTGACTAGAGGTTTTAAAATTTTTCTTTTATCTTGTCGGTTTAATCCACTTATATATTTATATATATATATATATATATAACACAAATCATTTCCAAACAAATTATATATATATATAATTATAATATATTATAATTATAATTATATATATATATAATTATAATATATTATAATTATAATAATATATTATTATTATAAATAACACAAATCATTTCCAAACAAATTATTCTCAAGTTCAATAAATTATTTTTTTTTGAGGGGAAAAACACTTTGATATTATCATCCGCCCAGACAAGTACAATGAAGCCAAGTTAAATAAATATTAACATGTAATAGATTTAAATAAGCATTTATTAATTTTTAATAAAGGTGTTTTATATTCTCTATTCTTAAGCCAACACTATTTCTTTTTACCCACGACGGAATGGAAACAATATATGCATTTGGGGCAAGAGGTTGTGTGTATGTCTGTTACCAACTTCCTCAAAAACTACTGGACCGATTTCAATGTGGATTTTTCTATTACATAGATATCACTTCAGAGCAGGTTTTTAAACATATTTTACCATTATAGGCCATCAGGAGGTGATGTAGTAGATATGTTTCTCTAAAATGGTTGGGCCTATTTTGATGCAGATTTTTGCATTACATAGGTTATCACCTCAGAGCAGGTTCTTAGATTAGTCTTACGGTTATAAGCCACCACGGGACACTGCAGTAGATATGTTTCTTCAAAACAGCTTTTGAATGTTTCTAAGTCTTTCTAACTCCAATAAGGCTACATTATTGTGTGGATTGTTAAATAATTTGCGCTCGTCGAGTATACTAAACTTTTATCATCATCAGCCTAAAAATGTTCCACTGTTGGCTACAGGCTTACTATAAAAACTAATAGATAAAAAATAAAATTAAAAATTTTAAAAACCCATGACAAAAAAAGTGAAATAATTAAATAACTGTATTTTTACTTTATAATCCTCTGTAATATTGTTTTTAAGACAATAAAATTTAAGATTTTAATTAACCGTCATGTGTGACCTGTAGACTGTATAGATAAGCTTTATTTATTACCATAATTAAGCATGACAGTTAAAAATTAACCATCGTTAAAATTTTTATTAAATTATGTATATTACAAAGTTTGATATATTATATAACATAATTCCAGTTTTAATTTTTGCTAGCTTTGGCATTCTTCACATTTAAAAAATTCAACTTATTAAAGAAATAACAAAAAATAACTGGAATTTGGCATCATCCTACAGTTGATCTTGATCTCATCTTCTATGGTTGGTCTTTTTTGTTATTAAATAATTTAATAATCATATTTATTTCTTCCTGTAGTAATGTATTAGTATGTATACAGAGTGCCATACCACAATTTTTGTAGGCAATCTGACATGAGTTATGATTCAATTGTGTCATTTTTGGGAATTATTTGTAATTTTCAAATGACAGCTGTTTTCAAGAATAACAAATCTCATACAGCTTGCTAAGTGAAGTGAAAGTGGTTTCCTGTAACTTTCTTCATCGAACTAAACACATTTTGTTGCACATTAGTATATCTAACACATCAAAATACAGGTGATTTTAAGATGTACGAGGTGAACTTCTGGTGTATCAAGGTGTATAAGTGAAGGTGACCGCTTCACTCTGTTTACTACAGGGACTAGCTGTATAGTGAATATCACTACTCTCAGCAAAATTTCCCAACATAGTGAAAAGGAAAGAAAAGAAGTAGATCATAAATTTACTGCTTAACATTAAATATTTGGTACTCAATTCAGGTAAAAATTTAAAAAAATACAATTCACATGCATACTGTAAATTAGTAAAACATAAAAATGTTAAAAAAAAAGGAGATGTCTGATCCAAACCGATGAGCTCCCCTTGTAAGATCCAAATATTTCATTAATTAAAATATTATTTACCTATAACAGTGGAGCCAGTGAAAATAAGTTTCATTTATGATTTTCATTGAAAAGCTCTCAATGAGGGCTTATTACTGCAGTTAAGAAAAAATTCAAAATCAAACTTTTTTGGATTTTGGGCTTTTTTGGCTCAGTCGATTGCATTCAAAAGGGGAAGTGCACAACTAGATGTTACAACAGTCCTAAATCCAAAATTTTAACATCCTACAGCTAATTATTTTTGAGTTTTGCAAGATACATACATACAGATGTCCCGCCGAAACTAATCAAAATGGATATTTCCGTTGAAATCTGAAAACCACAATTTTTTGAGATTACAATACTTTCTTATATTGTACAAGGAAGTAAAAGACAGATGAGAATAAAAATTAAAAAACGCAAACTTATAATTCTAACATCAGAAATTCAAATATAATTTGAAGTAAGCAACACTTTAAAAAATTGCCAAAAGAAATATGAAGTAATTTGATATTAAACAATATATGCTAATAGAGGAATGATATTAGAAACACAAGCAGGATAAGCCAAAATCAGAAGTACACATAAGCTCCAGCATCAAATTAAGTTATTAAAAATAATAATTTAGTTAATAAAAAAGTAAAAAGGCATTACTGCCTATTCTGAGGTTGGTAAGTGTATTTAGACTTTCTACATGAAACTTTTAACACAAATGTCATTTCAAACTGATTTCCTAACCTTTTGCGTGTGGACAGAACTGGTTCCTGAACAGTCCTGATTTGAATCCATGTATTACTTGCTTCAGGGATTTCTAAAGGAAAAGATTTTCCCTAAACATCCTCATATAGTGATGGAACTGCGAGTGCTAATTGATGAGGCATACAACGAGATAACAGAGGATATGTATCGTCGAGTTAACAACATAGGAGTTTGGGTTGAAGTTGCTAGATATGATGGTTGTCATATTGAGCAAGTTTAAGCAGAATATAATCTCCAGGTGTACAGTAAACACGTATTTCACTTTTCTATATTGCAATTCATATAAATATTTTTTAACAAAGCCAAATTTTCTTTTTGGATCATTTTGTGCGCCACTCTGTATCTGCCAATGGGTGTATTTAAAAATTTTGTAAAATTTATAGTTATCATAAGTACAGCTGTTATCTGTACTTATGGTGGGAAAAAATGAAACTGAGTATCATACAACAATGTGTTTTTTTACACAACCAATCTGTGTAATACTGACGTGCATGTGTAAGAATGAAATTAAACGACTTCAACATAAAAAAAATATTCTTCTCTAACAAATGTTCAGTTAATAATAATACCAAAGTAACTGCAATACCATTTTAAAAATAATTTCTCTTGTGACTTAATTAGAGTACACCTTTTAATTTTTTTTTTTTTTTTGAAGAGAATAAGCAAAGAAGAGCTCCTAATTTAAACAGAAGTAAGATGAAATGCTTTATCTCATTCTATTACAAACTTTTAACTAAAGGAAAGCATTTTCCTTATCAGATAAGGAAAATAAATATTTTATAAAAATGTAACAAGCATTAAACTATATAATAAAAAAAGAAATTGCATAAAAAGGAATATCTTTTTTAAAAATGGAGGCAACAAATAAATGTAAGAGTTAAATGTTAAAGAGTTGTTTCTCAATTAAACAAAGTTTTAAAAAAAGGTGTAAAAACACAACAAAGTTTTTCTAAAAACAAAGCAGTAACTACACAACAAAAGAGGAAAGGCTAAAATCTAGATGTAGAATTCATTAAGTTTATTTTAAAACTTAAAACAACAAAGCAAAGAAAAACTGTAAAGTTTTGTAAAGACCACAACAAATAAAAAAAAAATTATAAGAAAAGTTCTACTGAAACAAAACCAAGAAGAAACAAAAAAAGTGTTAAATAAAAACTACTGTTGTTATTTTTATAAATTGAACCAAACGTAAGAAAATTAAATTTTAAAATACGAACAAAATGGTAGAACCATAATGTTATGGTAGGGTGGGGTGGAGGACCATCTCGTACTAAAAAGTTAATTACTGAATAAACTATTTTTCAAAATTATTATTATTTTTATTTTAATTTTGCACTTTATTTAGTAAGTAAAATTTTAAAAAAGTGAAATTTCTGTGACTACTTTATATCTCAGAATTTTACATTAAAGAATTATTGAAATCCTAATGAATTTCAATAATACAAACGGTTCAGATTTTATCTTGCAATTGATTTTCATGAAATATATATCAAAAGATTTATCTTGCGTGAATGATAGAATGTAAAAAACAAAAATGTGGATAATATACTTGTACTACTTCGTATAAATCAAGAACGAAATTAGTTTGAACTGATTAAAAATGTTGTCAATTAAAAGTAACTGAAAAAAATAAAAGAATTTTAAAATACATCAAAAAGCTTCAAAACAATATTATGCAAGAAAAAAATGATTTATTCATTTATATAAACATGTATAATGTATAACAGTAATTGTGTATCACTATTTACATAAAAATTACACACTGAAAATACTAACAAAAATAAAATTATAGATCATTTAGTAAATGAATAATTCAACGATTCATTCATGACTGAATCCTTTATGGATATTAAATAAAATTATTCAACCTAATTTAATGAGATATTTAAAAATAAATTAATTGGAATTTATTAACACAAAAGTTGTTATTATTATTATACTACTTTTAAATTTGCTTTATATTATGAATACTGATATTCAGTTTATTTTTTACTGTGTAAAATTAAAAAAATAATTATTTTTATAAATAAATAATTACCTAACTTTTCATACAAGTATATATAAATTTCTCTATAAAAGCATGCAAAATTAATAACAGCAATTAAATAGATCAACATCATTCTGTATAAAATTAGACTTGCTAAAAATGGTACTAGTGCCAACAGTTTAATCACCAGTACTTCTCCCTAATTTTAGGGAATGATAAAAGGGGTTTTTATTTTAATTATTATTTCCCTTTTTTAGCAAATAATTTCATCATTTTATCCTCAAAAAATCATTTAAAAATAAACCATGTAGTACATCACCCCTGAAAAAAAAGGCAAATTAGCAAAAATCCAACAAAATCTAAATTAATTAATTTCTAAGTTCTAATGTCTGATCATTTATCAGACATTAGAACTTAGAAATTTTTGCATTGTTTCTTAATTTCATTAACAAACAATGCAAAAATAAAATTATAATATCCATGTTTATGTAATGAAATAACAAACGATTTGATTTCCCTACAAGATATTGAAATGAAAATTCTTTTTTTTTTCTTTTTTTTTATTGTAAAATTAAGTAATTGAGTTCAAAACAGCAAAAAGAATATTTATAAATACTTAAACTCAAAGAATTACATTAATCACATTATGCAAGCAAACAAAAGTAGTAGCACTTAAGGTTAACAAATGAATCAGCAAGTTGAAACAGTGGCATACTAGATAAAAATTATAGCTTAGAATTTGATGTTATTTTCAAAGAAATTGAGTTAAAATGAATGCTGCCAGAATTCAGTACAAGTGTCATGCCAGCCATGCTAGAAAGATTAGTTTTCACCAAATGCATTTTCATAACAGACTATTATGAATTTAGTTGAAAACTGATGTGCTGAGTGGTATGCATGATTGGCGACAAATTCTTTTGTATTTGACAGTTTTGCACTTAGTAAAACTCTCAGTATTTACACTTTTGTTTTTTATTCTTTTTGCATTTGACAGTGTGAACTGATAAACATGAGAAAGTTGTTTAATAGGTTTAGAACTGATCAGACTTTTGATCTGAACATTAAGTATGGTTCCTATAAGATCACTTGGGTGTTCATAAGTATCATCTTAAACTTCCAATACTTGCTCTTCTCATCTGTAAATGGTGATTTCATAAAATGGTAACCAAACCTTTCCTTCTACTTCATATTTACTACATGATAATGGATACAGTAAATACAGTTGTTATTTGTTACAGATATATAGATACATATAACTTTATTCATTATATTTCTAATCTTTCTTTTGTAAAACTGCTTTTTTTATAACGTTTATTAATGATGATTTTCAATGGTTGTAGTCTTTTAGTTATACTATAAAACAAATGCTGATGATGGCTGTGTTGTTTTTCTTTACTGAGGGGGGTCTGATAATGTTATAGATAAAATAGCAACCCAGGTGGCTAGGGGCCTGCCTGGGTGCTTATTTTGTCAAGATAGGCATTTTGGCATTGAGCCCTGGTCGGCTTAGATATTCACTGTTAGGATGAACAAAGAACTCTGTGAAAAAGAGTTTTTTTTCAGACCGGCTGAATTGACTTGATCGATATTTGTGTATACAGGATATGAAAACGCATGTTCAGTTGTGAAAAGTGGATAGAAAACAATATTACTATGTAGAATAATAAAATTGGTATGAATAAGAATTGATCCTGTACACTTGTGTGATAGTGTGCTCTGGTGACAGGGATTGGTGTTTGACCAACTTGATGAACAGGCCAGTTGTGTTTTGACCTCCTAATGAGTATGAATCGATTGTGTTGAGTTGTAGCTAATAAATCTGCCTTAGGAGTGTGGTAAATGTAATGTGTAGCTGTATATCTATTGTTAGAATATTATGTAAGTGTATGTACAAAATTAATTATCATTGTAAAAACAAATGCAAATAGTCCTCCTTGCATATTTATTATTAACATCAAGAGTGTGGACCTTAGTTTGTTTTCTATTAGAAAACAGATTAAGAGTTACCAGATACCAAACCAAATTGTCCATTTTACTGTATGACTTGTAACTTCAAGAATCCTCAAGATTAATGGTAGGAAAGGAATCTTAAAATTTTAATTTTAATTAAAGGGAAGTTGGATTTTTTGATTGTCAAATTTAAATTAAACTTCCTAGTATACAGTTGTCCTTTCTTTTTCTGTTTAGCCTCCGAAACCACCAAGTAAAGTATTACTTCAGAAGATGATATATATGAATTTAAATGAAGTGTAGTCTGGTACAGTCTCATGTAGACCGTTCTTGAAACGTCTTTTCTTTTCTTTTTCCTGTTTAGCCTCCGGTAACTACCGTTTAGATAATACTTCAGAGAATGATATGTATGAGTGTGAATGAAGTGTAGTCTTGTACATTCTCAGTTCGACCATTCCTGAGATGTGTGGTTAATTGAAACCCAACCGCCAAAGAACACCGATATCCACGATCTAGTATTCAAATCCATCTAAAAATAACTGGCTTTACTAGGACTTGAACGCTGGAACTCTGGACTTCCAAATCAGCTGATTTGGGAAGACGCGTTGATCACTAGACCAACACGATGGGTCATGTGTCCTTTCTCAGTTTACTTCAACTGCACACACCAAATCATTCATTAAAGAAATCCATTTGCTCCCATTCATCATCGTGCACATTTTTACATCCTTTATTAAAAAGTTGGACCCATCTCTGTACCACTGAGTCACTAATTGGATGTTCTTCATGAACTGAACATCAAAAATTTGATGACTCAGTACCTTAAGTTTCCTCACATTCAAGAAACAAGTCACAGATCATGGAACAGTTCCCTCATTTGTTAGGATACTTAAGCACACACCATGAATCATACACATTGCACAAATGTATGAAAATGGCTTTAGTGCTTTCCAATAAAATTAACAAATTCAGCATGCGCCTGTACAATCTTGACCACAGTGGTGCAGTGGGAATTTTTAAAGACAGAATTTATTTTTTGGATATTCTTTATTTATATATCTTTTATAATTCTAATTATTTCTAACATATATATATATATATATATATTTATTCATTTATTTGTCCACAGTATTGTTTCATCACAAAAAAGACGTAAGAAATTTCAGCTGATAGTTATTACTCATGATGAAGATTTTCTGTTACGACTTACATCGGTTGATAAAGTTGAAAAATATTGGAAAGTTTCCAAAACTGATGAGTAAGTTGTTGCATTAGTTATAAAATGTTTTTAAATGTATATAGAAATTTATCACATTTATTAAACAACAAATAATCATATGAAATGTATTATTTCTGTAAATGTGATATGGATTACATATAAATGAAATCAGGCCGGTAAGACTATTGTAACAAATTTTTCTATTTTCACTTATTATGTGGAACACTTAAACATTGTTTATTATCTATTATTGTATATCTACTGTCTATTAGATATATTTAACATATTTTTTTTTAAACAAAATTCTAAGTTAATAACAGATTTTGATAACAGAAATGTAATTTGATATCAGTATCATTTTGTTACAAACAGTTTTATTTATATTACAAAATCTTTGTTTTTTCGGCAGAAGAAATGATAACTGCGAGACTGTTACCGTACGGTTTACAATTTCATTGTATTTTTTTTGATATCACTACATTTTGTTAGATTATTCTTTTATTTTTTTGATGAATTACTGATTGTTATCGTATGGATTTATTATTAAATTTATTGCCTTTCTAGAACAAACAAAAAAATATTTTTTGAATTTCACAGCCAGTTTTTTTTTGTTGGTAGTCATATCATTCACTTCATACCATATTTTTTCTTTTTTAATAAAACTAGTATAATGATCTTCACAAATTGAAGATCCGTGATGTAATATTACACATATTACTTTGTAAGTGTTACCCTTTATTTTTATCATATCTGTGGACACCCTTTTTATATTGGTACTAACTGACCCAGCAATGCTTCGCTATTGCTAGATTTGAGTAAATATATAGATTAAATGAACACAAATTAAATTTAACCATTACCTTTTTCCTTTTTTTCCCTTCCCCTCTTACCCTTTTCCCTTATTTCCTTTTTCGCAAAAATATTTTTTTCATGTAACTAATATTTATTCTGAATATGAGCCAAATACTATAAATACAATTTTGTATGCAGACATGCGCACAACAACTTAACAAAAGTTTCATCGCAATCGGATGAATGGTATAGGAACACATGTAGAACAAACAAACATTCATTTTTATATATAACGAGCTATCTCTATAGTAAAGACCGTTTAAATTCAAAACTGAAAGTGATAAAAATAATACAAGGGAATACTATTGAATGCTTAAAACACAAATACAAAAATACGAACTACCAACTCTTATCCTAAAAGATGAAGATGGTAAACCCTCACACGATAATAAACAAATTGCAGAAATATTAGCTATTGTTAAAAAAACTACTAAATTGTGAAGAACCCAAAGAACGTTTCCAAATTGACACAAGCACGCTTATCGATTCAAACCAAAACCAAAACCAAATAAACCCACCTACACTAAAAGAACTAAACAAAGCTTTAAAAGAAATGAGAAATCACAAAGCAAGCAGCGAAGACCAGGCAGTGGTAGAACTTTGGAAATACTCCTTCAAGGAGACTAAACAGTCGCTTCTAGAAAATCTTCAAAAAATCTGGAAAGAAGAAAAATTACCTTAACACTGGACTACTACACTCGTACACCCACTACACAAAAGAGACAAAATCAACCCCGAAAACTACAGAGGAATTTCACTATTAGATTGCACATATAAAATACTCTCAAGAATTATACTGAATAAAATAAAAGATCAACTTGAAAATGAACTGTGAGAATAACACGTGGGATTTAGACCGTGGAGAAGCTTTCCTGAACAAATTAATAATGGATGTACACAAAATGAAACAAAGACAACTAATAATATCATTTGTAGATTTCCAAAAAGCCTATGACAGTATTCATAGACGATCAATGCTGAAATTATTAAAAAACCTAGGATTACACCCAAAACTAATAAAAATGATAGAACTAATGTTAACTGACACGTACTCCAAAATAAAATTGAGAGGAGAAATATCACAACCATTCCTAATCAAAATAAGTTTAAGATAAGGAGATGGACTATCCCCACTGCTCTTTAACTGTGCCCTAGAATATGTAATGAGAGAATGGTACAAAAAGGACCCACCACAGGTAACAATTGGTGTAAGGAAACATGTAAACCATATCAAATTAAACTGTCTTGGATTTGCAGATGACGTAGCATTTCTAGCCAATAACATTACAGAAGCTAGAATCCAAGTAACTGCATTGGAAGAACTAGCAGGAAAAATAGGCCTAAGAATATCATATTAAAAGACTAGAATAATGGCCATAAATCCCCTGGTATTGAACCATGTAATCATAAATGGATACAAAGTTGAGCTCGTTGAACATTTTAAATATTTAGGAAACTATCACACATGACCTCAAAGAAAAAATAAACTGGAAAAAAGATCACAAAAGCTTAATTATACACAAAATACCACCTAAACAATTTATAACAAAAGATGCATCTCAATAGATACCAAACTCAAAATTACAAAACTGTAATCAGACAGTTATGTAATATCATATGGAAGCGAAACACTCTTCAAACTAAGATCCAACATTTCCTACTCAGCAGAGATGCAAAGAATAGAAAGAAGAATTCTAAGAACATGCATAAATAAAAGACGACTTACTGATCAAGGACAGTGGAGACTCATACCAAACCAAGAGGTACATAAAGACGTAGAACCAGCATTACTTTAGAAAGAAAAGAATCACCTTCTTTGGACACATAATAAGAACAGAACCGAACAGGCTCGTCAGGAAACTGGTCAAGAAATAAAGGAAAATGTCCAAAACACTGACCTGGATAACGGAAATTGAACAAGATATGCAAGAACTAGAAATCACAATAGAAGATTTACGAAACAAAACTGACAATATAAAAATAAGCAAACTCCAGATTTAAAATTAAAGAAAAGAAAATATAAACGAGGGTTTGTTTAGAAGAACTCAAAAAAGCAAGATCTGATAGAATGAAGAAGTATTGGGAAGCAATCAAGAAGAAAAATAAAAAGAAAAGATGAACCAGTAAGGTGGTCCACTGTGACCAAAATCCTCAAAAAAAGACCATTTCATGGTAAAAAATTTTATAAATATTTTTTATTTCTCTTAAACTACATACCTTATACTACTTCTCTATACAATTGCCACATGAATTAAGACATTTATTGTAGCGATACATCAGCTCTAATGTACCCTCGTCATATTCTGCTGCCAGTCCATTTAGCCACTGATTAACAGCATTTTTAAGTTCATTGTCGCTTGCGAATTGCTTACCACTCAAAAATTCTTTCAATTTCGCAAACAAATGATAATCAGAAGGAGCTGAGTCTGAACTATATGATGGGTGATCGTGAATTTCCCATCTAAATGTTCTAGTAAATCACATGTTGGACCCACAACATGTAGACGTGCAGCAGGATGACATCATTAGTCAGCCAACTACATCGCCGAATTTGAATGGCATGCCACAACTTACGTAGAGTTTCATAATAGGCTTCTACATTTATAGTTGTTCCACATAGCTTGAAATCAATCAGCATTATGCCAAACTGATCCCAAAAGACTGTGGCCATCAGTTTGCATCCAAATTGCTGTGGCTTGATCTTTGTCGATCTGGTTGGTGATCAAGGATGATGCCATTCACTTGACTGCCATTTTTTCTCTTGCATGTAATATGAAATCCATGTTTCATTGCCAGTAACAATTGAATTAAGGAACTTTCATCACCTTTTTCTGTGTAGCTAATCAAAAATTCCAAAGCAGATCCCATTCGGATTTTTTGTGATGTTCCGTTAAGACGTGCGGCACTCAACGTGCACAAACCTTTCTTATACACAGTTTAAGCTTATGCGCGTGTTCTTACTGTCTTTCTCACCTGCAGTCTCTGCTACTGTGTGATGCAATACAACTGACCATATAGTATAGAATACACATGCTCCAACTTGTAATAACCTCTTAATTTAAGTTTGACTTATAACAAAATTATTTATAATTTATATTTAGCAGATTTGCATGATACACAAAGGTCAATTTTATTTTTCTTTGTTACTTCATGTCTCTTATTAATTCTTATAATACTGCGTAAGTAGCTTCACTTCCATCGTGTGTCCACTCATTGATGCATGATTTTATTTATAAGAAATGTTTAGTTTGTTAGTCTTTCAATATCCTGGTCAAACCACAAACGCACGACAATACCAGCACCAATAAGAGTTGCTTAATTTCAGTGTAATGATTTTCATTATACCGCTAATCACTGTAGCAAACAGAATGGTGTCGCTTGTAAGATTTGAATATCAACTGCATTTCAGAGTGGTTGGTATACAACCGTATGTTTGGTTTAGTAAAAAATGCAATGAGCAACCACTTCATTCTTCATTTTTTGTTCTGTAACCCGGCATGTCATGGTTATTCTCATGGGTAGCTATGTGATTTTTTGATGATACTTGTAATTCATGTCAGATTCCCTATTACCATTACAGTTATAGCTCTTTTTATAAAATGGAAGCTAATCTTCAATGAAAACTATATAAAAATAAGTTAAAATTTAAAAAAAAATTGTATTTAGTAGTATAATTTATGTAATATTGATTAATTCTTTATAAAATTATCTTTATGAATAGTTTTTTATATGTTTCTTTGAAAAATCATATGGTTTTTTCATGAAATTAAATGAAAGATAATTCTGTAAAGAATTCAAATAAAATCCAGTACTTGCCAGACCTAGGTAAGTTACATATTAAGAGAGGTATGCAATGAAAATTATGTAACCTGTTCATGTTACATACATTGTAATATTTATGTATAAATTATCATAAGGAAGAACAAAGAAGATTGAAAAGTGGCCATTTTTTTGTAGAATTATAAATAGAATAGCTTTATTTTGATTTCATTTTTAAAAAAGAAAACTCGGGTATTTTTTGTTGTTTAATGAATTTGTTGTTTTTTTTTCCAGAGGAATGTCAAAAATTAAAGATTACGAAGTCTAGTAAATCAAGCTTTTTCTTCAATATATTTTGCTTTATTCTAATGAATCTCTTCTTTTTTTTTAGTTTTTGAAGTTATATTTACCTTATTATTACTTTACATCATAGTGTTTTTCTCAATATTTTATAGCATTATATTTCCTAAAGTTATTATATTTAATAACTCCTTGCTGTGTAATTTGTTTATGTTTTGTATTTGCTATATTAAAGTGAATTATAATATAGTTATTAATTTGAGTTTTTTAAAATAAATATTGCATTTTTTAAGTTCAATTTGTTTTTCATTTTATTCCTTTTATCTTTACGTAAGGAATGTTTCAAAAGGGACAAAATCAAAATATTGTTAAGTATAATCAAAGTATTTTTTTTTATGTAATTCAAATTAAAAAAATATGAAGAAATATTTGTGATTTCTTAATAAGTATTGTAAAGTTATTTCCACTAACCTGTTTGCAGGTTCTTACTCATTTCATGGCATTTGCATTCGCTTAACATGTTTGAAATCTCACCTTCTGTGTTAGTTTTCAATTAAAGTTTGTGAAGATTGTTTTGTAAAAAGCTACACTTTTCCTCAATGGAAAAAATCTACGGTTTTTGAAATCTTGGCAGCCACAAATCTTTCAAGATTTTTTTTTAAACCAGATTTCAAAAGTTGTATTTATACAACTTAAAAAAAGAAAAAGTAACCATTTATTAGATAATCAAATAAATTTAAATTATCTATCTCTTAAAGAAAAGAAAAGAAATTTAATACTACAATTTAAACAAAAATAAAGTAGAGGAGCAAGGAGACCTAACTGAAATAATAAAAAAAAGAGTAGATTTATTAACTAAAAACAGAAGATAAGAAATTAAAGTGGAAGTATAAGTTGTTTTAACATAAACACATTAACCCAAAAATAATGAATAAAAGAAAACCAAGTAATGTAAACAACTTGACCCCATGGGAAAAACACCCACCTTGTGACGATCCCAGTCATGCTACACCACCCCTCTGTTCCTAGCCCTGACGGGCTTTACTGGAGGTAGTCTTTTAGACCCTTTAAACTTGATAACACAACATAGTCATCATCAGTTTGGCCTCTGTCAGGATGCCACTGATGCAATTGCTGGGGCAGACATTTCCATCAGTGTGTTTGCACAACCTACTATTGCCTTCGTATGTCAAAATCAAGAAACAGGCTCAAATATAATAAGTCTCTAATGAAAGAACTGTATTTTTCTTAACACGTTAAATACTTGTTTTTTCCATCTCATGGAACCCAGATGCCAAAACAATATTTTTATTTATAAGAACTAAATATCATTAAATTACTAGGGAAGAAAAACTAAATATATAAAACCAAACAACACAGTACTATACTTCATACTCAAATAAACAATGCCACAGTATTAACTAGGATGCAACTAGCATGCTTATCACCAGACAGGTGTCTGAATATCATGAGTACTTCAGACAGGCTAGTCCCACAGGTAGGTGGCATGTTGGCGGCAATGGGACCAATCAGTCTCAATAGTTATGAATGTGTTTAATTTCTCACTCCCCTTAAACTGACGAGAACAGAGCAAACTTTTAAAAGTAAGACATGACAATTTTACTAGGTGCAAGATCAAAAATTAGGACTATGATCAAAACGTTGCTGTTCTTTGTAACAATATGTGAACATGCATTTTGTGAATGAAAACAACTCATGATATCCAAAACCCATTCAATTATGTGTGGCATAGTTCAGTTTTGAAACCATTTCATAGTAGTATAACTCTGTTGTAATTATTGTTCTACTATTATTATTACTGGAAAATCTTTTTCCAGAGAAAATGTGTTCATGATCTTTGTAAGTGGGATTCCTTAAATTTTTCCATTTAACAAATTTTAATGATGAGTATGGGTTATTGCATCGATAATATTTACAGAGCGATCAACGCCAATTTGTAGTCATAAAATGGGGGGAAAAAATTACCTCTCTCTCTTTCATAGCAAATTTCATAACGGCCGAATTATTTACTGATAATTCCATTATTGCTCACTATCATGAGAAAACAGACAATAATGGTAGATAGTTACCTATGAATCAATTGATACTGTTGTGCATACACACAGTTAAGCTGATTCATTACAACCAATCACCTTTTACTAGCAACCAGCCCTTACATTTGGTAAAAATCTTTTTATTAGAAGTTATAATATTGTCAAAATATAGTGAAAGCACTTCCACTTATCAATGTGTTAAATAATGATGGCAGTAAATATTCAATATATTATTACATTTTGATAGGAATACCTGATTATGAAATTTGCTTTAATCAGTTGAGCCATTTCTACAATTTGAAGCGAGTGCTAAAAAGAAAATACATGCACCATACGATAAAACAAGTATCATATTTTATGTGATACATTTGTTTTTAGGTGATTACTGACTGCTGTGGTCATTAACCCAATAACAGACTGAAGTAAGGTTTACAACCCCTCCTCACAGTATTCTTATTTTTATTTTAAAATATTTCCAATGTATTCTTATAAAATATACTACTTTACTTCTGATCTTAAAATAAAGGTTAAAATTATTTACTAACATTATTTCTAAAACAGATTAACTCTCAGACCTACCATGTAACAGAATGGTAATTTTCATTAATCCTTACAACTCTCTTGTTGGCTGAAAGCCGACTCAGCCATTGAGTTCCTATCACATGTTGGCTGGCAGCTGACACTGAACTTCAGTTCAGATAAAATGCATTTTTAATATATTTTACAATCGACATCGTAAAATTTTGATAGTGGACTCTTCTAAACATCTATTATAATATATGGAATCAGTCTCAATAAACTTTAAACAATTTTATATCGATTATTTGAGAGTTGTAACTCAGCTGATTTTAGTAAGGTTAATGTGTTTAGTTTTTACTTTATGTTCGGGTATTAACATTCTGTCATGCTTTATTTAAAGTAATTGTTAACATTTTTTACAACATGTCCGGAAAAAATAACCTGGAAGATGATGATAAAGACTTTTTTTAAATGATATTTTTGAATCTATGATTAATGATTAAACTAATCATAGGGATGAACTGGATGAAATTTGTGTGTATCCAGAAAATGAAAGCGATAATGATTGTGATGAAGGTAATGTAAGTTTAGTTGACAATGATGTGAATATAACAGTGTGTAATATAAATAGTGTGAATAATTCTGTAAACAGTGTAAATTTAGTAACTTCAAGCACAAGTAGGTAACAGATATAAATATTTATTTATCTGTTCGACCTAACCTATTTCCGACTACTGATGAATCTGATATTCAAAACAATATAAATATAACTAAAAGGAGAAGAGTCAGCCAAAATAATGTAAATACAGTTAAAAGGCACAGAGTTACTGGTAATGTTAGTAATAACCCCATTCAACAAAACTGGATTACTGTAAACATGAAGAAAGAAGTTCCAGATTATAAACCTTTTATGTTTACTAAACAATCAGGTTTTATCGCTTCTATGTAGATAGGAGGAATAAACCTAAACCTGTAGGTAGAAGCCACAACCTGTTAATGAGTTAGACTTTTTTTAGTTGTTCATGTTTGATGAATTATTATTTGAAATCAACAATGAGACTATTAGATAAACAGCTGAAAAAATACAAAAGAATACACCTTCGACAGCAGTCAATCTGGCATAACTGGTCTACTGTAACATTAGATGAAATAAAAGCTTTTTTAGGAGTACTACTAAATATGGATTTGCATTAGAAAAAAGTTCACTTCAGGACTACTTTTCTGAACAGTGGACTGAGAAACAGCCATTTTTAAGGATGTGTTTTCCAGAGATAAATTTTACCAGATTTTCTGTCTTTCAATTTATGTCCTCTGAATCCTAACTCACATAATCGTTTAAGAGGGGATAAATTGAAAAATGTCATGAAATACTTAGACAGTAAGTGTATGGAGCATTTCATACCATCATATTTCATTTCAGTTGATGAAGGCACAGTTGGTTTCAAGGTAGAGTATTACTTAAATGTTACAATAAGGATAAAACTGACAAAATGGAGACAGAAAGTTTACGTTCTTGCCGAGAGATGTGTGAGATCTTATCTTATCTTTTATCTTCATATCCGTTCTAAAAGTGGATATATATAGATTTTGTGATATACTGTGGCAAGGAACTACAGATAGTTTAGTAAGACCTGATTTGCTTGCCACATGAAGAATTTTGATGTACTTAGTAAATAAGCTGGTCGAAAAAGTTCCAGATTGTAGGTTTTCCTTGATACTGATTGGTTCTATACAAGCCTGCTGCTAGCATTTAAATTAAAAAAAATGAATATCCATTTAACTGGAACTACAATAGGAAATAGGAATGGCTTACCTGAAGAAGTAAAGAACAAGGCTCTAGTATACAAGGCTAAAACTGAAAAAACAACAATTTATTTCCTTCTGTCATATATATGATGTTCATTGTTTAGGGTGGTGTGATAAATGGTACATATTATGCTCAGTTCATGATTGGTAACAGTAAAATTAATTGAAAGGAGAGCTAAAGGTGTTTTTTATGAAAATGTGATAAAACCAACTGTTACCACCAGTATAAAAAGAGTACGAGGGGTGTGGATCATGCTAATCATTACATATCAAGCTATAACTTTGGATGCAAGTCTATAAAATGGTGGCAAAAATTATTCTTCTGGCTTCTGAAGATTTCAGTTATTAATTCATATTTGCTGTTCTCTAATTCAAATACTCAAATTCATACAGACCACAAGAAATACAGAAAAAAACTTTTGCCAACCTGCCAAAACTTGTTGGCAATGTAAGAAATCCAGACCAAGATAAGAAACCACGACAACCTTCCTCTAGTGACACAAAAGACTTTACTTATTTACAAGAGAAAAGTACCTCCAAAGACTGTGCTGTGAGTAATAACAGAAAAGTACCAAGTGGAAGAAAGGAGACAAAGTTTTACTGCAAAAAATGTATAAGAAAACCTGGTCTTCATCTGGGAGACTGTTTTGAAAGGTACCATATACCCTCAAGGACTACAAGTTTCACCAATTGTATGTAAAATTTATTGAACTTTTAATCATGTTATTAAAGTAATTCAATAACATAATACAAAAGAAAACAACATTATTATCTGGAATTTCAATATGTAGTTCAAAAATCATGTTTAAGCTAAATTGAAGAAAAAATAATGTGATCTGGTGGGGTGGCCAAGGGGTCAAGCATATTGATAGATGTAAGGGTCAAAATAGATTTCTATGATAAAATTTAAATAGTTTATTATGTACAATAAACTCATAAACAGTAAAAAAAACGAATAAAATACAATCATAGTTTAAACACACTCCAGTAAAGTACCAATATTTTGTTACATGCCTAAATTTTCTAAATGTTTAAAATTTAGAAGATATATTTAGATGTATGTATGGGGGATATCTCTAAGTAAAGACTGCTGGAAAATTTCTCTCCTTAAGGTTGGCAAACCTGTGTCATTCATGGCCACGCTAGTAATGTACACATTGCATTGTTGTCTGCAAGTTCTTGTAGTATCTTTGATTATGTGTGTCATTACGTTATAAAATGGATAGGAAAAGCTATGTTGCTGCCAACTGTGAAATACATTTTTTAAACCATCAAAATGTTAAGCTGGCTGCAATTCATAGGCAGCTTGTTGCTGTGCATGGTGATAATGTAATGAATGAAAGAAACGTCCAAAAATGGTGTGAAAGGTTTAGAAATAACGGAATTAATGTGCATGAAGAAGAACCTTGATAATCACAGATGACTTGTTGAAACACGTTGATGACAAAATCAGAAAAGATCATCGCTCACAATTTCGAACCTAGCCCTTCCTTTCCTGATGTTTCAAGAGCTGTTTGTTACTGGTCACATTGTTCATGACCATTTACGCTTCAGAAAGGTTTGTGCACGTTCGGTGCTGCACGTATTAATGGAACGTCACAAAAAGATCCAAATAGGTTCTGCTTTGAAATTTTTGATGCACTACACAGAAAAAGATGATGAGTTTCTCATTCAATTGTTACCGGTGATGAAACGTGGATTTTGTATTATGCGCCAGAGAGAAAACAGCAATGAAATGAATGGCGTCATCCTCAATCACCAACCAGACCAATAAAGGTCAAGCCACAGTTATTTGGACACAAACTGATGGCCACAATCTTTTGGGGGACAGTTTGGCATACTGCTGATTGATTTTAAGCCATGTGGAAAGACTATAAATGCTGAAGCCTACTGCAAAATTCTAAAGTTACGGTGCACCATTCAAAATTAGCAACTTGGGCAGCTGGCCGATGGCGTCGTCCTGCTGTACGATAATGCAGCAAGTCCAACACCGTAATTTATTGAGAACATTTGGATGGAAAATTTACAATCACCATCATATAGTCTGGACTTAGCTCTATCTAATTACCATTTGTTTGGGAAATTAAAAGGATTTTTGAGTGGTAAGCAATTCGTGGGTGATGATTAACTTAAAAATGTGTTAATCAGTGTCTAAATGGCCTGACAGCAGAAGAATATGATGAGGGTATACTGAAGCTGGTGTATCACTATGATAATTGTCTAATTCATTTGGCGATTATATAGAGAAATAGTATAAGGAATGTAGATTAAGAGAAATAAAAAATATTTATAAAGTTTTCAGAATAAATTTTTTTACAATGAAAGTCTTTACTTAAGAGATATCCTCTCATATATTTATTGTTTATTAAGATGTAATATGTTACAAATTTTGTGAAAAACCCTACTGTTGATAAAACTGCACAATTAAATCCTAAAAGACCTGAAAGCACAATTTTAACTTTAATTTTTAAAATGAAAAATAATGCATTATTTTTTAATATTTAATAAAGAAAGCTAATTACACTTTTTTGTTTGCTAAATCAATTTATATTATATTTAATTGTAATTTCTTAAAAAAAAATCTGATCTGGACACCACATGACTTTCTTGTATGCCTATTAAATTACATATATACATTTTTTTAAAAATGAAAAGTACATAAAATTTTATTTCATTACTAACTTTTTATCGTTATTATTGAATTATTTAACATAATTTTTTTACAATCAAAGATTAATAACTATTAATAAATTATTATATTTAAATTAAAAAAAAGTTAAAAAAAAGGAAATTAAGTCTGATTCAAATTGATGTGCCTCCCCTTGTAAGATCCAAATTTCATTAATTAAAATTTTATTTGGCTATAACTCTGGAACCAATGAAAATAAGTACTACTTATGATATATTGTCCAAAAGCTCTCAATGAGGGCTTATTACTGCAGTTAAGAAAAAGCCAAAAATCCAATTTTTTTGATTTTAGACATTTTTGGTTTAGTTGATTTCAATCAAAAGTGGAGGTGCACAACTAGATGTTACAACAGTCCTAAATCCAAAATTTCCACATCCTATGGCTAATTGTTTTTGAGTTATGTGAGATATATACGTACGTACAGACGTCACGCCGTAACTAGTCAAAATGGATTCAAGGATATTCAAAATGTATTTCCGTTGAAATCTGAAAACCTAAACTTTTCCTATCACAATACTTCCTTTACTTCATACAAGGAAGTAATCAATCAATGTCTATAAACAGAAATTCATGAATGAATTTAATGTTTTTACAAGGAAAGCTAAGATGAGAGTAATTTTTGTAAATTTAAATCAATAACCAAATTATAATAATAAACATAAACATACCAATCTGCTAAGGCACATATCCAAATGCTGGCTGATATTTTTTTCTGGCACATTTTCCAATAAATGTTTAAAAGTATCCTCATTTTTTGACATCCTAGAATAAAAAGATAATCCATTTCACTAAATATGCTCATAAAATTATAACACTAAAAACTAACATCTATATCTTTGTATAGTGTATATAATATCAATAGCCTTATCCTAGGTTATAGCAAGCTTAATATTGATTAATAGCAACAGCTTCATACAAGCTTTAAGCTCTACACAAGCTTAATAGCTTGAATCCAATTTTATTTTTAAATACAAGATTGCATCTTCTATAATTATAATGGCAGTAATTATTACTACTAAAAGAAATTAAATCACAATCACTTTTTTAAAAGTGTCTCCATTTAAATCAATCAGAAAACCAAAATTTTTGGTTACACATCTTTTCCCTAAAATATAATTTTTTATTATCTAAGTATAAATTTCTATCTTTTGGTTCATTCTTCTCTAAATTGTAGTAGCAAATTACATGAAATTATAATATTTTTTTTGTTCTGCTTTCCTTATTATTAAACTAATAATTACTAATCATCAAAATAATTGGTAATCTGCCTTGAGGCAGGTTCCTTGCACCAAGTCCATCTCCATTTTCATATTAAGTATTAGTTCCTGGTAGCACCAGTTCTCTGTAGGTCATTTAATTTTTACGCTTTTCTGCAGCTTTTATTGACCCTTTTATCCTGTTTTAATCAAAACTTCTCCTCTAACGATATATCCCAGCCATTTAGCTTTTCTGTTTTGAATAGTTCTGATTAAGTCTCTACTTTCATTAAGTCTTCTTATTTCTCTTCATTTTTCACTCTCTTTTCATTTAATATTCTCCAATCTCCTCCATGTTCACATCTTAATACAAGAAATTGTTTCCTTTTTTAAGTAATTTCTTAGCTATGGTACTTTCACTGTTTTACTAGTTCAATTTTTATTTCTTTTGTATAAAAATTTATTCACCTTATTTCCTCCGATCCTCATACTTTTGTTTTTCTAATATTTATTTTCATATCGTATTCTATCATAACGTATAAGCCACTGAATATACAAGGAACTTTTATTTGGATATTGTTCTCAAGTTCCATGTAAACAAGGAACAGATATAATGTAGCCAAATTAGAAAATTAAGTCCTGCATAAAATACTTGTACCAGTAAAAGATGAAATTATATCTTGTACATAAAAAAGAACAAAAAATTAGAACGGCTTTACGTGTATCCTAGAATAAAATCAGAAATAATATGAGGAAAGATGAGAAACGAACAGGGTATGTGGAAAAGTGGGAAGGGAGTGAATCATTATAAGTACAATAGATATGGTAAGGGATGAAAGGACACATATTTGCAGTACTGACAAGATCCAGTCAATCATTGGTGATAACCTAGTGAAGAAGGCACAGGATTAAGCCTCATCCCAGAGGTCATGAACTCATGAGATTTGTTAATATCAAACATACTAAGTCAGCAATAGCATATGACAAAATGAAATCAGGGACAGATGCAAAGCATTAGGACACATCAAACAAACACTTGACAGTTCTCAGAATTTTAATGCTATCTGTCCCTCAATTAAGTCTCATAGTTACCATTTTATTGCTGGGTTCTAATTAATAGCTCATCCTGCAGTAATATTTCATGGATTTAAATAACTATAGCTATACTTAATACTTGAACAAGGGACCAATTTGTCTGCAGGATTTAAAATGAAAAGGTTGTTTGAATATAGCTGAAAACTCTGTAATATCATGTAAATCAATCAATTAACTAGCTGATCAGGATTCGCCATTTTACTTGCCTGACTGTCTAGCCACGGGGCTCAACCCCTGGACCCTCAATACGTTTGTATCCTCATCTTTGTGAGAATATTAAGTACTTTACAGAAATATTTTAAGAAAAGAAATATTAGTGCATAGAGAATACTTTTCTGAACATTTTGTGTTTTTATATTTAAAATAGGCCTAAGGAGTGAGTAGACATAGAATTTAATAGTTTTTAATAGAAATAGAATGTTTAACACTAGCCATATTGATAACATGGAGTTGCCTTCTTCGTTTAGTCTTGTGTGTGTGTGTGTATTGTGTTAAATGCCAATTCAGCTGTTGCTATTGGTGCAGAATGAACTACATGATGCGTTGGCCAGATGCACACCAAGCCGCTAAATAAAGAATCTTTTTTTTATTGCCAAATATTAGTAATAATCCCTTTCTTTTATTAGTAAAATTAAATAAATAATATTGCTACATAATAATAAATAAAAATAATCTATATAAAAATAGAGTATCCACTTACCAACAACTGTGAGTATTAATTATTCAAGCGCTTTCGGATTATTCCTCCATCATCAGGGATTACTGATTAATTATGAATTTTATAGTTGTGCATATAGATTTTTATAAATAGGAATTAAAATGAAAATAGAATTTAAAATTATTATGCTCATAACAGTAGATTGTTAAAATATGGTTGTAAACATTTTTCAGACAAGACGTTTTTCTTTTAACTTATTTTAACTATTGAAAATCAACTGTTATGAACATAATAATTTTACATTTTATTTTCATTTCAATTCCTATTTATACAAATTTATATACACAACTATAAAATTCATAATTAATCAGTAATCCCTGATGATGGAGGAATAATCAGAAAGCATTTTGATAATTAACACTCACAACTGTTGGTAAGTGGATACTCTATTTTTATGTAAATTGTATAATAACCAACGGTGCCAAATGTTCAGAAAATTAAACAAAAAATAATCTATAAATTAATTGACAATCAACTACTTCTAGCAGGACAGTCAGCTAAGAAAGAATCGCCATGGACACCACCATTGGTTCACTACGCGCTTAGCAGCTAAAATAAAAAATGTGAGCACACATAACAAACAAACCCATGTACTACCCTATTTTATGAGAAAGATATAAAAATAATTAAGCCAGTCCACAGGTGGTGGGGATGAAAATCACTAATGTAGATATTCCAGTAAAATTTTCAGCTTCATGTTTAGAATATTATCTCTAGGGTATTATTTTCAATGTTTTTATAACTTTCAACCAAATTTCAGCAAATATTTTTTAATATTATATTATAATTTAACAGATTGAATCAAATATTCTAATAACTAAAGTAGTAAAAAAAAAAAAAACTGTAATACGAAACAAAATTTTTCCCTTTGTATGTATTCTTCTAAAAATAACTAAAATAATTAAACAAAAGAAAAAATCAAATTTATATAATTAGTAAGGGAGAAAATATATAAATTTAGTAATATATTAAATAAATATACTTATAATGATAAAATAATTTTAAAAAACTTACAGTCTTTTTATCTCGTCTTCAGAGGCAACTTTACGATCCAAACATGAATCTAATGAATTCTGAATTTTATTCACCTCAATTAAATCATCCACTTCCTTATTAATTTCACCTAACTCTTCATCCATCCTGTTTTATTTTTAAGTAGAAGAAAGAAGAAATTAAATATTAACAAGAAATGCAAGAAAACAAATTCTCTTACAGTACAGTAATGTACTTAAAATAATAGTGCACTATTATTCACAGAAGAAAATATTCTGGAATATCCAATGTAGTAAATTCTTAGTGAAGGATGTACCAATACAACCACAGTAAAAGAATTAGGCTAGTAGGGAAAACCTCCGGACAAGAAATGTAGCAATTTATATTTTATCATATTTGAAGTTACAGAAACAAAAAATAACTTAAGATAGGCTTTACCTGGTATTACATAAGCTGGATCTTCTAATCCCTTTAAAAAAAAAGTTTTATTGTTGTTTTATTAGTGCTTTTATCAATCACTGACTTGCCACAAATAAGGAAGACACAGGCCAAAATGTGTTGGGGTTCCCAACACATCAATGAATGACACCCACCTCTGCCGAAGCATGAATGAATGTCATCTGCATGCCAGGACTACCCAAACCTTTGCCTTTGTTTTCACAGATTTCCATAGTGTTTCCTTACTGGTCTTTGCTGCTATTGGTTTCTGAATTCGGCATAATCATAAGGATTTGCCTTTATTCTTGAAAAATTCAGGATAACTATTAAATTTCCTGTGCTTTCTATAAATTTGACAATATATATACCAAAAATATAGCATACTGCAACACTATACACAAATACAATATAAAATACTATATACAATTTACAATATCTCACAAATATAGAAATAAAACATAGATGTTATAATAAACATACATTTTTTGCACCAAAAAAACATAATATAACCTCCATCTATGGTCGCTCTGATCGGCTTCATAATATTTCAACTCTCATCTTGTTGCAATCTCTTAACCAATAATTGCTGATAACACACTCCGGAGACAGGAAGGCTCAAGTTAAAGTAGGGTCCCAACATATCACCGAATGACATCCACCCCCTAACAAGGCAGGACAAACATTACCTCCATGTTAGGACTATCCGTAATCTACACCTCTGCTTCCTGACTAAATTCTCTGGATCAGCCTGGAGATCTCGTCTGTTATCTAAGCTAGAAGTCATCTTGTTGATGATGTTTACATCCAGCAGCCCCATCTTCAGGAACACCTCGTCCTTTTTTCCCTTCACCTTCTCAGTATGGCCACCTAAAATCATTTGCTCTATTTCTAACAAAAAGATAGGCCCTAAATCACTCATGGCCTGTCAGAAATTGGGCAAAATCATAGTTAACCTCATCCCTGCTCCTTCCCAACCATGATGCAATCTCAGGGATAAGCCTATATGTTTATCTACTCTTGGTAGCTATCTCCTACCTACTCTGCTACTGGTTCAGGAGCAAATTGTATGCCTCCTACTTCCTCTTCTCCCAGTAATATTCCACATGTAACCAGACCAGCATATCGATTGTTAGTACACCTGTGTCCACCACCAATAATGCCTCAGCCAATACAGACCAGTATCCAGAGCCCATCCTTAAAGCCATCCACAACTCCTTTTCAGACGTGCACTGAACAATCAGGACACGGCCATCCGCAAAGGCCACCGGGCTACTCTCTCCAGGTAATTCACACTGTTATAGACTACATTCCAAAGAAAAAGGTCAATGATAGAACCCTGAGGGACACCATATGTCACATCAAAGCTGGTAAAACCTCCTATGTAGCAGATATTCTTGAATTACCCTGTGGAGACAGGGCTCAACACACTCGATTTTCAGGGCTTCTGAAACAGCCATCCCGGTGATGCTATTAAATGTGTTCTTCATATTGAGCAGAACCAAGGCTGGAATCAATCTCCTCTTTCGTGTACTCGCAGCCGCCTTGTTAACTATCTGCATCACCTGGCTAACTGAATCCACCATAGACCTGCCCTCATGAAATTTGAACTGTTGAGGGCTAAGACCATCATGCTAGCCTTCAGGCACACTGCCAACATTCTCTCAAAAGGTTTAGGGAAACTGTTCAAAAGACAAATAGGTCTGTATGTGGTCAGATCATTAACAGCTCGCCCCGGCTAACTCAACACACCTAGACAAGATTCTTTCCAATCTGCAAGTATCCTCTCATCAGGAATTTGAAAGGGACTGCTTCAATAACGACTTGCACACTTTAACTGAAAAGCCATCAGGCCCAGGACTCTTACCAATACTCATCCTTTTAGTTGTTCAACAGTTCCTCATCAGAAAACAGCGAGATGGTGTCAACAGCAATTTCTTCCCTGACTGTCACAATTACTTTAGGGAAGAGTATCTCTATACTGGCCCACAGTTGACACTCGGTAAGCACGTCAATCTGCAGTGTTTAGAGACATCTAATAATATTTTATCAAACGTCTGTACAGCTCATCACACAAATCTCACCATCTCTCCCTTTTAGCATTACTAATGATCCCTTTATAAACCTTCTTTGCCTACTTATACAGTGACTCCACAGTAATTGCCAGCTGCACATTATTACTCCAATTAGCTCTCTGAAACCTTTTCAGGCATTCCCCCTGAGACCACCACTACATGGCCTTTCTTTTATAATTCCCCTTGACAAGATGAGTTCTCACTCTTCTTTGAAAATCTTTCAAACTCTCTGTTGTCAATCTGTGCTCCAGTTTAGCTGGAATACTATATTTTAACCTCATACCTTCCACGGAAATTTTCAGCCTGTATGAGGACTGCTGCCCAACCCTAGTCTTTTCTAAAAAAAAAATCATATGATGGTCACTAAGCATAACCTCCACGGCAACCAATCATCCCATGATCCTATTAATGTAGCATGTCTAGGCCAGTCAGATTTATCCAGGATTGTTCACTACACCAAATGTTGGATTTTCTCCACAACTGACACATGTAGTCCCATTGGCTATGTGTATCCAGCAAGAAGTCCTCACCACTTGCGTTGCTCCTACTGGCATCAAATTCTGGTGACTTGGCATTAATGACACCACTGACAGTTACTACCAGTTTTCACAGTAACCTTGCCGCTACAGCAAACAAGACCATCCACAATGACCCATAATTTAACTAGCATGGTGTTGGGGGAGTGATACCACCTGAATACTACAAAATCATCAATGTCCACCCAGACAAATCCTACACCATTGCCACTGTCCACTATTGGCATCTCAGACCCCAGAAAGCTGATAGGGACATCACTGGCAGAGTCCAAGATCCATGCCCCTCCAGCTATGGCCACTATGGCTCAGTAATCAATATGATTTCAACTCCTCTTCTAACTGCAGTTTTCCAACATCCATTGCATGCAGACTCCTATTAGCATTTACTTGTGCTACTTTCACATGAGGTCACACAATGTCACACTATGGCCGTCCTTTCCACTAATGCAAAGTCCTTTCCTGCATATCTGTGCACTGCAGGCTCCTATGACCTGGCCTACCACAGTTAAAAGATAGGTCAGACCTGTTCAGTCCTTTACACTTAGCTGCAATGTGGCCAGTCTCCCAACATATGTAGCAGTGCTGATCATTCTCCCCAATGGCGACATGGCACAGAACCTAACCAATCCAAATATGGACTTTATCGGCCATAACATTAGCCACAAGTGCAGACAATATAACAGAGACATTTTTTATATCTTCAAATGCCAGCCTGACCAACAAAATCTTGAAGTCATCATTTGGTCTGACTACCCTCCTTTATTTTGGTTTCTTCAGTACTCAAGTCATTACTTCACTATTAAAAAATCAATTATTCCAAATTTCTCATCTCTAAACTCTTAAATATTGCCTTTCAAATTTTTTGATTAAGCATAATCAAATCTTTAGAAAAAACTAAACTTATTTTACAGACATTTTGAATGAATGAATGAATTGCAGGAGGCAGCAAGTATGTTACATATTACATATTGGATATAATAATTTAAATGCTTAGCATTTAATGATTTACAAAATTTTAATGGAATAAAAGGATTAGAAAAAGTTGTATGTCAGGAGTGTGCCAAAAACAACACCAGATAGTCAAATTATAACACCTTGCAACACTTCAAACATTTTTACTGAATTTTTAAATTAAATCAAAACTGTAGATACAAAAAAATTATTATTAGCAATAGGTAAATAAAATTTCAATTTTATATTTACAAATATTCTGAAATCTGGGCACCGAACACAATTGTGGGTATTATTCACAAAGACATCCACCCATCCATAGATGAAAATTATCATCTTATAAATTGCATCCTTACAACTTGATTCCACACCAGGAACAGCTGAATAAGTGGCTTTAGGAAATTCACGGTTATGAAAGTAAGTTTAAATATAATGGAAAAAACCATATTCAATTAAAAAATAACTGTGACTATGGGACTATGGTGGTAATGTCACAATCACAAGGCTTGATTCAACAACTTTTTCTATTATTAATATTCATGTTTACCACCTGTGCCTATTTCATTTTAATAATGCACTTTCTTATTTCCCTTTTAGAACATTCACTCTATAGATTTATTAAAAAGAACTCTTTCACATGTCTTTGAAAATTATACTGAAATCTGCATTTTGTAAAGCACAGTAAAATTCTGTGAAAAATTAATAATGTTTTGTGGGATTGATTGTATCAAGTTAGCTTGATTAAATTGTTATGCTCATGGCAATTAACATATATACAGATGCCATCTATGAACAGTTCAAGCGAAATTCTAAACTACATAAATCCCAAAATATTTACAATTAAAGAAATTTCTTCTTACTAATGTTATTGTGATTTTCTACAAATCTCAGGTAGCAAGGATTGCAAGATTATAGATATAATTAAACAGTTAATCAATGAACAGATATTCTTACAGAGTTGTTTACTTTTTAATAATTTTAAAGCAACTTTATTTCTTAATTAACAAGCAAATTAACAGTTCATCAGTTTTATCACTTATAATTTGTAATTGCTAAAACATGCAACTTAATTCTTTTCTATAAATTACAACTGCATTAAATGTCAAATTTTTATTATATGTACATCTAGTGTATTTTTGTGTATTTGTGAATCTAATAAATATACATTAATAAAGTTCCGGTAGTCTTAATATCATATACATTCTATTTTATAAAGACTGTTGTAAGTTTAATTAGCTTTGGCAAATACTGCACAAAGAAAGGATTTATAATTAACTAGTTTACATGTGCATAGGCATACATAAATATATATAAAAATTTAATTACCTAAAAGCTATTATGCACTGAGAGGGATTGTCTGTAAACTTTGTGTACAGATGGTCTGTATTTTTTATTTAAAACGTCTTACACAGTCTAGATACATAGAAGTGACTGTTGTCTCTATATAATGTATAGCATCTGTCAGTCCTTGTTAATAAGTTAAGCGAGTGGTTGCTGATGTTTGCATCCATACTATAATAATTTTGGCAAAAGGAATGCCTAACTATAAATAAGCAATGGTAGTGAATATAAGTGTTTCATGGCATAAATGCCACACTACACTAATAATATATTAAATGATTAGTGATTAGCAGCATGGACAAGGTGTAGAAACTTCTTATATATGACATCAAGAAGTGATTTTTACTTATGAAGACTGGATCAAAAATATTATGGAAATTTCAGGCAATCACTTTCTCCACAGATTAGATTAGCTGTAACACCAAATTTTTAGGGCTCAGGAAATTCCTATACAAATCTCATGTATGGTTTCAAGATATCAACAAAAATGAAATCTGAAATCATCTGTAAAGTAAGTGAAGTTATTGTAAGAGGAATGAAAGAATGTGTGAAGGTAAAAAATAAAACCAACATTTAAACTATATAAAATTTAGTAAGAACATTTTAAATACTAACAAAAAATAAATGAATTAAAAAGTGATACCAAGTAACAAGAAGTGTGATTTACAATTTTAAAAAATAATCAACATTTTCATTTCTTAATTCTTTTAAGTTTGAATGTATGAAATGATGGATGAGAATAAGCAGTAAAGGAGCGATTACTTGGGTACCTGAAGGAATTTTTTGGGTAAAAGAAGAAGTATAATAGTGTTTGTGCATTCAGATTCTCAAACTTAACAACATATTATGTTGTGCAACTATAACCATGTAATCTTCAATATTGTTTCAAGCATGGATGAAAATCAAGTTAAAATTTTAGCTCCAATAATAGTAAAGTTTATTTTTTTAACTACAGACACCACCTACAGCATTGAAGTTCTTGCAGTTGGCGACACAAATTTATGATTTATAATACCAGGGCCACATTTCTGATGGCAAAGCATTTAAATACATATATGGAGTAAATGGAAAGCTGTAAAATAAATTTACCACCTCCACAGATATTACCCTGGAAAACCTGCATAGATATTATTTGTTTTTGTTGCTGATAATGTTTACCACATTCACTTGATATTATGAGATTATATCCCGGACATAACCTTTAGTCGGGGGAAGGGTTTTTCCTGACTAAATATTTAATTAAAGATTACGTCAGAAAATAATGAAAATTTGTTTGGTATTTCAAGTATTCCATTTAGGGTTATTTTAACTACAATTAAATGCATCCTCAATAAAGTAAATTCTGCAATACTATTGTGTTCAGTAAATCTAAAGTACAATTTTCATGTAGATTGGTAGGAGTATTTTAGAAGTGGGAGGGGGAACAATACTGTTGCAGTCCCCCAGAGTAGGACAAAATACACACATGCAACTCAATGAAGACTGAACATTGCCTGATACCCACTTCCTAATGATTCATTTCCCTTCCCATCCTATAATTCTCACTACACCCGCTCACCAAAACCAAATAAACCCAGAGGCAAGTAAATTAACCACTCACATCAACTAAATATGCTCAAAAAATTTAGACCTATTGTATGAATTTGTGCAGTATGGCACAAGGAAACATGAAGTATTGAAGTAACTCTCACAAAATTAAAAAAAAAATGAATTTACAGTTTCAATGTTGAAAACAAAAAGTAAATTACATGCTATTAAGGGTCCCAAAACAAAAAAATTCAATTTCTAAAAAAATCTCCAACAGATGATGGCCATTCAAACGTATGCATTCCTGGAAGTGAATGCCAAGATTTCGTACAGCACTTTGAAACACTTCCATGGGAATTGCAGCAATTTTTTCTCAAATGCTCATTTTCAATTCAGTGATTGTCACTGGGTGAGTAGTGTACATTTTAAATGTGAGGTAGCCCCACAAGAAAAAATTGCACACTGACAAATCTGGTAATCTTGGGAGCCAATGAATGTCGCCAAACCGTGAAATTACATGGTTACCAAGTAGCTGCCGAACAGCTGCAATTGACACTCAGGCAGTATGGACCATCGCTCCACCTTGCTGATAATGAAAATTACGAAAGATTTGAAGTTCTACTAAAAAAGATTTGAGCATATCAACATACAATTCAGACGTTACTGTCGTTGCATTCCCTCTCTCATCCTCAAAGAAGTACGGTCCAATCACAACTCATATTGATATGGCACACCAAACTGTAATCTTTTGACTGAATAATTGTCGTTCATGCAATTAACAAGGGTTTTCAGCTGCCCAATACCTGCAATTCTGCTGTTTAATCCCCCTGATATGGAAATAAGCATCATCCAACATGAAAAGATTGTCTGATGGTTTTAGTTCCTGTACAACTTGAATTTTGTAAGGATGAAACTTCAAATCACTGTTGAGTATTCGATGGTCAGTGGTTTGGTTTAGGTTCAATGCTGCTGCGTGTTTCCTTGACAATTGCCATGGGTTCCTTCCAATTGTGACCCGAACTGCTTCAATGTTTTCTGGGGATCATGGAGTTTGTTGACTTCCTGGTGGTTTCTTTTTTAGAGCTGAACCCATCTCATCAAAGTTCTCAACCCATGTCTTGATGGCGTGGCAAGATGGAACGCAACCATGACATCCTAAATTTAATAATGTCGGAATTCCCATTGAGCAGCATTCACACTGCCACCATTTTTGTAAAATGTCTACATAGCAAATGCACATTGTGTACCAATCCACTGGTCTGTGATTACTAAATGGATGATAGTTGTGCACAAAAGGATGCCACTCACTCCCACCTTTCTACCAGTACCTCAGTGCTGTTACTACTACTTTAAAAATTTCCTTTTTCCCTGCGCCACCCTGAATAATTTCCTAAAATAGTACAAGGGGTTTTTACTGTATGCCAGGTACATCTGACTTTAAGAATTGGGAGGTTGATTTGATTTTTTCCTGATTCCTAAAGCAGGCAATGATTGAATTGTTGCTTTCACTAATAGCATATGTATAGAAAAGTCATTACAGTAGATCCAAATCCAACAAAGAACTTTGAAATTTGAGAATCTGATTTTATTGAAGGGTGTAGTAATGATCATTTGTATCTTAAAAGTATTATATCAAATGTTCTACAACATATTCAGTATAACTCTGTATTCTTTTGATGAATTAACAGAAAATATCAAAGATATTTCTAATACCAGAGCAACAAATCAGGAAAGTTGCACTGAACATGAAGAAACAAATTGATGCCTGCATCAACTCTAAGGTAGACATCAGACATTTTTTTGAATTAAAAAAAAAACAATTTTAGTTTTAAATCGGTTTTATTTTATCATAAAAAAATATAATATCAAAATTATATTATCATTCTTACATTTATTATTACAGTACATTCTGTAGCCACAAAAATAATTGCAATATTAAAATACATAAATTTGTAAACAAGTATATATATCCACATTATATTTTATATTATACACTACCATCTTTCTTAGAAGATTGTAAAATTATAATATTTTAAGTTAACTCACTTGTAGCCAAAAGGTATTAGCAAAAAGCATGTATCATTCTATATTTAAAAAAAAGAACAAGTTTTTCACCAGAAGTATTTATAGTGCATAGTAAAATATAATAATATATATATATAACATATATTGTTTATATATATAAACAATATATGTTATATATATATATGTGTATGTGTGTGAAAGTGTGTGTGTATGTCTGTGTATATTATATAAACATACATATAAATTACTGTTTAGGCAATATAAGGATCAGTGGGTTTAATTGGATCATCAGTGGCAAGAATTGATTCATGCGTCAAAACTTGCTCTTTGAGATTATTATTGCTACTTCTTTCCATTTTCAATAACTTGTAATAGCTGTATACAATTAGGAATACGTAGGTATGTAAAGCTGAAACAAAAACACATAAATATATTAAATTATCAATGTAATAACTGAACAAATACAAAATAAAAAAATTAATGAATTGTGGGGACAAAAGCCATATCGTAAAAATATTTAAGTAAAAGAAATAGCTTTGTTAAGAAATATTTTTCCATAATTTATTGTATTTATATCAGATTTAAATGATCATGATATCTCAAGAAAAACATCTTATCTGTAGGAGATACTAATCACATAGCATTGTGGCAATTAATAATGGAAATAACAAAGACTTGCTAGTGTCAATCTAGTGGCAACATGCAACAATTTATTCCATACTGACACAAAGCTAAACACCATATTCTACTACCTGTTTAATTATCAAAAGTTTGTATGAATATCTATGAAATTATTATATCTGATAATCCCATAAAGTCTAGAAAGAATGATAAAGAAACATGAATAATTCTCATAAACAAATAAGAAGTTGGGGGAAGACTGAATCTCAAAAAATAAAGTTGTTACGGCTAAAACAACACTAGATTAAAATGTAAAGAATATTAAAAGTTGTTTTCTTTATAATACAATTATCGTATCATTATTAGTGTAGGTGATGTAAAGGAAAAAAAAATTAACGTTAGCGTGCGTCCCTTTGAATTTAAATTTTCAATCAGGAAAATGTTCTACGGATTTGAACATAAAAAAATGATTAATTGGCTTAAAATTTCACTGTTTCAAATCGCAAAAACAATAATTTTTTGTTTCAGATAATCTGAAATGCCAAAAATGGTTGTTCAACATTACTGGATAATCAAAAGTTGGCCCTCCACTGATTTTTTTCAAATCGGCAGATGAAGTGAAACAGAATAACTTTTTGATGGGACTGATTTTGGTCTATGATGTAAAATAACGGCGCAGAAATGTTGAACCTAGATGTAATAGAAATCAAGCATGTGATTTTTTTACAGTTCAAGAAGGTAAAGGAAAATCAGCAAAATTTGCAAAGAGAATCTTTTGAATATTTTTGAGATAACAAAGTGAAGGATTGAGACCATACTTACAGAAATCAAGTTAGGGAATTTAACATATGCAGAAAGATGTGAACAATCATACAGAAAATATTCTGAGGCAAGTAATGATCGAATTGTTGTTTTCAATTACAACATACGTAGACATAAATCATTACACAAAACCCAAATCTAACAAAAAATACTTAAATTGAAATCTGTTTGTTATAGAAGGGATTTATTAATGATAATTTGGATCATGAAATTGTAGATCAAATGTTCTACAACATAATCAAGAAAAGGTTCTCTAATCATTTATTGAAACAACCTTCTGATTCCAAGCATTAAAAAATTTACCAGCCAATAAAAACTAGAAATCCACCAATGCAGAAGCAGAAACACTGAGAGGAGCCATGGAAGAACATGTTTTACACCAGATGTCCACAACTGATTTTTGTATTTTACTGATAAAATCTGTAAAAGGAATTATCTACTCCAGTTCTATTCTATTGTAGTATGTACTATTTTAGACAGCTGTAATGTAATAATTTTGGAATCCATAAAGAAGGTACAAATAAAGGAACTTTTATGCCAGGAATTGATGGTTGGGAATGAAATCAGATGTATAATGTTTGCTTAAATCATTAATGGGCACCATCATCCCAAAATGAACAATATCTTTTTAGAGTGATAACTGCTATACTCAAAACAAAAACCATATGCTTATATAATTTTCGTTTTAGCTGGTAATGAGAGGAATCATGGATGAAATCGACCAAAAGTTTCTTATTTCTAACCATTCTTATCAGAGACTTTATCACAATTTTTGTCAAAAATAAAAAAAGGAAAAGAGAAATAATAAATGTGAAGTTCCTTTAGCATTTTAATCAGATTAATGATTGTTGCAAATGAGTTTCATAACTACATGGTTAACATATGGAAAAAGAAGACTTTCATGTCTTCAGATCTGCAGGTATTGTACAATGTTACCGTAAATTTGGATTAAGGCTTCAAAAGATTATCCTGATTTTTTATGACTAAAACCAACTCAATAAAGTAGAATAATGGGATGCAGTTAAAAATTTTCAATAAATAAATAAATATAGAAAACATTACAGACGACTACTTTCCTTTGCAATGTAATGATCATCTTATTTAAGAAAAAAAAGAATTTGGCCAAAATTTTGCTATTTTCAAAGGTTGAAAACTAAAGATTTTATATACAACTGCTTGGATATTGAACAATAATATGTTTTTAATTTTAACTTTTTTTTTGGTTTCATTTATACAGTTAATTTTCCTATTTCAATAATCTTAATATTATGTATTTTTCTAATAATATTATTTTTTGCTTATTTTAATATTTTGTGATCAAGCACTGTTAATTTATAAGAATTTCAATTAATTTCTTTTTAGTTCTATAAAACTGAAGATTAAAATTTTGTTTTTCTTAACTTTAATGTCATCATAAGAATGTGAAAACTTAATTTTACTTTTACTAGCTGAATATTCTGAATAATGTTTTAAGGCGATATAATGTGGAAGTGCATTTGTTTTGTAATCAGATTTTAAAACAGACTGTTAATAATAAAAACATAATTGTCATGTTAAAATACAGGTTTAGCTTTTTGCAGTTTTTCATATACATTTTGTTTTTATTTACATCCATTAAACTTATGTACAGCCAGTCTTTTATTTCTTAAATGACACATAGCCCATTATAAAGATAAATCATTTGTGAAATACTCTGTTTCAAAAAATGCAACTTTAATCATTTCTAATTTCATCACTTCTGAAGAATTACAAGTACGGTACTTAATTTTTAACTTAAGATGTATGTATCATAATCAAATTAAACAGAAAAACTTAATTCAAGAATTTCATACTCAATTATTTTGCCACTTAATCAATTCTTATTTGAACTTATTTTAATAAAAAAAACAATTTTTTCTTTATTTATGTGTAAACACATACATTAAAAAAAAAAAAGGTAAAAAAAATTGTACTTATTCCTCATGACATTCCTTTTCTTATTTTTCTCTATACTTTACTTTTTTCATTCATACAGAATTTTTTATCTAGTCTTATCCACATCTTAAATAAAACTTCTTTTATAAAATCAATTTTAAATACACACTCAAAAGTAAAAGCTTTTTTTTTCAATTTTTACTTAAGTTTTGATGTTTTTAAGTAAGCAACAAGCCCCAAATGAAGTGTAATTTTTTTTTTAATTTGGTATTGATGTCAAGACATCAGGAGTTTTTCTTTTTTTCTTAGTATGCTTAGTAAAACATGTTAGTATACTTACCTAATACACAAATTAGACGAAAATTGTCTCTATCAATGCCTCTTTCATTCCATCCAAGATTAAAAACTGTGAGGAAGTATAAAACTATTGCTATACCAGAAGCCCAGATCCATGGCAACATATAACGAAGTTTCCTCTATAAAAGAACAAAATACCATTCAAAACTTATAAATTCTATAAAAATGAACCAGATATTTTTTCTAAAAAAAGAAGAAACAACAGGATGTACATGTTTCGGAAAAATGTTACTATACTACATTCAAAGTTTAATGTAATAAACTAATATTTAATTCTACAAGTTGCATTAAAAAAAATGTTGGTGAATGTTATGGTAGTACATTCCTACCATTTTTAATATCAGTAGAAGTAAAAATGAAGCTCCCATAAACATAGATCTGAAAGCACCTTTTTATCTGTTTTTCCAATATTTTGTGTTTTTAAATAAAAATTTACATCTCTGGAACAAACTAAACTATTTAATGCAGTTGGCATTTTTTTTTTTTAGTAATCTGTATGAAATAAATAAATATGGAAATGTGTATTTGTAAATTTCAAAATTGCAGCAATATTAATTTTTTCCCTCTACAAATTAATAATTAGTTAAAAAGTATTTTGTGAACATTTTTATTTTATTTTGTGTCGCTTTACAAATCAGACTTCAAACAGTCAAATTATAATAAAAGATGTCACTCTAAGTCTATAATCAAATTAAAAAATAATTTTTTTAATATATCCCCGTCTCGTTCTTCTTCCTAATTGCATTTAAACAGCACACTACCTCTATGTTTTCTTATACTATTTTTTTACTGCTTACTAAATACCAAACAAAAGGAAGGAATAAAGTACATTGTCATATCCAACTGTGTCTTAAACCACCTTGATCTCAATTTTTATCTTTAAACAGGTCTATTCTTACAAGATATTACCTTTGTTTATATTTCACTAATACATTCTGTATTTAGAGATTATAAACATATCTCCACATATGTAATTTATAATAAAAAAAGTACTTGATAACATATATCAGTAAGTTCTGTTTTTTAAAAACATAGTTTTATTAAAAAAACAGTATTATAATAAAAAAGTAAATTAATCTTCTTTAAAAAACATCTCACCAATTTTTTATAAAATAGCTCCTAAAACACTGTCTCTTGAAAAAATACATCTAATTAAAAAAAAGGTATTAATATTACAAATGAACAGGTGAAACTGAATATGATGAATGGATTCAACAAATAGTAGAATTCAAATAATTATAAATTCATCTAATAGGTAGCAGTATATATTTATCAGCGATAAATTTTCTTTTAAATTACAATTTAGCAATCTGATTATGAAGGGTTAACATCCTTCTTTTTTGAGTTTGTTTATTCATTTTTATTACATCTGATGAAGCTGTGTACACTGCAAAAGCGCTAATTCGAATGTAGAATAAATAAGCAGTAAGTGATATTTTTATTTTGTTTTATTTATTATTGTTTTACGTTTATGAGAGTACAAATTTAATATTATTTTGTAAATATGTTCATTTATGTTACCTTTTGAATGCCAATAAGTAAAAACAGTGAAATAATTCCATGGATTATAAATAATATAAAGTACATTCCCATTTCCATTGTTTTTTCTGAAAAATAAATAAATAATTTTTTAATTTTCAGCAATATAAATTTTAGGATAGAAACTAAAGTAAGTTTGCTACATGCAAACTTAACTAAATCTAGTATGTTGATAGTTCCAAATTAATGAAAAATTTTGGTAACAAATTTTTTTTTGTAGTATTTGTTTGGTAAGTAATGATATTTCTATAGTTGTGTTTTATATATAATTGTGCATCTCTATAAACATTTTACTACATAAGATATGTTTTCAATCTACAGGATATAAAAAAAATAATAAAAAGTAGAGTTAATATGGAAGAAGTTTTAAGTTCAGTGTGGATAAAAGTTGGTCTAGTGGTGAACTCGTTATCACAAATCAGCTGATTACGAAGTTGGGAGTTTAAGGTTCAAATCCTAGTAGAGGCAGTTACTGTTATACAGATTTGAGTACTAGATCGTGGATACCGATGTTCTTTAGTGGTTGGGTTTCAATTAACCACACATTTCAGGAATGGTTAATCTGAGATTGTTCAAGACTATAATGTATTTACATGCATACATTTAATTCTCATTCATCCTCTGAAGTAATAACTTACAGTGGTTCCACAAGTTAAACGGAAAATGAAAGTGTGGATAAAAGCTGTGAAATTTAGAGTTTTATAACAAGGGCGTGGCTGCACTGCTGAGGGTATGGTAGTCGATGCAGCCGTGATGTGTAGAACTGTCTTGCCAAGAGCGGTATCTGTATGTGATAAAGCAAATGTCATGTGGGACTCTGCGATAGAGGCGAGTGGAAGAAGGAGGTCTGTCCTCGACTCCCTGGTGGACTAGACCAGAGGCCATAGTAGTTGCTAAATTAATGAGATAAACTTGATCGGTTGTGACCAACTAAGAGATCAACTTCAAATTACCGTTGTTGCAAACAACACATTTTGTGGTACGCTTTACGCCATATTTAAAACTCATATTCCGAAATATGACACATTTACAATAATTTACATTTATCTAATTTTAGACAACCAGGCATATAAAAAAAAATTATTAAAAATTAAAGATACATTTGTTTCCATATACCAAAATGCTTTTGTTGTTTGTAACAGTGTTAACCAGCTACAGTTGTTAGATCGGGCGACACAGAATACAGTGTCAGGAAAAAGAACGTAAAAAGTTAGTAGTGGTCTTGATTAATGTATTTAATTTTATTAACAGACTGAAATAATACCAATGCACATGCAAACATTAGTACTTGGAAGACTCCTTTGACCCTGAGAAATGGTACAGTAGATGTTATGTAAAGCTTGGACTGTAATGATAAGACATATTCAGAAGGCAATGATGGATAAATTCCTTTCCTCCTGAGAAGCATATACTGCTGAATAATGATTTTATTCAAAAACCAAATGTAAATTAAAATTAACACCATCACTAATTGAAATTAATTACCACCAATATAATCTGATGGGTTACATTCTGAAGAAAATACAAAGGTCTTTTTTGATAAGATTTTCTATAACTAATGGAAAAAATTATTTTCAGAATTTAGAGATCCACACTTCTTAGGAGAGGCGTTTTTTTTTTCATTTTGCAAACAATATAGAAAACACTAATTTTTTTTACTGTTTTCTATTCCTAATATATATGTTGCAGTCTATTAAAATTCTGAAACAGTACGTAAATATTTTTATCTTTGGATTTCTTTACCGTTTTTACCCTTTGCACCTTCTATAATCAAATTTTCAATTGTGAATTCAGTCAACCAACATTTTTCACAAGAAAATGCAAAAAAACATTTATTTTTTAACTTATCTTAAAACCTCTTCATTTCATACTCTATCAACCCACCTGATTTTCAACATTCACCAGCATATCTAATTACAAAAGCCTCTATTTTTTACTTTTCTCCCATTCTTATTGTCCATAATTCATAGCCAAGTACTGCATTTCAAATAACCTTTTTAAATTTGTAATCTACATTTAAAATAAACAGATTATTTTCTTTAAGTTTTCCTATCTTGTACTATTATACTATTCATATCTTGCTTACTTAATAAATTCTTTATGATTTTATGAATATATGGCAAAATTCAGTAACTTTGGAATATTGCCTTCTCCTCTTTTAATATTTAGCTCTCTGTTATTCTTACTACCTTAGCAGCATTTACTTTAAATCCAAGCACGGGAAAATAAAAGTAATCATGCTGCAAAACAGATGGAGGTAACAACAGGTATCCTCCTGCCCATTCATAAGTATAGCCAACTCTTGACAACTTTTAAGGTTATACAGGTAGATCTTACTGAAATAGAAATAAGTAAACTTTTATGATTTCTTGTTTGGATTGTTTCTTTCTAATCTATATGAAATGGAAGTATAGTTAGTTTTTCATTAGTTTTATCCTAATACTATGGATGAAAAAACCTCCAGGTACATGTGAATAATGATTTTCACCAAAATAAGCAACTGGGAAAACTAGCAACAATCTTGAGGTGCGGTAAGGTACAAGGTGGTTTATACTTCTAGTACGTACTACAATTCGAAACCAAAATAGGTAAGAGTTAATGCCACCTCATAAAAACCAAACTCTTTTCCGGTACATGTAATTTAATCAGCATCATGAGTGGTGGCAGTAGTTAATAATACTCTTGAATGCAACAAGATTATTGTATTAACATATAAAAGGATTAAAGTAAAGAGAATTACTGGAAGAATTAATGAGAATGGCAAACCTAGATGTAATGACATGGAATAGAGGTCCTCAGCAAAACAGTACGCTGCATACCTTACAACATGGTGCTTCCCTTAGAATGTCTCAGAAAGTAGAATCCTGAATGGTAAAGAAGAATGTTGAATCTCTCTTTGAGGTACAATGAAACAGACCCGAAGAATAAGGTGGGAAAGCGATGGTTAGTTAAGTTTTGGGAGGTTATAAGCCAGAAGTATAAGGATATTGAGAGAGATTATGAAAGAAGAATGATGAAACATGAACGAAAGAAGGCGATCTCTGTGGCAGAGTGGTAGTGTCTTGGGCTTTCATCTGGAGGTCCCGGGTTAAAATCCCAGTCAGACATGGCATTTTTCATCCAATACAGAATTCCATTTCCATATTCCATGTACAAGCTTCAAGCTTATGAGGCGAAATCATCAAGAAAAAGGAAATAAGTCCATTTAGCCAGTCATGAACTGCTGCCTTGATATCGTCATTACTTTCATAGTGAATCCCTCCAAGAAACTCAATCAATTTTGTAAACAGCTGGAAATCACACGGAGCAAGATCTGGACTGTGATAATCAAAAACAACCCCCCAAAACCTTTGAAAAGTTCACAAGTCTTCATGTGGATGTGCATTGCCATGAAGCAAACATACTTTGTGAGTCAAAATGTTGGCTATACTAATGAATGGCTGGTAGGGAAACTGTTAATTCATCCATCTGTTTTGTAGCATGAATGCTTTTATTTTACTAAACTTATACAGAAGACTCCATGGTGATCCCAGAAAAAATTGTGGCCATCATTTTGCGTTTGAATATTATTGGCTTTGAATGCGATCAATAATTATGCCACTTCAGTGACAGATGTTTACTCTCTGGTGTGTAGAGCAAAACCGATATTTTAGCACAGTCACTATGTGTGATGTAGTGTTTATCGCCATTTCTATGGTACCACTCCAGGAATGACAGAGCAGTAGACAGATTTTTTGTGTGATTGTCAGTCAACATCCTCAGAACCCATTGGGTAAAACTTTTATGGTAATTTAGATGAACAGAATTTCATATAACATACAGGAAAAATATCACAAAGTTTGTTTAACATAAAATGCCAGTTCTCTCTAAAATGTCTGTCAATCTGTTCTTTCAGCTGTTCAGTAATGAAAGTAAGGCGTCCTGAGCATTGCTCATAATGAACAGATGTTCTCTTCACCATAAATAAACGCTATTTCCTTTATTCATTAAACTGTCACCATATTTGACAATGTAATATTTAACTGTGGCAGTAATTTGATGATGAATTTCCACAAGACGAACACTTTGCTCATTCAAAAAACATATGACTGATTGTACCTCACAGCTGGCATTCATTATAAACACATGCAAAGTCACTCTGTGTCAACAATACAGCTACAAAATTTTATACAGCCCAAGCAGAACAATTGAGATCAGCTGGCCTTGATCCATTGTTGTGACTGAAGTTGTGTGCAGCCAATGGGTAAACGATACTTACTTTCTGGACGACCATAGTTCTTTAATCCTAAAGTAAGGATAAGACTGCATAATAATCAGAAAAATAAGAGCAGCAGATATGTGCCTTTTCTCAACCCAAGACTTTTCCATTTTTTTAGTATTCTTTAAACAGATTGGTTATACCTTGACTTAATCTTTTTAAATGTAACATTAATTAAATCAAACACTGCAATATACTAAAAATTACAATATCAACATAAAATTTGAAATGGTTCTTATCAAAATAAATCCACTGAAAAAAAAAAAATCAAGTGTATAAAGAATAACTTACCGTTTCTCCGATATGCAATTCGTTCCATTTGTCTTGCTTTCATTACTGAGTCTGATTCGTAACTATCATAATCAAAACTATAATTAAAATTTTCAAGAAAATAAGTGTAATAAATAAGGACTGCTGAAGAGGCTGTACTAATAACCCCTAATATCTGAAAGAAAAAATTACTTTAAAATTTTACTCGCTCATTTAATACATCTCTAGTAGTAGATTTGATATTATAAATTTAATAATAAATAATTCTGTGTACAATATTATTTTAATGACATTTTTTAAATTGTGAGCAGTAATCTCAAGGCTCATGGTTCCAAACACTTTCTCATTTCCAACTAATTTTAAGGAAAATTAAATTAAGCAAAATTAGATTTTGGGCAAGAATGTAAACAATTCTGATCAGAGGCAGACTCTCTATGAATTCATTCTCTCTCTCTCTTGCTCTCTCTCTCTCTCACTTCCCTCCCTTTCTATATTCTGTCTTTTTTAAAAGTTCTGTGGAAATTGAGTCAGTCCTGATTTCCATTCAAACACTACAACCAATAATATCATGAAAATCATTGCATGCGAATATAAATTCCATGAAATATAATTTTTTTCACAAAACCTTCTGTGGATAAGAATGTAATAATGAAATATAAGAATAATGTTTAAATGTAGGTTTCTGAGTAGGTGTTAAAGTTCTTCACTAATAAGGAAATACTGATTTATTTTAATTTTATGTGGGTTGTGGGTTAAACTGATTGACAGATTGACATTAATTTAAATGGATGCTACAGTATGAATTAAAAATAAATCATAGTTCTAAACTTAATTTCATCATAATCGACTAAAAATAATAATGGAATTAAATAATAAGGAATATAAAAATCTTTATTTTATTCTATTACTGGTGTAATTTTATAATTAATTATTTGTATTCATATTTACCACTGACAGCCATGAAATGAAAAGTGATCCTGTTCTAAGGCTAAAGCCACCACAAGTCTCTTTAAGTTGAGGTATTTTCATTTTTGTTTTTCTTTATGTATCTGAAAAATAACAAAGAAATAAGAAGTGTAAATTGTAACATGGTTTAACAGGAACAGGACTAAATAAAATGGTTACATGAAACGTGAAATAAAATGAGTTCTAGGTAAACTGAATTTGTTATAACCTCATGGTTCTGTAACACGAGGAATTTTTCAGGAAATAAATCGCAAATCTGAAACAAAATGCCGTCAGCCTAAGCTTTATTTTACAAACTAGTTTCCACAGATCATTGATCAAACAACATCACAGATAAAACAACATTGGGTGAGTTTTCCAGCACACTACTGGCTACATTCTACTGCTACGGTTATTAGTGGCTAATGACCGTAGCAGTCAATGACACTTCTATATAAAATAAATTCACTTTATGCTAGGTACTGTAGTACAATTTTTTTAAAATTATTTTATTAATCTGACTTCCAGTCCGATTGAAAATTTTATTTAAATGTAAAAAATACTATAAAGTCAATTTGAGGATATTTTTGTTTATGACAAATTATTTAATACTGAATTATTATAATATAATTAGGCAAAAATATGCAATAAGGAGTTAACCCTCAAAAAATGAAAATTTTAGATTAAATCATTTTATTGTTCTATTTAGAATTCCTAAATATTTTGCAATGATTCAGTTCAAACAATAATGCTAAGAGAAAAACATATATAATAACAAAATCCTTTTAAAAATTTCTTCATTTACAATATTACTGTTATGAAAAAAAAAAGAGTTAACCATTGTGTTTATAAAAATTCCTTACATCTTCTTTTGCAAAAATAATTTATTTTCTTAAGTCTCTTTTAACAGTAGAAACCAGTAAAATTCAAAATGAAGTCAAGCAATAAATTTTTGAATGAAAATATTTCATTCATGTTTTTAAACAGAGTGAATTTTCTCCATCAATTATTAACAAATTAATATTATTTTCTTTACAATTTTTACAAAATAATTTTAATTTTTCCAACACCGGTTCTTTATTTTTTATAAAAAAAAAGATCTTATTGTATTTAAACTAAAAGAATTATTTTACAGTCATGGTATTTATTACAAGAAAAATCGTTATACTGTTTACTTTCAATTTCACTAGTTTACCTAGAAAAAAAGTTGTTTTCTGCAAATTATTTGCACTTTTGAATTTATTAAATGTTCAAGTTTAACCTTACTCAAACATACAAGTAAAAAAAAAATGGAGAGTTTATTTTGAGAATTATTTTTAGGCAATTAATATTAGTATGTGCAGATAAAAATTGTAATGTTTTTATAAATACTGTAAGTTTTGTTTGTTTCATTTTTATAACAGTTTTGTAAAAATAAAAATATATAATATGATATTGTATAATATCACATTATTTCAAACAAGGAATTTGTGATTGACTCATTTTATTAAACTGTATCATCTCTGTGTTATGTTTCTATAGTTGTAGTGGTTTTTTTTAAAGCAGCTGTCCAAAATTTTTTAAAGAAAATTCTAATTTTCAATTTTTTGACTAATATAAAACAACAATTTTTTTAAAAATGTTTAACTTCTGATTTGTTAATTTTCATAAATATATAATCACGAAAAGTAGTCGTAAACATTAAAGACTTCTCTGGAAGTATAGAATAATGTTAAATCATTATCGCATACCTAAGTCCTATTATACAAAGTGTGAAGTTATTCTGATAAAGTATTTGCTTTTTTTTTAAAGGTAATCAACAAACTTAGGAGAATATATAATTTTTTGCATTCCAGACAGCCTTAAGCTCACACTCATTAGCATTCTCATTAGAATGATTTCTTTGTATCATTTCTCTGCATTCAAGTTTTTGTAAAGATGCAGGTTTCTCATTCTTATATATTTTTTTTTTGTTTCAAATGGATATCCAAATTTCATATACAATCTTATGCAAATTAATGTGAACAAGAGTATATTTTCAAAAAAATCAAATTTATTATAAATAAAGAATGTGCAGCGTTTATTTCAGTATTTTTTTAGAATTTAATGTGTCCTCCTTGCTCTTTAATAACCATTTCAATTCTTTTAGGCATTGAATTTATAAGTTTTTTTTTACATATTTATTTAATTTCTTGATCGTTAAACCACACCTTTATCACAGTACAAATCATCTTTTCTTTGGTAGTGCAGTCCATTTCTTTCAGTCTTTTCTTCACAATTGCTCACAAATTTTCAATTGGGTTCAGGTCTGGTGAATTTCCATGCCAGTACAATCGCTAAATCCCTTTTTGAGATATGAAAAGCTTAACTTTCTTTGATGAGTGGCAGGAGGCCAAATCTTTTTGAAAATCAGTGTTTTTGACTCCAGTAAATCTGCATGTTTTTGAAGTTCTGGTAGAGCCCTATTTTCCAAAAATGGGATGTACTTTTCACTGTTCATCATTCCAGAGATAGGTACTAAAGTTTTAGGTTCAAAGGAATGTGAAGCATCCCCAAAACATCTTCTTTAAAGGATGTTCTACAAACAAGTTGTAGAACTTGTTTGATGTGTTTTGGCAAAACCTGTTCATGATCGCTTCTTTGCACATGTGACTAGAAAATGACTGTAGTCGAGAAAAGAACTTTTCTCAAAGTCTCAACACTCAGTTTTTGTATTTTTTGGCCTAAAGAAGCCTTTTCTTCTTCATGGCGTTCGTAAGAAGTTGTTTCCTTATAGGTCTTAGTGCTTTGCGATCGCTTTCCAGAAGTCTTCTGTGTACAGAAGAATCGTGGATTTTTACACCAGCTGATTCTAATTCATTTTGCAATTCAAAACTATTTTTCTGAGAATTAATTTTACTTATTCTACATATAAAAATATCATCTTTTAAGGTGGTTTTACGTTTTCTTCCTCAGCGACCTTTTCGTAGAGGTTACCCATGTAATGATTTAGACTAATTACACTGATAAACATAATATTTGTTTTCTAACATGCAATACATGATTTTAATCTGTTTTTTGATCCTGAAAATGAATATGAACTCAGAATCTTTCTATCACCCACCACTTTTGAAAAATGTTTTAATTTTAATTAAAGGTTTTTTTCATTTTTCAACATATAGTTAACATTTTAAGCTCCTATATTGTATTTTTATAGTTCATTTTTTATTGTTTAACTTTGTTAACATAATTTGTAAGTTATAAATAAACAATACTAGACAAAGAATTAAATCATATCATAGTCACATATTATGACATCATATCTAATACTAAAGAGTGAGCCTTCATGGACAAGATTAATCATGTCTGTGCAGGTCAAAATATGTAGCTGAAAACACAGCTGTGTTGTTTGTACTCAGCACTGGATTTAAGAATAAATTAATTTTGTTCAATCTTATTGTTGTCTTAAGTTTGTTAACACTGCAGTGTCATAATGCCTCGAAATTGTGTAAACGATGTGGATGTCTTTTGTTATGTATGTGGTGAGTTTACTGTAAAATCAAATAGAAAAACATTACACCTTTAATTAAAAAAGCATATCATTTGTACTTTCAGTTTAAAATTGGTAATCAGGATAAGACATGGGCTCCTCATGTAGTATGTTCTAATTGTTCTGTATATTTAAAAGGATGGCTGAAAGGTACACAGAAGGCTTTGCCATTTGGTATACCTATGGTTTGGCATGAACCAAAGGATCATGTAACAGATTGTTACTTTTGTTTAACAAGAGTCTGGAATTTATAAAAAATCTAAACACAATGTAAAATATCCTTCATTGCAATATGTAATGAAGTCTGTACCTCATAGTGAAATTATTCCAGTTCCTGAGCCACCTGAGAATGTATGTTTCGAAAACAGTGATGAAGAATCAGGCAGTAATGAAGAAGAAAACAATGATTTTGATTTTGAATTATCTTCCAATAAGTAATATCTTGCATATCTTATATCACAAGGTGAATTAAATGACTTTGTTAGGGATTTAAATTTATCAAAAAAATCTAGCTGAACAGTTAGGATCAAGACTGCAAGGTTGGAATTTACTTAAAAAAGATACAAAAATTTTGGTCTTTTGAAGCCGACAAAAAGAACTTTCTCAGTATTTTATTGATGAAAATAATTTGGTTTATTGCACAAATATTGATGAACTTATGTTGCACTTAGGACAAGTTTATAAACCCGAGGACTGGAGCCTTTTCATAGATTCATCCAAGTATAGTTTAAAAGTGGTTCTACTACACAACAGTAACAAATATCCTTCAATACTAAATACTTATAATTTGAAAGAGACATGCGATGTGATAAAAGATGATGCTCTTGAAAAAATAAATTTTAAAAAACATAGCTGGAATATATAAGGTGATTTGAGAGTTATAGCTATTTTGTTAGGCATGCATTTAGGCTATACTAAGTACATGTGTTTACTTTTCGAATGGGACAGCCGAGCTACAGATAAACATTATGTTATCAAAGAGTGGAAGAAACGAGACAACTCCAAATGGGAAAAATATTATTCACGAGCCCTTAGTTAAACCCAAAAAAATATTTTTACTCCTCTCCATATCAAGTTAGGAGTAATGAAAAATTTTCTAAAAGCAATGAAGAAGGATAGTCCCGGATTTTTGTGCATCGGGCAGAAATTTCAGAGTGAAGATGTGAAACAAAAATTAAACAAGGAATATTTGTTGGTCCTCAAATAAGAGAGTTAAATAAGAAAGATGATGATACACAATATCTCAGTGTTAAATATTGTGTAAAGTATAGTTTGGGCTTCATTTAAAGATGTTTGTAAAAATTTTCTTGGAAAACAAAAATCCGACAATTACCAGGATATTGTTAATCAACTTCTTACTTCGTATAGAGCTATGGTATGTAATATGTCTTCGAAAATACATTTCCTCCACTCACATCTGGATTTTTTCTCGGACAACCTCGGAGACGTAAGTGACGAACACGGTGAACGTTTCCACAAAGACAATTCGGTGATGGAAAGCCGCTACAATGGTAAATGGGCCGAAAACAAAAATTTGAAATGGAGGGAAACAGCTGTACTACGTCTGGAATCAGTGATGCAACATAACTAAAAATTACCTATTGTTCACATTAATTTGCATAAGACTATAGAAGTAAAACTAAAAAATAAAATTAATTTTTTTGTTTTTTTAGTTACATAAATAAAAACGTATGTTTACAGTTCTGTTTTATGCTTTTCCAATTTTATTTTAATTTCAACATTCTAAAGGCAGCATTTAGTAAATTATAAATCTTGATTTTTGCTTTTGTTTTGTACTTTGACAAACTCTTAAGGTCAAAATTTTAATAAGAATTTAAAAAACTATTATTTATTAATTTTTAGTAGATTTCTTGCAACAGGATTTTATTTTTATGGTTTTTTATTACCATTTTAAAATGTTTAGTTTTATTTAAGATAGAGATATTCCTAAAAACATAGGCACACAAAAAAAGAAACTGCAAGAAATGAGGTAGGCAACAACAGCTAGTGGAAATAAGAAAGGGTGTGCAGAAAAAAACAACATTAATAACTACTGTCAAACATGACTTAAGGCTGTCTGTAATTTGTAGTGAAATGTAGCATTTTACCTAAAATATTTAAAATATTTAAACTAATTTTTTTTTTAGTACTTACACTGAAAACATTTTGAATACAACAATGACTTCAGGCTACATATTTTTACAGTATAAAAAACCAACATTAAGTAATCACTAAAAACAAATAAAAGTTATTTTTAAATTAATTATGTGACCATTCCATTTTATATGAGCCCAGTATAGAACCTCCCTTTATTTTTTTCTATCATTTAAAAAAAAACTGGAATCTGAATAAAAATTTCAATTCTTAATAAACATTAAGAACTACGTTTTAAGTTTTAAGAATTAGACTGCTGCAACCTATTCATGAGCTTACTGACCTAAATGAACTTGACCTTGTATTATAACAAAACCAATAACTAACCCAGCAAAACAAATAATTTAGTCAAACTACATAATCATAGACAAACTGTATGACATCATAAACTAAGCTAATTTTATAACGTATGAAGCATTTCCTCGATGAAAGTGAAAAATAAATAAAATAAAAATTTACAAACAAAATAATATTAATTAACACAAATACAAAATATCCAACATGATATTACACAAGCATATATTTAAACAAATAGGAGAAGGTCATGAAAAAGAAAACTGCATTGCATTATGAATATACAATATAAAAGTAATTTTTGTTTTGCAATGTTTAACACCAAACACCGTAATAATTTTAAGTATTAATTGGATTATGATTAAATTATTTAAAGAAAAAAACGTGGTACATTACTTTTGTATGTATTTTATTAAAACCTGATAATATTTAGATGATTATAACATATTATCATAAATAATATCACTGATAACAACTTAGCTCCCCCACTCCTATATCTGAGATAAAAATTTATCTTAGATTTTTACACTCTAAAATAATTATGAACTAATTCTACGCTATCATAAGTTAAAATTAAATGTCGTTAATTAAAACTGAATATGAGCTAACGTATCCTCAACCAAAATCCAAATTTAGGCTAAGATGTTTTATCAGAATTGAATTCTAATTTAAATATTTAAAAAACTTACAGAATAAGTTTTTTCAAAATGATGTCTGGTGACTGTCATTCTTAAAGGAATAAAACTTAGACGGTGAATTTTGTTTTAAAAAAAGAAAAACAAAATTAAAACATTTCACCTTACAATTATATAATACTTACTCAATACATATAATATTTTCATGTAAAAAATATTTTTCATAAAGTTATTTTTTGGGAACAAGCTTTACGTGAATGTTAGGTAGGTACTCCTTTACCATAATTAACATAATGCTTTGATATAATACTTCAAACCAGATGAAAAGATTAATCAAGCTACATACAGTAACTATGAGATTTAAGTCAGATTCATAAAAAAATAATCAACTTTGATGTAAAAACAAATAGTCAAACTAAATAGTAAAACAGAAAAAGCCAAGGATTTAAGTGTTTTAAAGAATACACAGCTGGTTCATTTTTTATAAATTTCAATACTACCAAAAATTATAACTAATTAATATATCAAATAAAAATTAAAAACAATCTTCCAACCAGCTTCAACTATTCTTTACATCACTCCACCAAGTGTATTCTGCCTTATTTTAAAAATGATTGTCACGTTCCTCAATATTCCACACTTACAGAAAAACCAGTTGGCATTTCTTTACTTCTTTATTAAAAAAAAATTATTTTAGTAAAAAAAAACAAAGTAAATTCCTAAAAATGAAAATTTAATTCTTAAAAATTAATATAAAAGTATCTTAACTTTTTTATTAAATTTGATTCAAGAGATTCACTAATTAGTAAATCCTATTTTTTTCACTTTCTTGTACTGATTTCAGGTTTTTTATTTAGATTAATTTTCATTCAGTGATAAGTTCCATATTTCACTTTGTGAATCATGTGTTTTTTTTTTTTACAGATTCTGATTAATTAAAAAAAGCTGACAACACAGTTGTAGGACTTTCCTGTCATGTGGCTATTTATAAATAAAATATAATTAATATATTAATGACATATTGAAAAAAATCCCACGTTATAATTAAAGGTAATAAATACTGGCTTTAGGTTAAAACCAGAAATTTCAACTGTGGTATTACTAAAAAAAAAAAGAGAAAAATTTTATTTCAACAACTTCAAATATCAAAATCATTTTCACCACCCTTAAAAATATATAAATTTATACATCATACGACCATGCTTGTTACTTTTTGCACAAACCCTGAAGTGGGAATCAAAGTTCAATTTTTTTAACAAGCACAAGAGTCTTTAAAAAGACTCTTTTAAAGCAGTCTTGATTACAATAAAAAAAGGGAAAGAAGAAATGTGTTAAAAAATGCATAACTTTTGGTTGGGTCTGGCTGCTTGGTGGGGTTTGGTCTCCCAGTTTAGAAACAATTAATTTGTATGCGTAATTAGACGACAATAGAAGAAACCTCAAGAAAAACAACCATCATAGCGATCACTTCAAAGTTTAGAGCATTTTTTGGGGTGAGGGTGCAATTTTGCAAAACCTTCTTTTTGGAAATAATGTTATTTTTATTTCCTTATATGAAGTAAAGGAAGAACTATGATTGTGAAAAATGTTTTCAGATTTCAACGTAAATATCCATTTTGACCATCCCTGAATCCATTTTGACTAGTTTCAGCATGATGTCTGTACGTATATACGTATGTATCCCCTAAAAAACTATTACCTGTAGGATGTTGAAATTTTGGGTTTAGGACTGCTGTAAGATCTAGTTGCGCACCTCCCTTTTTGACTGCAATCAATTGAACCAAAAGTGTCCAAAAAAGCCAAAAATATAAACAAAAATTGGATTTTTGAAGTGTTCTTAACTGCAGTAATAAGTCCTCACTGAGAGCTTTTCAACAATATATCATAAGTGTTACTTATTTTCATCGGTTCCAAATTTATAGCCACATGAACTTTTAATTAATGAAATATTTGGATCTTAAAAGGGGAAGGCACTTCGATTCAAATCAGACTTCATCACCTTTTTTTTTAACTTTTTTTTCTTTAATTTAAATATATTGATTTATTAATAATTACCTTATTTATTAATAATTATTAAAATTAACCTCCTTCACATTTTTACGATAAATAATAATTCAATAAAAATAAAGATGAAAAAATATCAGAAGTTATTAACGAAATAAAATTTTATGTACTTTTTTTTAAATGTGTACATGTAATTTAATAGGCATACAAGGAAGTCATGTGGTGCCCGCAACAGATTTCTTAATTGTTAACAAATGTGGCTAAGAAAAATATGATCTTAATTAGCCAAAATGTGTTGGTACTGAGGGTGACCTTGCTGTATAGCCTCACCCCCTTGACCTTATAAGTAGAAAATTTAATGCCATCAATGCCCCATATATATAAGTAATCTGACCATGTTTGGTCAAAATCGGTCCATTAGTTCTGGAGAGATAAGATTTAGAGGCCAACATCAAGCAGACATGTACATATGAATATTAACATCTGAAAAATTTCCATCTGATTTTTTGGGTTCCTTAGGTGTCAAAATGTCAAGATCCGGTGAAAACTGCATTTGCCCAAATTGGACCGATTACAATACTTTCTCTTTCAGGAAATGCAATAGCTCCGCTATAGCGCATTGAAGACAGAAAGCCAAAAAAAAATAATAGTGAAGCATATACAGTTGAGAATTTAAAAAAAAAATTGTTTTATAATTTCTATAGGAGATTTAATAAATACAATTGCTAATTTTAATTCTAATTCCTTTAAAAAAAAAATGCATAGGAATAGAATAAAACTATTCAAGGTCAACAATGTACATCGATAAAGAAGTATATTTCTACCAAGTTAACTTTCTAAGATATTAAAACTTATCCTTTCTGTCATAAACAAAAGACAAACATTTTTTATGATAAAATAAATGGTATTTTACTAAGCTTTATTTATGACAAATTAATTATATTAAATTATAAAGAATTTAATAAAAATAGTTTTACAAATAAAAATGGAATTGATGCTTAAACATAAAAAGGTTCATTGTTACTGTTCACTGCATACTATAATCCTGTGCATTTAAGAACTTGACCCAGACGTCTGTAACGTTAGCTTATAACAGGACTGAACTATTTGCATTCAACTCAACTACATCTCTAGAGAAAGATTCAATCTTACCCCCTCCCCACACCATTATTCCCTACAGATGGTTTCCATTCTTTTGTTAAATGCAGCACCACAACCTGCTGCTGAGTTTTTAGTGTACATATGTTAGTGTACACATCTTTTTGTTTTCTTATTAGACATTTTTTCAAAATATTTTTGACTGATTTTATAAAATGATTACTGAAATGCAAATATTAAGCGATAAATTTTTGACATCAGCATTGTGAATAACGATAAATTCTACTAATGTAAAAGTAATCTGTTTACCAGGCAATTTGTTTATCATAATGCTTGTAGCATTCTATTTTGGTGATCATATTAATTAGATTATTACTACATTATTTACACTGATGCAAAGATGTAATTTAAAATTAAATAAACAAAACTCGATTTACAAAGATATTTGAATGGAATATTGAACATGAATCAAAGTACATGTAAATTCCAATTAATTTTTAAGAAAAGAAGATTACAGTTGCCTACGTAGAAAGAAAGATTTAGTTTCTTATCGTGTAATTATGTTTTGTATAAAAAAAAGAAACAAACTGGTAGTGAAATTATTGAGATTTCTTGGTACTTGTATAAAAAACAATTTAAGCTTTGAGCCATTCACGCTTAAAATCATTAAACAACTTTTGTTATTGTTTGTTTACTTAAAAAAAAAAGTAAAACGATTATTTGTTTTTTTAAAAATTGGGTGGATTTTAGCAATTTTTTTTACATTACTTGTAGTATTTATTTAGTAATATAACCCAGTGATGGGTACTAACAACTTACCCACTTATGTTTTTACCATTACACATCTATTTTGCGATAAAAGTTGTGTTAAATAGGAACTACCTATCAATGGTGAAATTTTTATTTAAAATTGACAAGCATTAATACCGAACATTCATGAGTTACCATACCAAAATTTCATAATTTTATATATATTAACCTATTCTAAACTAAACAAACATGATGCATCCACATATACAGAATTAAAAAAGAAGAAGAATATAATAATCCACTCGCCCAAATTTTTTTTTATCCTTTACATTATTTTTTTGTATTAAATTTTGAACTATTTTTCTAAGTAATAAGTAACATCACTTCAACAAACAAGGTTCATATAACTTTCATTTTATGCACTCTATCTATCTATTATCACTTCCACTTCTCGGAAAGAGAAAACGTTTAGATTAAAATATTGTGTTTCACATTCAAATTTCTATAGGAAGTTGTAAAAGTGGTTAATATCTTTTTTAATCTTGGAAATACCCAGAGGTAATCAAAATGTCTGTGATTAAGAAATAGGAACTTAAATAATAGCATTAACTTTCATTTAATGTGAATAAACATTTTTATCTGCAGTTTTAAAGTACTTTTATTTTTTAATAAAAGCGATAACAAATAGTAAGTTATAATGAATATGAATGAAATAATTTAAGATAAGTCTTGTTTTCAATCCGATATGAGAGATAATGTATAAAATACTAATACTTTAATATCCTGTCTTTACAATTGTATGTAAAATTATATTATTTGTAAATGTTAATCAAGTAATATTCAACATCACTCAATTCAATACTCAAAAGGTAATATTTCATTAATTATTACAGAATAAGTAAATAGAGAATTAAAATGAAGAGAGAACAGAAAATCAAAGTTAAAATTAACATAACCAAAAAATTAGTCGAATATGAATCATTCTTCCCAGAATAACCTTGAACTTATAAACATATTGCTGCTTCTACCTCTGTAATTGTTTGTCCTTGACACAACAGAGCAGAAAACAAGCAATATACACTGATTTTCTATCTCCTTTTTCCTCTTCTCCCACCATTGAAATATCTAACATTATTGATTTTACGAATAGAAGAGACTACAAAATTTAATATTTGATCATTAAAAAAGTAAGATCTATTGTATTACTTAGTGGTTTATCATGTCATAATACCTGTTTTGTGTACATTACTATGACACTATAACAAAATAAATCAATAAAAAGATTATTATTCCTTTTTCAACATCACTCCTACGTTTTACTAATATTCTACAAAAGTTGTAATACTACAATACATCTTCACTGAAACTCAATAACTTGTTTAAATAATTAACAAAAAAAAAAAAAATATCGTGAGTCTACTTATTTTATTTCTTATTCCCTTTTCTGTTAATATTCGTAAATTAATTCCATCACTGAAATTCGTCTTAAAAGAAAGACATGACGAAAACCTATGAATAGAAAGCTATCTTTTTTATTTTTTTTTTAACGTCAGGGTTCATCGTCTCAACTAAGCGTAGAACGAAGTACAATCACCTTACACTAACCTACATAGCCGTTTGGCTTAACATTATAAAGGGTTTGTATTTGTTTATTACAGATTATCATGATTGGTAGCAGTGTTAATGAAAATTCTTTCTTCCTTCAAAACCTTTTTACTGTCCTATTGTTTACTAAAAACAGCATTTTTTTTTTAGAATCCCGATCAAACTGACCATTGGATTTGTTTTTAAACATATAGCGATTAAAAAAATTTGTTGTCTAAAATAGTTAAGACTTTTTTTTTTACTTTTAAGGCCGCAAAGGACCACGTTAGTCAGAATAATTCAAGTCTTTTTAGCCGATCTTTTGTCCTTTAAGTTCTTAGCTTTTACTTTCTCCCAATATTTAGTCATTCTTAATGATTTTGCTTTACGATCCTCTTCTGAATAAACCCTTTTTGAATAATTAAAAGTTCTTACTTTAAAGTCGGTATTCGGATCTTTAATAACAAATTTTAATTTTTCGGATTTATTAAGTAAATCTTCGTAAGTCAAATTTAATTCTTGCATATCTTCTTTAATTTCTTTGATCCATAATGGTGGATTTTTAAAAGACCAAAATTGATCGATAATTCTCTTAGTAATCCTATCCTGCGGTAATCTTAACAAGTGTGCGCAGAAAGAAATTCGCTTCTTTTTCATAGTATCGATTAAAGATTCCAAGTTTTCGTACAGAAATTTATTAGGCGATAATCTGTACCGATTTTCGTGTTTATATTTTTTATTGATGCAGGTTCTAAGAATCCTGCGTTCAACTTTAAGCAAAGGTTCAGTCCTATTTTTCTGATTTAATCTAAATAAAGTCTCGCTCGCGTAAGTAATTACTGGTTTAACCACAGTTTTGTAATGTCTAATTTTAGTGTTAATCGAGAGCGATTTTTTGTTGTAAGTATTTTTGGTTACTTGTAGCACTTTAAATAATTTTTATTAAGTCTTTCAGTCCTTTCTTTTTCCTGTTTAGCCTCCGGTAACTACCGTTTAGATAATACTTAAGAGGATGAATGAGGATGATATGTATGAGTGTGAAAGAAGTGTATAGTCTTGTACATTCTCAGTTCGACCATACATGAGATGTATGGTTAATTGAAACCCAACCACCAAAGAACACCGGTATCCACGATCTAGTATTAAAGTCCGTGTAAAAATAGTAGGCTTTACTAGAACTTGGACGCTGGAACTCTCGACTTCCAAATCAGCTGATTTGGGAAGACGCGTTCACCACTAGACCAACCCGGTGGATTAAGTCTTTCAGTCCAATTTTGTTTTTCGTTACGATTACAAGTAATGATATCTCCAAGATATTTAAATTTTTCTACAAGTTCTATTTTGTTTCCATTAATATTCACAGAATTAATAACTAAAGGATTTATAGCCATCATTTTAGTCTTTTCGTAAGAAATTTTAAGTCCAATTTTATTCGCAAGTTCTTCTATTCTTGTTATTTGTATTCTGGCTTCTGCGATACTATTAGCTAATAAAGCCAAGTTGTCGGCAAATCCTAGGCAATTTAAATTTAAGTTATCTCTTTTGTATCCTATGCGAATATTTTTTGGATTAATTTTAAACCATTCGCGCATCAGAAATTCTAGTGCACAATTAAATAATAAAGGCGAAAGTCCGTCGCCTTGTCTCAGTCCGGATTTTATGTAAAAAGGTTCGGAAAATTCGCGACGAAACTTCACTTTAGATTTTCTATTTGTCAATGTTAAACCGATCATATTTACCAATTTAGGATCCAATCCGAGATTTCTAAGAATTTCTAACATCGAAGACCTATGTATGCAATCGTGCGCTTTTTTGAAATCAATAAAATAAATAATCATCTGTTTTTGCTTTCTGTTATAAATATCTCTAAGTAATTTCAAAGTAATAATTTGATCTGGACAACTGCGCCAAGGCCGAAAACTACCTTGGTAATCGCCTAGCTAATTATATAAATATATATCCGACTTCATATATATATATATATATATATATGAAGTCGGATTTGAACCGATGTGTTTCCCCTTGTAAGATGCAAATTTTCATTAATTAATATTTTATTTGCCTATAACATTGGAACCAATGAAAAATAAGTACCACTTATGATATCATTAAAAAGCTCTCAAGAGGGCTTATTACTGCAGTTAAGAAAAAGTCGATTGCAATTCTACGGCTAATCGTTTATGAGTTTGCGAAATACAGATGTCACGCCGAAACTGGACAAAACGGATTCAAGGATGGTGAAAATGGATATTTCCGTTGAAATCTGAAAACTGAAATTTTTCGCGGTTGCAATACTTCGTACAAGGAAGTAAAGAGAGATTTCGGTAATCTTGGAACATTGAAACTTGTTAAGTGATACAAGTAATGGACTGTAAATTTCTGTTTAATTATTTATTTGAAGGTTTTGTACGTAATTTGTTCTCTTATTATTTTTAATCATTTTGTATTCTTGGAAAAATGTAACTATTTTTATATTAATAAACAAATAGCAAAATAATGAATATTTAACTGTTTAAAAAAATTGAGTAATTAAGTCTAAATTATTATTATTATATTATCTTTGTATTTCGTATAGACAAGAATTTCATAGCTTGCAACCATTAAAAGGTATAAATTCCAATGTTATTTTAGCACAGTGGCTTTAATTTTTTCTCATTTATTCTTCAATCAGTCATCTATAATACAGATTATTAATCTTAAATAATAATTAGTAATCTATTAGCTGTTAATCATTGGTTAACCACACCACGGGCTTGCTTCATCTGATCTCTGCGGTTAAATGATTTTTTTACATTGTATAATTGGTTTAAAGAATATTTTTGTAAGTATGACTGCGTGAATCAATAAAATAAAGATATTTCAAAAAATTTAAAGCAGTTTATCGTACATGGTTTTATGCGGTCTATACAAAGTTATCTTGGGCTTTTATTTCAATTTCATAATTTTTAATTATTATAACTTCCTGTAAATTAGAAAGATTCCGTTAGATTTTTAAAATAGATGAGGAAGAACTACTTTTTGCAAAACTATCAACGTCTGTATCTTTTAAATAAACATCAGTATTAATTTAACAGATAAAATATAGACTTAATATAGCCTTCATTGTAATGTTTACATCCAGTTTATTTTAAACGGTTAAACATTTATTCGTTTCAGAAATATTTTAGAAGTAGTATTTCTTACCAAGCTATAAACCCAGATCAGATTAAAAAATCTGATGTGGACACCACATGACTTCCTTGAACGCCTATTTAATTACATATAAACATTTTTTTAAAAAGAAAAGTACATAAAATTTTATTTTATTAATAACTTCTGATATATTTTTTTATTATTATTGAATTATCGTAAAAAATTTGTACAATCAGAGGTTGAAAATTTATTAATAAATCAATATATTTAAATTAACAAAAAAAGAAAGCTAAAAATACAAAAAAGATATTAAATCGGATTTGAACCGATGTGCCTTCCCCTTGTAAGATAACCAAATATTTCATTAATTAAAATTCTATTTGGCTGTAACTCTGGAACCAATGAAAATAAGTACCATTTATATCTTTGAAAAGCTTTCAATGAGGGCTTATTACTACAATTAATAAAAGAAATTCCAAAATCAAGAGTTTTTTGGTCAAGTCGATTGCAATCAAAAGGAGAGGTGCACAACTAGATGTTACAACAGTCTTAAATCAAAAATTTAAACATTCTACGGCTAATCGTTTACAAGTTATGCGAGATACATACGTACGTACACAGTCGTCGCCGAAACTAATCAAAATGGACTCTGGGATGGTCAAAATGGATATTTCCGTTTTTTCACGATCACAATACCTCCTTACTTCGTACAATTAAGTAAAAATTTAGGAAACGGGACAATAATGTAAGGTGACGAATGCTTAAATACAATACTTTTTTAATGTTCACTTCAATCGATAGAAAAGTGAAACTTCGATTATCCGAATCAATCGGGAACTTAAGCGTCAAATTAAAAGATTAAATTGTAACATAATTTACTTTTTCAATACATATAAATATATATATAATAATAATGGAAACAAATTTTTTTAATCTTTATTAGTTTTTTAGTGACTACGATGGCTCAGTCTCCGTTGTAATTTTGTAAAAACATTCGTATATGAACCTGTCCCGAGCGCTAACCTCAGCGGCAACGAAGAACTGTATTTCCTGTCTGGCCGTGCGTAACATACATATTAATAATAATAATAATAATAAATCAATGATACGCTACTCAAATACAGTGTTGGTGATAGTATTTTGACCTAACAAAGAAAACCGAAACACCGACAAATACTTCTTTTAACACTCTTTCGCCTAGTTCGACTTTATTGCGTTATTGTCAAACTGATGTATGATTGAATGTATACATTTTTGTATTTCAAGTACACTTTTAATGAAATTATTTTGACTAATCTTTTTATAATTAATCATAATTTTTTGTTTGTTTATTTAATAAGCAGACGTATTAAATAGATTATTTTAAAATTACGTCACTTTAGTTATAAAAATGTTTAAGTATGAACAAGTTAATGATTTTGTTTATCGTCTTATAATATTACTGAAATAAAAAAACGTGAACTTTCATTAAACCTACGAAAGCTAACTAACTATTCTAACTATGTTATAACCTACTAAACCTAGTACTAAATCTATTAAACATATTTATTATATTTATCTTAAAGTTTAATTGACGAATTAAATTTAAAAAATGATACGTATATGATTTATCGTGCATATTAAATGATTAATGAAATGAATTTTAACTGCTAAGAGATAAGAGAAAGAAAACTATAAAGAATTACAAAAATTTTACTTTTTTTTCGACCAATGCGTGTTTCTTTTTTAGCTACCAGATTGCGAAGTTCTTTTGAAAGGATTGTATTAAGACTCGTCATTTTTACTGCTTTAGATAATTAGTTCTGTATTCAAAACAGTAAAATGGTTTATTATCAAACAGCTGTTATTCTTTTTCGGCGTTACCAATAATGCAGTAAATGACGGTAGTTAACGAAAGAAGACGCATGAGTTTTATCATAATAATTTTAAAACCAAGCAGTATTTGAAAAACTCTATTTGATAACGGAAGAGATTTTTTTAAGGCCTAGATTTGCTTTTTGAAAGTACTTTTCAATATCTCAGATCTCAAAGTAATGAAATGTAGTAGAAATAACAAAGATGGACCACTGAATGTGAAAATAGAAGGAGAAAAGATTATGGAAGTAGAAGAATTTTGTTATTTGGGAAGTAGAATTACTAAAGATGGACGAAGCAGGAGCGATATAAAATGCCGAATAGCACAAGCGAAACGAGCCTTCAGTAAGAAATATAATTTGTTTACATCAAAAATTAATTTAAATGTCATGAAAAGATTTTTGAAAGTGTATGTTTGGAGTGTCGCTTTATATGGAAGTGAAACTTGGACGATCGGAGTATCTGAGAAGAAAAGATAGAAACTTTTGAAATGCGGTGCTATAGGAGAATGTTAAAAATCAGATGGGTGGATAAAGTGACAAATGAAGAGGTATTGCGGCAAATAGATGAAGAAAGAAGCGAAAGAAGAGACAGACTTATAGGCCACATACTAAGGCATCCTGGAATAGTCGCTTTAATATTGGAAGGACAGGTAGAAGGAAAACATTGTGTAGGCAGGCCACGTTTGGAATATGTAAAACAAATTGTTAGGGATGTAGGATGTAGAGGGTATACTGAAATGAAACTACTAGCACTAGATAGGGAATCTTGGAGAGCTGCATCAAACCAGTCAAATGACTGAAGACAAAAAAAAAACATCTCAAAGAGTATAACACGTACAAATAACATTTTGAAAAGAAGGACTTGAGAATTAAGAACAGGAAAAATTTGTACGCAATTCTATTTTGTTTTTGGTTGCTAGAAAAAGCACCCATAAAAATGGCAATTTTGAAGAAATTTCTAATAAAAAAAGAACAATTTATTTCCAAATTTAAACCGTATATAACCCAAGAAGTGGGAATTAAATCGTGGATTTCTACGAATCATTTTTAAGCTGAGATAACCGATACCAGTTCAAATTTTACGAAGAATATTATTTAAAAAAAAAAACAAAACAGTTTGCCAAATAGCGAATACAGTTGAAGAGTAAAAATGAAAAGTTTTCGAATAATTTTTGTTCAAAAAACAGAATACAGGTTTCTCCAACATTGTATTTTTCACTTTTGAAAAGTGCAATTCAAAAAAACGGCACAGAAGTAAACAATACGTTAGAATATTCTTTATAAAACGGATCAAATAGGCGAAGTACATTTAAAAAAAAAAGAATAATTAAAAAATAAATAAACTGAATCGCTCATCAATTTATAAATCCTGCAGAATGAAAAACATTTTAAATAACCTGAGATTTGATGGATTTTTTTTTTTTTAATTCTGTACATTAACTATATAATATTTTACAACCTTATTTTGTCGTAATTATAAGCTCGGATATTTCATATAACCCCCAAAAAAGGCGATAAAAACTGTATTTTACCGTGTCAATTTAATTGTAAACTATACATTTTCTTTTATTTAAATAAGTTTTGATTTGCTATAAACCGAGTGATTGACGAAGAATTTAACAAATTTCAAGATATGTTATACTGGTAAAAATAAAGAAGGTTCGTGTAAACATAAGGTTAGAAACGCTTCATTAGCGAATGTTGGTTGGCGAAAGATGCCTTGATTTCTGCAAATTCGATAAACTTAAGTCAGACAGTAATTCTTTGGACCCAAATTAAGGAATAGATTTAGCGGTTTTATATGAAATCTGACATGAAAATTGCTCAGGATCTTCCAGAAATAATTAAAAGAATTGAGCCTGTAAGGAACGATGTATCTGAGGATGCCACAATGTCAACACGAAAACGTTCCACTCAGTTGAGTATTAATCGAACATCATTGCACAGAATATATTGCGCAAGCATTTATTAAGTTGACAACACAGTTGTAGAACTTACCCAGATAGTTATAAGTACCCAGATAAACCGGCACCTAACAAAACATCAGTATTAAGGTTAGTCGCAAAATTTAGAGAGACCGGTTTTGTTAATGACAAGAAACACAAAAGATCTGCGTCAGTGTTGAATACAGATACAGTCGCTGAAATCAAAGACCGATTACTCGCCTCGCCAAATAAATCGATCAGACGTTTGTCTGCTGAAATTAATGTGTCTAAATCGACTGTTCATCGGGCGACCAAACGATTACAATTACGACCTTATCGCATTCAAACGGTTCATCGACTTCTTGAGCCCGACAAAGAAAAATTGCTTCATTATTGTCAACGGTTCCGTCGATTTTTGCGTGAGGGAATTAATGTTATGGATTCGTTATTTTTCACAGATGAAGCACGGTTTCATTTGGATGGCTACGTAAACAGCCAAAACAGTAGAATTTGGAGCGCTGAAAATCCCCACGTTTATCATGAAAAACCATTATACCCGCAGAAGTTGGGCGTGTGGTGCGCGATATACGGAAGAAAATAATCGGTCCTATTTTTTTCGAGTACACCATTGATGCGGAACGATATCAGGATATTTTATTTCAGTTCATCGCACTCTTGGAAGAGGAAGACAGATACTGCTGGCTAAAACATGACGGTGCGACATCGCACTACGCAGGTTCAACTTCTGATTTCTTTGAGGAATTCTTTGGTAATCGTGTTATCGGTCGAGGCTTGTGGCCACCACAAGATTTGACTGCGGCGGATTTTTTTCTACGGGGTTAACTCAAAGAAAAAGCCTACGGTAACAAACCACGAACACTTGAACGATTGAAAGTCAATATTGAACAAGCTGTATTAAATATCCAGCCACAAACTTTGAAAAAAGTTTTAAGAAACGCTGTAAAAAGAATTGAAGCTTGTATTCAAGAAGATGGCCACTTCCAACATTTACTCTAAATGTACGGTAATGGATGGTGATAATAAAAACTACATTTACATTTACACATGCCTTTTTATTATTTTAATACCTACCAATATAAGGTTGGGTTGTGTTTTATACGGGACACTCTGTGTGTGTGTGTGTGTGTGTGTGTGTGTGTGTGTGTGTGTGTATATATATATATATATATATATCTCTTTATGTTAAAGAGAATGAATAGATTAGTTAAAACTGAAAGTATAACTACGTACGTTTTAATATTGTAATTCTGAAATGTTTGTAAATGAAATCGGATGTACCCAATTAAATTTAAATAACTAATGTGACTGTTTTGATGCGGCGTCAGTTAACATGGAATACGAATATAATTAAGTCATCATCTTCTAACATTACCATTTGGACTAGAATTACATTTTCCTCTTTTAACAACATAACATGAATCGTCTTGGTCGTTGTCATTTATATTGTTAGCGTCGTAATTTATAAATTACAGACTAACCTTTATAATTCAAGTATCGTCACAGTTATTTGAAAATTGTTGCGTTTGGTATTCTAGTTCTCAATAGTTATTTGTAGTCCGATAATGGCGAGGTTGAAAAAAGATGACTTGAGCAGATATTGCCTTTTTCGATTACAATACTCTTTTGTTATAAATTAATGATCTTGTCATAAATTAACTCATTTGATATTTCGCCAAAACACTCACATTATTATATTTAAATTTAGCACATGTACGATATTTATTTAAATTTTTAATACATACTCCATTTCATACCCGATATTTTACCAAAGTAGACTGAAAATTTCATTCAAATTATATTTATAGAGTTTTAACCTTAATTTTTTTCATTGTTTCAATTCCTTTACCTTGGAATACATACCATATTTATTTAATTTTAAATAATTTACATGGGCTATAGTTCATTTTGTAATAATGCCTTTTATATTCTTAATTACTTTATTTTGCCTTTATTTTTTATCTCCATCTTTTGTTTATTGTAATATAAGCTGAATTAAAAAAAAAAATCTATAAAATTTATATATTATTATTTTGCTTCAAATTTTCATTGCTTATTATTATTATTATTATTTTTGCTTATAATTCATCCTGATCGAGTAATGTTTCTTTTTTTTTTAATTTACCAAAAAGAGAGCAGGATTAATTTTCTCTTTTCCTTTCTTTTTCCTATTTAGCCTCCGGTAACTACCGTTTAGATACTTCTTCAGAGGATGAATGAGGATGATACGTATGAGTGTAGTCTTGTACATTCTCAGTTCGACCGTTCCTGAGATGTGTGGTTAATTGAAACCCAACCACCAAAGAACACCGGGTATCTACGATCTAGTATTCAAATCCGTGTAAAAATAACTAACTGGCTTTACTAGGACTTGAACGCTGGAACTCTCGACTTCCAAATCAGCTGATTTGGGAAGACACGTTCACCACTAGACCAACCCGGTGGGTAGGATTAATTTTCTCTGAACTTTTTTTCTTTGAAAAGTTATCTTTGTTATATAAATAACAAAAATGTATTTTTCGTCACGCGTGGGCGGTCCTTAGTAAACATTTCCAATTAAGAAATAACCAACACACGCAATTGTAATGTCTCTCTTTCTATATATACATATACATTCCAATAAATACTTAATTGTTGGAATCAGCTGGTACTATTGCCGACTTATGAAATAAATTATTTTAAACATATTAGATGGAATTAATTTTTAATAATTAGCTTTAAAGATGTCTAATAAATTGGTTTATTTGATATTTTATCGTCTGATTTTTAAGATATTTAATTCTTTTGTTTTGTAATACTGAAAATTTTGTTTCATTCAATACCTAATTAAAATTTACCGCATTTTGATACGGTTTGTTTTTAATAAACTTTTAAACTTTCACGTTTGTATTTAGTTTCTGTGGGCTTTATTCGTACCTTTTTACTCAAAATAAAATTCTCTACAAGTTTCGTTTAAAACTTTTATGCGTTTATTACATTTAACAATGTTATTTTATGCCAAAAAGTAAAATACTGTATTTTCGACCCAAATCTTGACTAAATTTCTCGAAAACTACTAAAAATGCAATTCTGAGATCTATTTTTTCAAATTTTCTTGTCAAATTTCATGTAAACCACTAAATTTACCCCTTAGTTTGAATCCCAGGAATTTTAAGTCTGACTTAATTTTACCGAGGGCAAACAAATCAAGGTGAAGTATTTCACCAGCCGACACTCGCTAACGATACGTTTCCGAACCTATTTTAACAGGGCCGTTATTAACGGGTTTCTTTCGATTAAAAAGAAAGAAAGAGAAAAGAATCTAAAAGGAACTAAAAGGGATTCTTTTCTTAGAATAACGGATTCGTTTAACAATTTTTTCACTGTAATACAATGGGACTTCCAAAAGCTCTTGTTCGACCAGAAGGATTACCAGAACTGAACAAAAAACTTACAGATAAACGTAAAGGCGCAGACAATGAAAATTATTACGCTTCAACAATTAAAGGGACGATTCGGGTACTGGTTCTGCAGGCCGGGGGGTATAAATAATGCCAGGAACCGGCGGACAGAGAGGAAGAGAGAGAGAGTAGCTCTGTGAGGCCGTATTCAGCGCAGTCGTGACAGCGATATCAGTAAGCGTGTGGTAAAAACGACTGAAAAATACGTCACGAGTATTCCGGTGTAGACAATGGGTGAATGCTAGAAGTTGATAGGTGAGTTATTGGTAAATAGACGCGTTCACCACTAGACCAACCCGGTGGGTTGGTCTAGTGGTTAACGCGTCTTCCCAAATCAGCTGATTTGGAAGTCCGAGAGTTCCAGCGTTTAAGTCCTAGTAAAGCCAGCTATTTTTACACGGATTTGAATACTAGATTGTGGATATCGGTGTTCTTTGGTGGTTGGATTTCAATTAACCACACATCTCAGGAACGGTCGAACTGAGAATGTACAAGACTACACTTCATTTACCCCCTTATACATATCACCCTCATTCATCCTCTGAAGTATTATCTAAACGGTAGTTACCGGAGGCTAAACAGGAAAAAAAAGTAGTGAAAGTGGCAGTATTCTATTCATTCGTACAGTATAGGGTAGTTCTACTGTAAATAGTAAAAGTAATATAACTGCAGATACTGAAATGTATGAACTTTAAACTTTTCTTGTTGTTAATGCAGTAATAGTTTTTTCATTCATTTTAATCTTTTTTTAATAAATTGCACTGTATTCTGATATTACGAGTACAATGTAAATGCTATTAAATAAATACTGTCTTTTTATTTTAATTAATATTTTGTATGTTATATATACGAATTGTCGTTATTATTATTTATATAATTTTCTATGGTTTTACAGTAACCAATTGTAATTATAAGAAATTTTTAATTTGTTAGTCTCTCAATATACTGGTCGAACATGTGACTCTATGTTTATATGAACTTTCTTCTTTATTTTCAGCAGTAGAACATGTTTGAAACATGTTATTCGGGAATCATTATGTATACATTAATTTTTAAAGTTTCTTTAAAATAGGCTATACAAAAAATCTAGTTAATGGGAACAAATAAATAAAATTATTGAATAAAGAATTTTTTTTTTGCTTTAGTTTTGTATAGAACACAAGATAATATGAAAATAAAACGCATCTGAACGATTATTTACCGATGGAAGTGTAACGATAAAAATTGAAAATAGAAAGATCTTACTAAGAAACTATTTACTAGTCTGTGTATGAAAATTGAGCTAATTAAAAACTTTTTATTAAGTAAGTTACATCTAGCAGTAAATTTAACCAATTTTGATAAAAGTACTACAATAAAATTCATTATTTTTTTTTAATCCGGTGTACAAGATTTTTTTACAGAAGGTAATTAATCAGTCAGAGGATTAAAATATCGCTGTATGAAAGATAACTATACGACAGTATCTTTATTTAAGGGTATTACTCAGCAAATAATAGTTACTTTGATAAATGTATCCTAAAATCATTCTCAAATTTAAATATTATTGATAAAAAAAAAAGTTTAATTCAGATCGACCCAGCGGTTCTTGAATTTTAAGCGAATATTTTAAACTATCTGATTTAATAACACACACATATATATATATATATATTTTTTTTTTGAGATGACAGGCATAGACTGCTTTGGTCAATTTGCCCTATGAAAATTCTTATATTGCATTTCATCATAAAGAATTTTGATTTTTCCCTTTTATGAACTAGCTTAAAAATTGTTAATTAGTTTTATGAAATCAACATTATACACAGGTAAGGGCAATTGTATTTTAATATAAAAATAAATTTAAAACAAAATTACTCGTATTTGCAACGTAAAAATTGTTTTACAAGTAACAATAAAAGGGTATTCAATTGATGACTTTTTTAAGACATCAGAGAAAAATGTTGGTTAATAGATAATTAAAACATCATAAATTAAATTCCGGGAATAATACAAATTCAAATAAACATGATGAAGTTAATAAACGAACGACGAAATAGTTTGTACTTTTATGACTTTTTATCTTAACGGTAGACGTAATTGGTCTAGTGGTGAACTCATCACCGCAAATCAGTTGATTTAGAAGGTGAGAGTTCTAAAGTTCAAATCATAGTAAAGGCGGTTACTTTTATACGGATTTGAATACTATGTCAACCCAGCGGGCTGATCTAGTGGTTAACGCGTCTTCCCAAATCAGCTGATTTGGAAAGTCGAGAGTTACAGCGTTCAAGTCCTAGTAAAGCCAGTTATTTTTACACGGATTTGAATACTAGATAGTGTTCTACCGGTGTTCTTTGGTGGTTGGGTTTCAATTAACCACACATCTCAGGAATGGTCGAACTGAGAATGTACAAACCTACACTTCATTTACACTCATACATATCATCCTCATTCATCCTCGGAAGAATTATCTAAACGGTAGTTACTGGGGGCTAAACAGGAAAAAGAAAGAAAAGATGAATACAAGGTCGTGAATACCGGTGTATTTTTTAGCGGTTGGGATTCAATTAACAACACATCTCAGGTATGGTCGACGTGAGACTGTACAAGACTACACTTCATTTACATTCATACATATCATCCTCTGAAGTAATATTTTATGGTAGTTCCGGAGACTAAACAAAAAAAAAATAAGGCATCAGCGACTATAAGTTTGTATATAATTTTATATAATTCATTCACACATTCAAATATCTGTATCTCTTAATATCGAATACGTACTAAAAATTACTTATCTATACACCATGAAATTACATTAAATTTAAAACGATGATTAAAAAAAAACTGTTATTTTTAGTGCTCTATCAGTCGATAGTCTTCATTTTAAAATAACCTATTATAATTATTTTTTTGGAAAAGGAAATTAATGAAACTAATCTATGATGGTGCTTAGGTATAATGAAATAATACTGCAATCTCCTTTAAACAAACATCCATATCTAATATGCAGCCACTGATTGTCGATGAACATCCCTCCAGGTACCTCCTCAAAGTTCAATCCTTATCACAACTCCTAAAAACTATGAATAAATACGATAATTTTTAAATAAGAATTCAGATAAAAGATTTGGATTGATGAACGGTTGAAAATTATTAACTACAAAAAAATGATTATATTTTCTGGTGGCTTTGATACACAAAGGATAAATCTTTCTACACATATCTCTTTCCCGACTTCACTTCATCATGTCTGACACACACACACACACATACTAGACATAACAATGTCACTATATAAATGTCCAATTATATCGATTAGAGTTAAAACAAACAAAATAGAAAACAACAACTAGTTAACAGACAACTATCTGTCTATTTAATCTCTTTTTATGTAAAATGAACATTTAATTATGTCGGTATTTATCTCTCATATCACATTTAATATTATTAGATAAAAATTTAAAAAAAAAGAGAAGCTATTATTATCAATAAAGCCTAAAAACAAATAAAACCAAATCTACTATCTTGGGATAAATCTTTTTTATTATGCATCCTCAAACATGTATATATTCATATTCGAATCAGGGCAGATCCAAACCGACAATTCAGAGAACAGATCTATATATTTTTTTTATTTAGCAACAACAGCAATTACGTATATCTATGAAGATGAGTTTGAAGCTTAGTAATTCGCTTTATAATTGTAAAAGAAAAAAATGGAGAATAGTTTTAGAATTTATTTTTTTCTATAATCTATTTTTTCCTTTAAATTAAGCTGTTTTTAAAAAAATTAGTAAAAAAAAACAGAAAAGTAATTTTTTTAAAAACTGAACTCGATTTTACGCAGGATTGATTCAATTTTTCTTAAAATGACTAATTAACTACCAAACAAAAAAAAAAATTCTTATTGCCCTAGCACAATTTAGCCAGTTTCAAACGAACATATACTTTTTTATTTAAAAAAAAAGAAGCCAATACTTAATTGAAAAAAATTATTACTAAATAAATGGTCAAAAATTGAAAGAACTGTGGAAGGAAAAATAACTAGGCGAGGCTAGGTTAAAATAAATTTTATTAGGCAATTGAAATAACTAATGAGATAGGTTCATAATTTATTATTTTTTTTGTATGTTTCACACTAGGATAAAGTTGTATTTTCTGCCCGTTTACTTTTTTAATTTTCTGAAGAAAGATAATTAGTAATAAAAGAAAATTAAATAGGTAAACAGAAATGCGACCGGGGAATAAAATAACATAGTTTGCTTTTCGTCCGGAGTTTTCGGTTTTGAGTCTTGGAGATTATATATTTTAACGAACTACTAATTTCCATAGCATTTCCGTTTAATACATTGACACTAAGAATTAAAACGGTCTAAAAAAAATTGCAAATCCCAACTATTTAAACAGAAATATATAAAGCAAGTTATTGTGTTGAAATATAAATTACGAAAATTCATCGATAAATATATAGGTTGCTAACATAGTTCTTTCTTTCTCTGTACAAGACGAAGTCTTATTAGTAAAATAAATTTAGTTTGATTAGGAATATTATCATCAAACAAGTAAATCGGATTGAACGTAATCGAAACAAAGAGAAATTTTCCTTTTGTTAACTCATGTTTGAATCATACAACTTAAAACGAAATAAAGGTTTATAAATGCGACTTCCAAAGTTTCGTAAATAAACTATACGATATTGCGTAATTTGACATAACGTATACTGTAATCATAAAGATAATTTAAAAAAAAATTTAATATAAATATACGTATAGGGTCTCATGGGTTTTAACTCATGTTTGAATCATACAACTTAAAACGAAATAATGGTTTACAAATGCGACTTCCAAAGTTTGGTAAACAAACTATACGATATTGCGTAATTTGACATAACGTATACTGTAATCATAAAGATAATTAAAAAAAAATTTAATATAAATATACGTATAGGGCCACCACTATAAATATCTGTCTATGTTCGGTTGTGAGATAACCAAATAAATAAATATATATATATATATAGCTAGTCAAGGTTAGCGAGCGTAGGTTAAGTTTGTGGATCTTATAATAAAAATATATATATGTATTTGGTTATCTCATAACCGAACTTGGACAGATATTTACAGTGGTGGCCGTATAACCCTTGAGACCTATATATATTAAATATTAATTTAAGTTGTGAAGTACAACATAGCGCATTGTTTCTCCGTAGGAATACGTTAATTAATTATTGAACACATCTGTCCCAATTTTTTTTTATGGGTACAAAACATGTAAAATTCCTGAGAAGCAATAAACACATGTGAAAAGTTGCTTTCTAAGAGAGTAATGACATTCATTATACGAAGTTCCTATTAAAAACAGACTGGAAGTATCACGTATAACCCTGTCTCCTCTAACTGGGTTAAATGGTTGTATAATTTGGACCAGGAAAGAAGATAACGAAAAGCCATTTCACGTCTTACTTTCCCTTAGTAGCCTGGAATTTTGCGTTTGTTATACTTTGAAAATAGCTATGCTGTTTACTATGATAGTACTGTCAAGAAATTTGAATGGCTTTTATAAATTACTAATTTTAAAAAACGGAAAATTGTTGCAAGTATTAAAATTCGTGATTCAAACTTACGTGAAATCATTGTATAATAATTAATAAATGTATAATTCATAGAATTAAAACCACTGCAGACAGAAAATTGTAATAATTAACTAGATTTTATTTAGTTACTATATTAATATAATCGTTTACAATGAATTGACTTACCAAGCACAACGACAAAGAGCCAGTAACGAATACGAACAAGTCAACTCAGTTCAACAACGCAAATGACGTTGTAGCTCACAGCGGTAGTGTGTAATAAAAAAAAAACATGGCTTCATGCGGGAGATAGGGAAAATAACAATATTAAACTGGCTGTAGTTCCACGAATGGAGAAGTCGTTCGTACCGTTGAAGGTCAAAAGGAAACAATATAACAGTGTATATAATTATACATCATTTGGTTTATATTACTCATCCCCATACACATTTTTTTTTTTTTTTAATAAAAACCTTTTTTATACACTAATGGATAATCGTAATATACTTTTTCGAATTATTTTTTAGTAATATATATGATAGATAATATATAAATATATTATCTCATTTTGATGAACGTATAACGATTCAAAATATTATACGTGGCGTATAAATCAGTTTCAATACATCCAGTCTGAAATATAACTTCATCAACCGGACTACTTAGAAAATCAAAATGAGCTTTCGAGAAACAAAAATAGACTATCAGAACATTAGTGCCCATAAATATGAATTGTGTTGGCTGACCTTTATTAAATTAAAAACTCTGCTTTATTAAACAAAAGTTAAACTTTCAGAATATGCTCAAGTTAATTTAATTAATGTTAATGTAACTGAAGTTGTAATCGATTAAAAAAACATATATTGCTTCTAACTGAGAAATCTGTATTTATTTTGGTTTTCATATTCGTTTAATACGTCATTAACCTATTGTAAACCTGCATTTCGCTAATTTGTTTATTTACAATAAGTATTATCATATTACAAAATAATTTATCTATATATAATTTTAATAATATTGAAAATCATGATAAAATTTGATAACTAAAATTATAATATTAAATGACTGCCTTTCAAAATACTGGGACTACTACCAAATGTCTTTTGAAGTTAATTACCAGTACCTTCTTCCTTAGAGTATCTGGTAGCACTATTATAATGGCTTCTGTATTAAAAAGGTTAGGAGATCCCTTAAGTATGATAATTAAAATATATATTCAGGAACAAAATTAGAAGCAAAAATTACATAGAGAATGTAATTGAATTCAATTATATACTGAAGAAGTTTCTTAACTGTTTTCAGAAGAGTGTTTAGCAACACTGTTACCAAGTAATCCCTTAAAAAAGGACCCAACAATTAGGTAAGGCAGGAATTTGGAAGAAAAGTTACATTATTTTGGAAGTAAGAAATTTAATAATTTTGAAACTGTTAACGCAACATACTTTATTCACAATTTGGATTATAAGATATAAACAAATAATATCCATTCATAATTAGTTTTGGTTTATTTTTACAGCAATAAAAACTTACTCTTTCAATATACTAGCTGGTTATTTAGACCTTAAAAATAAGACTACTGTATTCAATATTTCTACTTTCTTCGTGGTAATATGCTATAAAAATTTAATAAACAAATTTAAATTATGTAATTTGAGTTTTTTACACAGTTTTCTTTTATTGTTATGATTTTCGGCATGTTTTTGCATGTATTTTAATAAAAAAGACAAAACATATGAATTGGTAGATAAAAAAATATGCCACATCCTTGCAAGTTATATAACTGGAGATCAGGTGATGTACAGGCCAGCATGCTAACAAGTACATTAACTGGCTGGCCAATAAATTATCTATAAGACAATCTTTTGTATAATTCTATTTTATTTTTTATTACAAATAAATTATTTTCTGATCGATATAAAATGATAAATTATTTATTAACTTGTTTTAACAATAGGCTAATACCCTGTAACAGATGCTGATGGATGATAATATATTTTTGTACCATGTGAAAAATGCCATGCTTCGTTGGAATTTCAACACAAAGGTTTTAAATAAAAAACAAAATACGCTAATATTCCATCACAGAGATTGGCAGATATAAATCATATAATTAATGTATTATATGAATAAAAAAAGGAATATCATGAATAAAAAAATGAACTGGCTCAGTGCTTGTCTGGAGGAATGAAAGGAAACTGTAAAAAATTGATCAGAACAATGTTACAAAATGTACAGTTAGTTAGTAAACAGTTTTTAAAAGTTTGTATTAATACTTAAAAATAATAAATACATGAAATGGTAAACACTAAACAAATACTATCAGACGTTAATGAAAATTATTTGGGTATGTTATTTGTACATTTTAAACAAAGATAGGAAAATTTAACACTTTTTAAAATTATCCTTTAATTAGTATTATTTTAAAAATTATAGAATGGGTAGTAGTATTTCTGTAAAAAAAAATTAATTTTGTTTTAAATAAATGTATGGGAAAATTGTTTAAATTGGTTGCTAATCATTAAAAATGGCAATGGAAGTAAAATAAGGCCCTTAACCATACACAAAGTATTGTGCTGATAATTGCATTTCTGTATTCAGTATGGTTACACAATTATGGTTGTATTGTCCCTTTGTTAGTGTGGGTGTTGGTTGTTATATTTTTTAAATAAATACCAATTTTTTTTAACAGAGAGCATGTTCATAAATATAGGCTTATAAAGGATAATTAAAATACATTCTATAAATAAATAACCGTATTTTTGTTAGAATTTTATTTATTTATTTACAACTATATAATTTATTTATTTTCAATACTTGAGCCAGAATTTTTTAAAAGAAACTACAAAAATATATTATGAAAAAATATTTGGAAGAAATGTTGGTTGATAAAGATGACTGCTGCAACTCTGTCATGATCTTAAATGTATGTTCATACACATGAACATACACATTGTATGTTAATTTTATTATACAGTTGATCTTCTTATGAAAAAAATTAATTTCCATGAAGAATAATTTGAAAATTCATATCATGACATTCAGCTCACAGAAGCGGGTCCAAATCCTAGTTTCTTAATTTACATAAAATAATGATTAGGTAATAGAAAAATAAAGGAATGTTAGTTTATATATAAATTAACAAGTTACTGACACAGTATGAACAAGATGAGTACTATATTTATAAATTTTATACAAACTTTATGTACCTTGCAAAAGTCGGAGACATACTTTAAAAATTTATGTAAATATCTTTAAGATTATATTTGTATTATTGTATAATTAAATGTATGCCATACTATGAAACATAATAAAAATGTAATCAATTTTATGAGTTTTTATCATTATAAGTTTATGGTGGTTTTTAAAAAGTATTAAGTTTCAATTTTCATTAAAGTTTTTATAGTGTAATTATTTCATTCATTTTATTGGTTTAATTAAAGGCCTAATAAACAAAACCAAATCATCTCATCACTGAATTTTCTTCATGTAGCTAAGTAAGAGAGCGATGTATGTAATTATAACCCTGCTTGAGCCTATAATGCAAGCATGCATTCATGGGATGCCTGATATTTCTACGTTGTAGATAGTAGACATTTTGGTGGGGGAACAGACAACTTATTTCTTAAAGCAATAAGAAATTCTGACCTTGCACAGTATAATTTGCAAGCTATAATAAATGTGTAAAGAAACTGAAAAGCAATAAAGAAAAAAATTCAGTAATGAATCTAATTCATTTTATAAAAATACAAAACTAAATAAATATATAATTCTGATCTATAATACCATTTACCTGTTAAATATTCTTTTCAAATGATAAACTATTAATGAATATTAAAATGGGACAATTAAATTTTTTCAATGCTGGCTTTAGTTTATAAAATCTACATGTGCAAGTTTCTCTGTTAATGATATTTTCTTATAAAAAAATAACTTACAATGAATACACTTAACAAGTAAATGCTTTATTTAATGTATAAATGTGTATAACAATATTCTTAAAATTAATACAAGATGTGGAGTTTAAATTTTATTATTAATATTAATTGCTTTGTATAATTTTCAACTGATCATGCAATTAAAATAAAAATTGTAACTGTTATTGATTTAATTACAATGACCAATAGTATTTTTTTCTGGTCTTTTCACTAAAATTTGTCAGTGCCCTTTGAATTTAATAATTCTTAATTATTAATTTTTAAAATAATTTGTAAATAATAACAGACAATTTGTGATACCAACAGAAATGAAATGTAAGATTCATTAAGCATTTGTCAATGATGCTACAGATATTGCATAGATAATATTGTTAACCATTTAAAAATGACTGATCTTTGGTGGAAAGTAGTAAGTCTGAATGTTACGGTAAAGTAAAATAATGGAAAAAATATTTTGGTTTACATAAGCCAAAATATTAATTTTTTTGAAAAAGGAAAGTATCTTTTTTTAGTGCAGAAGAAGATGTTTTGAGGAGAGAAGAGCTAGAACCAAATAAATACAAATTTTTTGTTTACAAAATTTCCTAAGCTCGGATATTTTTTAGAATAACCTCATGCAATACAGTTTCTATTAAAAAAAAAGATAATCATATAGTGAAAAGCTTACCCCATAAATTTCAAAAATACTAAACTTTTTAAATATTTTTACCTTCCCAGCTATAATGATGGATATTCTACAGCAGCAAGTATGTAGATCGTATATATTAAATCTAAATTTATTAAGTATAAGTATAGATAAGTGAAGTACAATATTTATATATAATATCTCTTCTTTTTTTTGTATTCAGTCATTTGACTGGTTTAATGCAGCTCTCCAACATTCCCTATCTAGTGCTACTCGTTTCATTTCGGTATACCCCCTACATACTACATCTCTAACAATTTTTTTACATATTCCAAACGTTGCCTGTCTACACAATTTTTTCCTTCTACCTGTCCCTCCAATATTAAAGCGACTATTCCAGGATGCCTTTATATGTGGCCTATAAGACTGTCTCTTCTTTTAACTATATTTTTCCAAATGCTTCTTTCTTCATCTATTTGCCGCAATACCTCTTCATTTGTCACTTTATCCACCCATCAGATTTTTAACATTCTCTTATAGCACCACATTTCAAAAGCTTCTAATCTTTTCTTCTAGGGTACTCCGATCGTCCAAGTTTCACATCCATATAAAGCAACACTCCAAACATACACTTTCAAAAATCTTTTATTACTATATCATCAGCAAATCGTAGCATCTTTATCTTTTCACCTTGTATTGTTACTCCAGATCTAAATTGTTCTTTAACATCATTAACTGCTAGTTCTATGTAAAGATTAAAAAGTAACGGGGATAGGAAACATCCTTGTCAGACTCCCTTTCTTATTACCGCTTCTTTCTTATGTTCTTCAATTATTACTGTTGCTGTTTGGTTCCTGTAAATGTTAGCAATTGTTCTTCTATCTCTGTATTTGAACGCTAATTTTTTTAAAATGCTGAACATTTTATTCCAGTCTACATAATCAAATGCCTTTTCTAGGTCTATAAATGCCAAGTATCTTGGTTTGTTTTTCTTTAATCTTCCTTCTACTATTAATCTGAGGCCTAAAATTGCTTCCTTTGTCCCTATACTTTTCCTGAAACCAAATTGGTCTTCTCCTAACACTTCTTCCACTCTCCTCTCAATTCTTCTGTATAGAATTCTAGTTAAGATTTTTGATGCATGACTAGTTAAACTAATGTTTCTGTATTCTTCACATTTATCTTCTCCTGGTTTCTATATACCATAGAAAGCATGATACCCATGACTATAACACTTTTTTTTGAAGTCTAACGGAACTTCCCCTTTTTCATAAATATTACATACCAGTTTGTATAATCTATCAATCACTTTCTCACCAGCACTACGCAGTAATTCTACAGGTATTCCGTCTATTCCAGGAGCCTTTCTGCCATTCAAATCTTTTAATGCTCTCTTAAATTCAGATCTCAGTATTGTTTCTCCCATTTCATCCTCCTCAACTTCCTCTTCTTCCTCTATAACACCATTTTCTAATTCATTTCCTCCATATAACTCTTCAATATATTCCACCCACATATTGACTTTACCTTTTGTATTATAAATCGGTGTACCATCTTTGTTTAACATAAAAATTTAATTTATGTACCCAGAAATTTTCCTAACTTTCCTGTATGCTCCATCTACTTTACCAGTGTTCATTTCTCTTTCCACTTCTGAACACTTTTCTTTAATCCACTCTTCTTTTGCTAGTTTGCACTTCCTGTTTATAGCATTTCTTAATTGTCTACAGTTTCTTTTACTTTCTGCATCATTAGCATTCTTATATTTTCTACGTTCATCCATCAGCTGCAATATATCGTCTGAAACCCAAGGTTTTCTACCAGTTCTCTTTATTCCGCCTAAGTTTGCTTCTGCTGATTTAAGAATTTCCTTTTTAACATTCTCCCATTCTTCTTCTACATTTTCTACCTTATCTTTTTTACTCAGACCTCTTGCGATGTCCTCCTCAAAAATCCTTTTTACCTCCTCTTCCTCAAGCTTCTCTAAATTCCACCGATTCATCTGACACCTTTTCTTCAGTTTTTTAAACCCCAATCTACATTTCATTATCACTAAATTATGGTCGCTATCAATGTCTGCTCCAGGGTAAGTTTTGCAGTCAACTAGTTGATTTCTAATTTGCTTAACCATGATATAATCTATCTGATACCTTGCAGTATCGCCTGGCTTTTTCCAAGTGTATATTCTTCTATTATGATTTTTAAACTGGTTGTTGGCAATTACTAAATTACACTTCGTGCAAAACTCTATAAGTCGGTCCCCTCTTTCATTCCTTTTGCTCAGCCCGTATTCACCCACTATATTTCCTTCCTTGCCTTTTCCAATGCTTGCATTCCAATCTCTAACTATTATTAAATTTTCACCTCCTTTTATGTGTTTAATTGCTTTGTCAATTTCTTTGTATACACACTCTACCTCATTATCATCATGGGGGCTTGTAGGCATATAAACGTTAACAATCGTCGGTTTAGTTTTTGATTTTATCCTTATTACAATGATTCTATCGCTATGTATTTTGAAATATTCTACTCTCTTCCCTATCTTCTTGTTCATTACGAAACCTACTCCTGCCTGCCCATTATTTGAAGCCGAGTTAATTATTCTAAACTCACCTGACCAAAAGTCGTTTTCCTCTTCCCACCGAACCTCACTAATTCCTACTACATCTACATTTATCCTATCCATTTCCCTCTTTAAATTTTCTATCCTACCAACCCTTTTTAAACTTCTAAAATTCCTCGCTCTGACTCGTAGAATGCTATTTTTTAATTTTCTGGTGACCCCTTCCTAAGTAGTCCCCACCCGGAGATCCGAATGGTGGACTAGTTTACCTCCAGAATATTTTACCAAGGAAGGCGCCTCCTCCATCATTTGTGTATGAAAATGCAGAGCTACATTTTCTTGGAAAAAAAGCAGCTGCAGTTTTCCATTGCTTCCAGCTGCGCAGTACTCAGATGACTGAGTGATGTTGATATGGCCGTGAAGTTGTCCTGAATTACACCCTTAACAACTACTGAAAGAGCTGCTTCTCTCTTTCAGGAATCATTCCTTAGTCTGGCTCTCAACAGATACCTCTTCGATATGGTTACACCTTCGGTCCAGCTACTCTGCATCACTGAGCACTCAAACCCACTCACCAATGGCAAGGTCTCATGATTCATAGAGGGAGATAAGATCTCTAAGTATATAAATTGGTAAAAATAAAATTTTAAAAAATTAACTTTTTTTAAGTTTTGTACCTTAAGGAGACATTTTTAAAAAAATTAAGAATAAAAGAATAGATTTAAATAATTTGTAAATAATCTGCAAAAAATTTTATTGCAATGTTCATAAATCCAAAAACATTTTGGACATTTGTGCATACGTACATGTGCATGAAGGCCTGTATCTGGTCTTACAACTCTGGACGTAGTTATCCGTTTTTCTAAAAATTTGGTAAACAGGTACTTCCTTCAAGGGAAAGAATGAATTAAATTTTTGCAAAAATTGGAAAACAGGGTGGAGGTGTCTTGCTTGAAATACAATTTTAAATCTTTACTGGGCACTTTATGCCCAGTACTTCAACTTTTATCACAAAAGTTGAAGTTTTTTTTTAATCAAGATCATAAATTACCAATGATTTTTATTTAATATTCACCCCTCCCTAAAAAATTACTTTATATATATATTTTTTTTAGCTGTATCTTCCTTCAAAAAAGGAGTTAATGAGAGTTTTTTACAACTATATTTTCTAGATCAATAGACCTCCACCTTCCCATCCCACTTCAATCGTCTGTGATAACAAAAAAAATATTTAAAATAAAAAAAAATTCTATTTATTTTAAAATTAAATCAATTTTGCAAGTTACCTATTGCAATTAAAATGAAAAAGTCTAAATTTTTTCATAGCCCTTTTTCTCTTTAGTATTTCTCAAAAAAAAAAAAAAAATAACAAAGATTTTCTCTCCTTTCGTAAAAAATTACAACTTTGTTCAAATACGTTACAGCTATATCTATGTATTTTTTAAACAATTTAAAAAAATCTTTTTTTAAATTTATTATCACCAATTAGAAATTATATTCTTAAAAAATAATTTTACCCAAATGCTTCCCCTTGAATATGGTGGCCTCCAAAATGGAAAAATAGAAAAATAATGTTTCTCACAATTTCAAATTTTTAATGCGCAAAATAAATTTTGTTAAACAATAGAATCACTGAAATAATTTAATAACCCCCCTGATGGGGAGCTCACAAATTTTGTAAAAAAAAAAAAAAAAATTGTTTAATTTCAATTTTAATTTATTTTAATGACTATTTCAACTATTAAAAAAGCTCTCTGATCCATGAGCCCCAAATTTTCAAAAGTTAAAAACATATTTTTTTTGAAAATGTGATGATAATATACTTAATATTAGAAATTTTTGTTATTGCTTTATTTTGTTGAGCATCATGGCTTCAAAAACTAAAATTAAAAGATTTAAATATAATTGTGTATTTATTAACAAACAAGTAATTTACTTATTTATTTAACTTGTAACATAAAATTACAAATAAATATTTTTACATAAAAATGTGAAAAAAAGAATTCATAATTCTGGTTATTGTTTTTTATAATTTCTGGTTTGTTTTTCAAACAAACAAAAAATTATTTTATAATAAAGGTATAAGTAGGGCTTAAAATAATTGAATTGAAAAAGCTTTCTGGTGTACCAGAAACTTCACAAAGGTTAATTGCACAACTCGACTGAAGTAGCTGGGAAAGTTAAACAATTTACTTCCGGATATTTTTAAAATAAGTATTTCATGATTTCAAAGCTGCAATATCAAGTTAAAAAAACAAGAAATAAATATAAAATGTTTGTTTATTTGTACATGATACTTTAGCTATGTTTTTCTTTTACGTAGTGTGGGTGTACAACATTCCATTTTTTTTTTAACTTAATCTGATGGTGTAGTTTAGAAACCACAAAGTCCTGTGGTTTTAAACATTTGTAAATATTTTTAATATTAATGTAATAAGTTTTACTGTATAATTTACATTTAATAATAGTGTGTTATTTTTGCAGAATTTATTTCTAAATATGATCCTTTATCCTTTGTTATTTTAATACATTGAACTAAAGAGATAAAAATGAAGAAATGACAATAATAGCGTTTATTTATTTATCAGTATGGATTATACTAAAAGTAACTTATCTTTCACTAAACAAAAGCTACATTTACATTAGAAGGGTTAAATTATAATCTTATTTTATTCAAGGACGTCATTTTATTCTATATTTGTTTAAATATTTCAAATAAATTGAAATTGAACACATACATTATTATTTATTTAAATATTACTAAAATAAAGAACTTCTAATTTTTTACTGATTAGATGTACAAATAAATTAAAAATTTGATATGTTCACTATTTAGAAACCAATCAAATAAATAAATAAATATATTATTCACATTAGCTCATAATACTACATTATAGTGAACACTTTCAAGGGTGGGTATTATTTTAATATATGGATAAAAAAATGAATTGTCTACTTTGTCTAAAGGATCAAAAGAAGCCATGGCAAAACCTTGATCAGAACAATAACATTAAATTTTAAATTAATAATAAAAGAAGAAATGTTTTAACCCCATAGAAATAAATTTTGAAATAGAAAACCTTTTTCAAAATGTTTACATGAAAAATTGAATTAAAACCTACAATTAGATGGTCTTTTTGATTTTTAAATATTGTCATCTGTAGGTAGTGAGATTTTTTTATTAAAAAACCAACATCAAATATAAGTAAAAGAAAAAATGACAATAATAAAGTAGTAATAATTTATAACTAAATAAACCGTACTTAAGTATTTCTAATGAAAGAGTATTTTGATGTGTTTATCAAACAGCTGTTAAAAAAGGCTATGCTGTAAGATTTTATATAAATCTAATCAAAAGTAGAAAAGTTATTTAAAAATAATCTTAATATTCAATCTTGCAACTCTGGTTGTCCATATTTCCAATGATACCATGAGGTTTTTTGTCAACCATGTAGATTTAAGAAAAACTATTTATTGTATATAGTATGTTTACTGTCATTTTGCTCTTAAATACGACTATACTAAACATATATTGCATTTAAATAAATCTAGTAGAGCTATTTTATGTAAATGTTAGATACATGAATGTAAATGTTTGACTGACTGAATCAAGCAAACACACTTGTGCACATGCACACACACACACACACACACACACACACACACACAAGAAGGTTTTTTGTAATGAAATAGCTAAATGTGGGGAAAAAAGATTTAGGCTTGTTCTGAGATTGTACTTATCAGGCCAAATTTATTAACAGGTTCTAATAAGTAATTTATTATCAGGTAAATTTACAAATTAATTTTACTGATATCAGTCTTGCATAAATACATCAGTTATTTAACAGAAAATAAAACAGATATTAATTCTAGTCTTTGCATGATAATTATACATTAAAATATTCAATACATGTCTTGTTAGCTAAAATAAATTGAGGTTTCATTAAATAGATTAGGTCCATGTATTATAGTTTTCACGAGAATAGGTTAAAGATGAGCTGATTTCACTTTACATTTTGAAAATTATAAATTATTAGATAAGTACTATTGGATGTGTTTAAAAGTACTAGTGTTTTTATTTTTATAACACAAAATTAAGGCAAAAAAGTTAAAAATGGGTACTTCATATTCAGAAGTTTCCTTATACTCAGGAGCTTCTTTGAATTTTAATGTACATTGATTATAATCAACGTACACCAACATCAATGGATAATTATCTGTAAATCTAACAGATAGTTAATTATCTGTTAGATAACTGGAATATTTCTGTAAATAATATAATCATAATTTTTAGAAAAATAATAAATAAATGAAAATATATTATCTTTTTAGTATCTTTAATGTTGTAGTTAGCTTTGTTAGTAAATATATCTTACATTTTAGAGATATGATAAAACCTTCAAACTTAAAAATTGAAGTATATAAGTTCACAAGAATTACAACAGCTTCTTGAGCAATATATGTGCGATATATTAGTATTCATATATTGATGTAAGTATTCTAATAATACAGGGTGAGCAACTTAAAACCAAATTGTTATAGATTAAATGCAGTTGTAACATTTAACATTTTATGAATGAAATGAAAATGATAATGTTATACTGTTAAGTTAAATTCTGTATTTACATTAACAAATGTTTTCATTGTCCTTTTGTGCTTCAGTGATTATACTGAGAGTTGCCTAAAGCAACATGTTGATAACAATGCTATTGATCTCTTGTTGAATGTTAGCCTCCAGTTTATCAGTAGTATGGGGGATTTGATTCATAAACTCTATCCTTCAAATAGCCCTACAGAAAAAAAATTGGAACTAGATAAATCTCGGGAATGAAGAGGCCACTGCCTCTTTCAGAGAGAGTTCATTCTTCTGTGAAAGCTGCATGAATGAGTGCTAGTGAATAGTTTGATGTATCATATGTTGCTATCTTATTGGAAGAAACTGTACACTTTTTCATTATCTCTTAACCGATTGTAAAATTTTAAAAAAGCTCACAAAAAAGTCATAATACTTTCCTGGCAATGGTTATTTATTCTAATATATTGGAAAAATAATGATGCATGAAAAAAGTTATCTAAAATATTTTTATTGGTGAGGGGGTAATTCAAAGTCTTATTGTAAAATTATCATTATATGTTTAAATAAACTCAAAAAAGTTCGGAAATTGGTATTTTTTTTATTTCTGCTTCCCCGCCTCCAAAATCACCATTCAAGGAAATTTTTTGATTTTTCTTTTTACTATGTTAAATGGAAGAAACTAAAAACACATTTATTGAAAAATGTACAAACAATAGAAAGTTTCTAAGATTTCCTTTTGGGGGTGGGGAATGAATTATGAATGAATTATTGAATGAATTATCAATAATACTTATTGTAATATTATTAAAAGTTTAAATAAACCAAAAAAATATTTTAAGAAATTAAAGAAATCAATATTTTTAAACTTTGATTGGTTCCCCACTCCCAATATTGCCCTTTGATTGTTTTTTCATTCTTTGGGGAAGAGGAAATTTGGGCAATTTTTTTTTAAAATGGAAACATCTGGTGTATGCTTGTATGCTGAGCTTAATACACGTATAAAGTGGGGTGTGTTTGCAAAATTTTGAGAAAACTAACCCTAAAAAACTATCAAACCCACCCCCTGGAGAGATATTGATTCCAAACTTTTAACAACAAACTGCCCCATATTCACAAGTATCTGTACAAAATTTAATCAAAATTGTTTTATTCAGTTAAAATTTATTAAGCTTCAAACATTTCATTAATACGTACGTACAAACTATTACTCCCAATTTTTTTTGTTTTTTGGGGTCATGAAACATCAAGAAATTGAAAAAACACAACTCTATTTTTTTAACTGATTATCATGCTTTCCTTCTTGCAGCACAGCTCTAGAGCTAATAGAGCTATGCTGCAAGAAGGCAGCACAGGAAAGTACAAAATTGTACGGTACATTTCTTTATTGATAGTCCAGTTAAAATACATCCGCCACCACTGTATGATTACCAAAAACAGCACACTATAGACAAATTTTCTAATCAGGACATGGACATTCAGATTCCGATATTTTGTCACCCAATACCTGTAGTTGTGCGAATTAAGATGCCCAAATAAGTTGTTCACTTGGGGTAGTATTACATATAACTGTTAAATTTGTCTACTATTCCAGTGACAAACAGATATAAATATTCTTTTTGTAAGATTTTATAGGTATTACAGAGTTATATTTCAGTTTCTTACGATATTCCCCTCACGATATTTATTGATTCATTATCACTGCTTTATCATTATTATTCTTTCTTTTATTCATATTAAGTGTTTGTTCTCTTGAAGTATTATCTTTGGAGCCATCATTTGCCCGTTATCATTGCCCATCATTTCATATTCATACTTTTGTATGAAATGATAAGCACTGTAGAAAACAGGGGTAAGAATGAAGCATTTGAAATGTGGGCAAGGAAGAGATTGAAAAAATTAAATGGACAGACTGAAGAATGAGGAAGAGAATAAACGAGAATTTAAGCTTAATCAGAAAAATACAGTAAAGGAAAGCTAAGGGGATGTATTATAAGAGAAGGATTAAAACAGCTAGAAGGATCGATAAAAGGTGCAAAAAAGAGAGGCTAAAAAAGATTTTAAATTATTAATGGTCTAAGGAAATGAAACTTATTATTAAGAATTCAAAATTTTTACTGGGAATCGATGAGAATGGATATCTCCCCTAAGACAGTTATCCTTGCAAATAATAATTATTTTTAATACAAATGTTTCAGTATTTATGGGTGGGGAAAGTTTAACATTGAAATAGCTACTAGATTCAGATTTTAAATAATTTTTCTACATTAAACAGTTTTTGAGCATTTTTTGCTTTAAATATATTTTAATAATCATCTGACATTGCTTGTTCTTTGTACTCCACATAATTAAGTAATAAGCATGTGAAGTAATACTAAAGTAAATATATGTTGATAAAAAAATAGATAAATCATTAAAGAGATAAATCGTTACAAAATAAAATAACTGTTTTGAAGATATTAAAATTGTTTGAATCTGTATTTAACAAGAATGTGAAAAATTTAGCATCTTTTAAAAATTATTATTTAAAAAATCATCAGGTAAGTTCACTGGTCTGCCAAAAGAAAATTTTTAATATAATTTAAGATAAATTAATTGGAAGATCTCTTAATGGATTGCTAATTATTAACAACTACAAAGATCATTGTTTAGCCACAAAATTTGAATCTTAAATTTGCGCTTAAATTGAGTGTAACTCACGAACGACTCAACCAATTTTTATCAAATTTTCACATGCACAACTTCAGATAAACTACTACAGCATAACTAAATTTCAATGCAATTAATACCGTAGTTTTGGAAATTTATGAGCCACAAAAGTTTATACATTAGGCCTATAAATATATAAAGAAACCCGTATTTAAGTGAATGTTATTTTCGTACTCCTCATAACTCAAAACATTAGCTTTGGTTACATAGTGGGACCAAAAGTAATACCGTAGTTTTCTTCTAAAAGTCTGTAAAAAAACATCAGCTGTTTACAATTAAATCTTGTTAAATGATGGAACAATGACAATTTTAAAAAAAATTATCTGATTTACTATATTAAATTAAGGTTCTTGGGTGCTGAAGTGTAAAACTGTTATAACATGAAGAATGTCAATTCTGATCCAGGATACAAATCCAGCAAATTTTGAATAACAGACTGAGAAGTCATCATTCTACCTTGTAGGTCAGTTTACTTTTTCTGAATGCATTTATTTCTTTTTATATCTGATTTAGTTTATTTTAGTCATTTGAGATTAATTAACAGCACTGTATCAAGGCTGTTTAGTCAAGCCTGAAAAAGAGATTAAATGCTACATTTTTAACCGAGGCAAAGCCAGTTGTGGCATAGTATAATCTCAAGTGTATAAATAAATACAAGAATGAACAATGAATTTAATTGAACTGAATTTAATGTAGAGCAGGATTTTAATTGAGGAGTATCTGATAAATACTACTGCTGCTATCTGCTGCAGTATTTATTTATTAAGCTCATTAATAATGAATCAGTAGTTAATTATAATTCCATTTGTGTACATGCTCTATGTAACTTACTTTTGTTTTTAACATGAATTTTATGTTTTAAATGGATTTGATAATGCAAATTAATTTCAAAGCATAAAGGTAAAAATAAATGAAATATAGTAGACTAATAGAACTTTATTAAGGTAAGTAAATTGTGAAGACCCATATAAATTATTTTAAGAACCATTTAATAAAATCAGTTCAGTTATTCAACAAAGATATTTATAATTTCCCTGTTTTTTAATATATATATATATATATATATATATATATATATATATATATATATATATTTATACTTATTCTTATTTATTTACAAGCTTTCATTGTAAATAAAATTTAGATTTATTCATATAAAAAAATTTACTTTAAGAATTTTACAAAATTGTTGTTCTCAATAAAAATCAAAAGGATATTTATTTAAATAAATAAATAATAACTTCAATAAGAACTGACTGTATGCATTGTGGAAAACAGGAAAGTTTAAAAAAAAAAACAGGAAATCATTACCACATAAACAATTATTATCAGAGTTATAAAGCATAAAAAAATTATACATTACTAATTTTTTTCAGTTTTAATATATTTACTATGATTGTAAAACACTACAATACTTGAAATTAAGTATTGTAGTGTGATTCCTTAAATGATCTATAAGGGTGGCTGTTTTGGCTAACTTATTAATTATTAAACGTTCCTTACTTTATTTGAACTGCAAATTGCTCTACAAATTAAGGTAGCTGTAATATGATATAAAAAATATATTCTTATAGAATTTTTATTGAAAACTACAATAAATATTAAATTAAGACATTAATCTTTGTAGAATATATGCAGCCGCTTGTGCAGTTTTATGTACCAGCTTCAAAGCATACACAGAGTCCATTATTGTAAATATAACTCCTCTCCATTTAACTGACATCCATCAGGAGGATTATATGAATAAAGAGACACTCAGCATGAATCCAGCTTCATTACAAAGAAATGGTTTGAGTGAACTTTTTTTTTTTAATTTTTATAAATGCACTTTATTTACAGGAAACAGATCAGTCAAATCTAACAGTTTCTACCAGAGTAAATAATAATAATAACAACTCACTAATAGGAATAAATATAGATTTTCATACAATTTAGGTGATAATTTAATTTCATGTAATTTACAATTTTGTGACATACAGTTGATTTTTCTTAATTTATTTTTTAAAATAAAAAATGTGATCCAGGATTGGTTTGGAATATAAAAAAATTTATATTGTAAATATAATTTTACCATTTATCACCAAAGAAAATGTTTAAAGAACTTAGTGGAAATATGTCTTCTAGATGTGCCATTAAAAAATTTGAATGAAGTATTCTCTGCCTAACAATAACAAGCTTGCCCTTTCATTTTTTCAAATGACCCTTCTTCCAGTCACCCATTTCTATTACAATTTGTAAAATTACCCAGATTTACTGCTATATCAACAACCTCTTAGGTTTTTATTATGTAATAAAGAATTATTTGAAATAGTAATAAACACCAATATGAACGTGCAAATTGAATCTGTGACTACGATACTGCAGTCAAAATTGAAGTTTTCTTGTAAAATATTTTTAGTTTATTGCATGTTAATATTAATACTTTAATTACTTACTCAACAGTTTAGTTTTGTTCATCAGTAAATTTTCCATTCTACAGAGATATCTATATGGGATTGTTAGAAAGTTTTTAATATATTCTAATAATTGGTCTGTTTGCCTTATGGACTTGGGTGTAAATATACAAATATATTTGACTTTGGTGTGTAATTAAAATCAATCAGACATAACCTAAAAATCAGTATAAAATTATTCACAGTTAAAATTAATGAATGATTTGCCAGACAGAGTACAGTTTTATGAACTCAGTGTAAGCTACAGAAGTGGCATATATTTGTATCTCCTGCACATACACCACAAACTTTTTATACAACTTTTTATACAAACAAGCACAAAAGTAGCACCAAATTCTTAAAAATTAATAAAAAATATTAAAATATCTGGTGCTGTAGGGGATATCATATATGAAAAAGATCGCAGCAAAAAAAAAGATTATATATGAAAAAGAGATGATGGTGAAAATATTAATTTACAAAATTATGATTGCACAATTAAATTAGTTTTGGCTGATAAAATCAATTAACTAAATAAATACTTTGTTCAAATTAGTATAACATTGTTCATGCTAGGATTGGGTAGATGTATGCACTTGCATAGATGGGAACCAGAAAACTGTTTCAACATAACAATTTTAAAGACATAATCAAGATTATTTGACTCACATCATTTGTACATGTTAAACAAGGGTGCATAATATGACGCCTTAGGCCATTGCAGTGTTGTACACTATGCAAAAATAGTTTTATTTCTAGTTTGATATTGGTGAATATTGATCCTTTTATGGGAAAAATAACTTTCTCGGTGAGGATACCATATTTTTAAATACAATAATGTTTTAAACATAACACATTTTTAACTTACTAAAATACCATTCTGCATGAATCATATTACAGGAGTATAAATATGGTCTGACAACTTATTATTCTACTTATCTTCTATTATTATTATTCTAGCTATCTTTATGATTGAATGAGTCAGTATATTTTATTTCAGATGGGAAAATGTGCAAGCCTAAAAAATTTTAATCATATCAAGGTTTGAATTTTCTTAACAGGGGATTGTACATCTCATATATAGTGCTAATGTTAACCTCGTTCATGTACCTTTTTCTCAGCTCCTATTACAGATGCAGGCATGATTTTTGTTATTCTATTTTTACACATTTGTATCTACTTAAGCAAAATTATTAATTTTAACAAAACCTTACTATTCTATTATATTTTTGAAAATCTTCTAAAACTGAACATTTTTTTCGGCACAAATTATTTTTTTAAATATTTCAGTACATAATTATACGGAAAAATTTGCTTACATAATGATAAAGTAGGGCTGTGAATACTTGGTAAAAATTTCAAGTCGCCATCATTTATAGTTTTTGAGAAAAAGGTACATGAAGATTGAAAAATGTGGCTTCCTAGAAACAGGGTTTAAAGTTAGAATAACTATATGGGAATATAGTACTGTGGGTAGTTCCCTTACTTAAAACAATCCTGTATCATTTGTTTCATCACTTTCATCTTTTTTCCTCTTCTGTTACCTTTTATTTTTTCTTTCTTCTGAAGAATGCATTTTAATTTCTGCAGTGGCTATTTTTTTGTGATCAATGTCTTTTAGGTTAGCGACATGATTTTAACTAGCTTTTAATTTCAGATCATTTATCACATCAATTTTCTCTAATTCCCCCTTGTTAAACGCAATCACAGAATCATGAACAACAATCTTCAGAGTCACTATTTCTTCATAAATAGTTTTTTTAAATTCTCTTCCAAACTAATGTGTTCAACAACTCATTTGGATTCTGAGTTTTTCCAGGAATGCATTTCCACAACAAAATTTCATACTAAGATCTGCAAAAATTGGCTTTATTTATTCATGACTACCTATGGAAGTGAATACTTATGTGAATAAGGCCGCCAGCTCCTAGAACTCTATTGAATCCACACTGTTAGGTAGGACCTTCGGGAAAAATAAAATAGTGTCATAATAAAATAGTAATCCATAAAATAGTGTTATGGATTTGAATCAGTTGAAACTCTATGTAAATATATAGCCCATATTGCTTTTCTCATTGCTGTGATATTGTCACAGTTTTTCCTAACAACATTTCCATAATAATGCTGAAAGTTATTAATCTCAGAATGACTGAGCCTATCTTTTCCACCTACCATCTTCAATCTATCTATTCCTTTACCATCTTCAAGTTTTAATCCTTGGTTTCTTTTGCACAGTGTTTGTAGACAGCCCCCCCATACATTTCTGTATGTGGCCTATGCACTCAGCCTTCTTTAGGTTAACTCCTAGTCTATATGGCTGTGATTCTAATACAGCATTGTATACTGTAGAATCACCAGCTCTCAGATAAGTGAGATAGCGTACACCACAGTTCAGTGTTGAACAATTAGAAATAGCCTTTGCACCTTCAACTTCCATTACACCAAAAGGCCCTTCATAATTTAATTCGCAGTACTACTCATGTTTCTTTGTCAAAATGTGATTATATTTTGTTGAAGCACATCCTTGATAATATTTTAACAAGCACTGGACATCCGCAACTTTTCCTGTTTCTACTGCTGTCACAGTAACAGTACCATTTATAGAGGTAAAAAGAGGCCATATTTTTTGTAAAAAAATTTTTAATTAAGTGGTTAAAATTGTTGAAGTTTTAAACACCACTTTGAAATCTTGTTTCAAAACATTTTTAATATTTTCGAACAAATTCTGGATGTATGGAACGGTTATGTTGTGCAACATAATCATTATCGTTTTCATCACACTCAATTTCTTCCATGTTATTGTTTTTAGAATTGTATATTTTGTAGAAGCTATCATGACAAATCCTGTTAACTAAATTTGTTGTATAATTAATTTTTTAAAAAAGATTTTTTATTTCCTTAATTATTTTCCTTCTGTTGATTGGGTTAGTAAATGTTAGAACTGTTTTTACTAAATTTTTTATTGCAGCCTTTTTATATGACACGGGCTAAGTTCACAGATAGTTTAAATATCTACTCGAGGAAGTCATTTTAGCAAACCAACTGGTGTAGTATATTTTCCCATTCTGATGGAATATGGTCATATCGGGAAATTCTAAACTTTTATCAAATTCCACTTCACTTGTGAATTTGTTAAAACTTATTTGATATTCCATCGATTTGGTTCTCCAGCAAACAAAATAAAATATTGTCTACATACAGAAAGCCACCTTACTCCTCAATTTGGTCATAATTTGGGATTCCCAAAATTCTATCACCAAATTTGCTAAACATGCAGAAGTAGGCGATGCCATCAGTGTTCATAAAATTTAACCTCAAACTTGAAAAACATGTTATTTATACATAATTTAATTCCGCTAATAAAATCCTCTTCATTTATATTGGTGAACTCTTTAATTTCCTCCCATTTATTTTTAATTGCAGGGCTAATTCAATAGGTATACTAGTGTAAAGTGAAACCACATTGAAAGACACAAGTCTGTATTTATCCGGTTGGAGAAAAAGATTTTAAAAAGTTTATGTTTTCATTTTATTGGCTGTATTTACATTAGTTTTCTCAGAATTAAATTCTCTACATATTGTGTTACCAAATCTTCTGCATTTATTAGTAATTTAACAAACGTACTGTACTACAAATCTGAAATAAACTTGTTTTTTAACACCAAATTTTGTGTTTTACATCAGATGTCTTAAAAAGTACTGTGCTTACAGTTCTGGAACCTGTTTTATCCTATTTCCCAGCTCAAATTACATAAGAGACCACCAACTTTACTTCTTAATTTGGGTCCCAAAAATTACAGAAGGGCTTCTTTTTATTAAAAGAGCTGTAAAAACCGTCAAAATCTCACTCTAGCCAACTCAAAAACAAAGCGTTCTCAAAGCTATGTTTATATGACCTTTTTTCATTATTTTCACCAGTAAAACATGCCCTAAAAGTTTCTCTGTTTCTTCATTGGACATTCTTATAATAAAAGTTTTGCATTCAAAAATAAAATAATTCAAATTGTAATTGTGATGTTTCTTAGAGATAAATATCATGTAATAGGTAGTTTAATTAGAAAGTTTGAATAATATTGAAAAAATCATACAATAAAAAATTCTGCATTAGATTACTAATAAAAATATGTACTCTGGTGTTATCAGGTCTTTATATACACAAGTTATACAAGTTTAGTTCTGTAAACAACTGGTTTGGATTCGACATATATCATAATCTAATTTCTATTGTATAACGTTATATGTAAATTATGGGGTTTCCAATATTAGATAATAATCTATGTGGCTGTGGTTTGAAGACTTCATCCAAATTTGTTTCATATCTTTCTTTGGTAAGTAAACTTTTTTAAACATTGTTATTTTTATGAACAATCATTTTTTATTACATTAATACAATAATTTATACAAAGAAAAAGTATAAAATCTAATGAAATTATTAGTAGCATGTTTTAAGGAACTATAAAATAGAAAATCTTGGATGTTCTAAAATGTTAAAACAAGTAATGAAATTTTAAATTGCATGCTTTTTTAATGTATAGTGTCTGTTTAGTGTATAGTATATGTATAGTGTCAAAACTGAGGGCGGGCAACGTTAAGTGTAATCTTTGATACTGATAGCTGAAGGTGTGTTGTTATTGGTTTACATTTTATCGGCTTTCCTATTCTGTTGGATTTAGCAAAACAAATTTTCTTAATTAAAAGAAATATTCTTAAATTATTTTAAATCTGAATCCATCTTGTAAGTTCCTTATTGCATTTAAATTAAATAAACCATATACTTTTGGTACTCGTTACTCTTTAGTATTAACAAAAAAAATGTGCAAAATAATTTCACCTCCTTCCTAAAATATAATCACTTTGTTTATTTAGAATTGTAGCTTTATCTTTGTATTTTAAAAAGTTATTTTTTCATTTTAATTATCCCTCATGAGTATGGGAGCTGTGAAAATGTAAAATAGATTCTCCTTTTTGATTTTTAATGTTCAAAGTTTTTTTTACACAAACACCAATATTGAAAAAAATTTGAACAATTTTTTTTACATTTCGGAAGTTTACATTTTTGAGCTTTTTTAAATTGATAATGCATTTTTGATTCATTATAAATTTCCCCTTCCCGTTTTTTTCATAACATATAGAGACCATAGCAAAGAATAAGAATTGAAATAAGTAAGAATAAGTTCTGGTTTGGCTTTGAACTTTTTAAAGTTTTTTGTTTGTATATGTGTATGAACAATTTGGGTAAAAGTTTTCTTATAGCACACTTAGTAGCTGCGGAAAAGTAACTCTGATTTTTTATGTTTATAAAAAAAAACAAAATGATAAATATATGTTAATTATTGAATTTATCGATGTGTTATTCAACTATTTAGTAATTGTATACTGGTTTTGAAATAAAAAACTTAAATGCTATTTTTTTATTGTTAAAAGTTGCATACTTTGACACTTTTCATGCATATTTTAGCATTTTTCATGCATATTTCAAACTTTTTATGTTGCATATAATCCCGTCGCTACCATTCAGAATAGGAAAGTCGATAAAATGTATGCCAATGACAACCCATATTCACCTATCAGTATCGAAGACTCACTTAACATTGCTTGCCCTTTATGATTACTAAATCCAATCAGAAGAGACCGGATTATATGCACTTTCATATTAATTCTTTTTCTCACCAGTTACTGCATTTTTTCCTTATAATCTACTAAAGATGTTATTTTCGCTATATTTACAATATTTTTCGGTAGGATACTTTGTTAATAAATGAAATTTTACTTTGTAGCTGGCTAGACCTATTAGCTACTTGGCTTTAGAGCACTTAGCAGCTGCGGAACAGTACCTCTGATTTTTTATGTTTATAATAGTAACAAAATGTTATTGAATTTATCGATATGTTATTCAAGTATTTATTAATTAATTGTATGCTGATTTTGAAATAAAAAAAAACTAAAAATTACTATTTTTTTATTATTAATAGTTGCATATTTTAAGCATTTTTCAAGATTTCTATGTTGCATATAATCCGGTCTCTAATTATTGTTTATCAATGTAAAGAAATTATTTTTGTCATAATGATACAAGTAGAGCTTTAAATGACTGATTTGAAAAAATGAACAATTACAAAGTTTGATGCAATTCATGGCTGGATTTTCTTTAGAAGCTAAATAGATTGTTCATATTTTCAAAATCTTGGTATTTATATATCTATGTATGAATACTAATAATGATTATATTTTTTCTTTTTTATTATAGCTTGAATCAGTGATTTTAATAATTCGTAATTCATTACTTTTAACTCGGTTATCAGGTATATCAGGTAAGTTATTCTTCTATTAAAAATAAATTGAAGTTAAATTAGTTTAAATTTGTATGCATTACTTTTATTTACCTATTATTTTTTATATCGGTCTGTCAGTAACGTCTAAGCCCATCTCTTGCTGTTAATATCATATCAAAAAAATAGGAAAAAACCTAAATAAAGTATAACTTATTAGCCAGTTGATGTAAAGATTAGCATAGTGGCATCTAGATCATCTGATCGTAGTTTCAGTTCCTTGTGTGGGTCTTAGACTGTTTCACAAATTATTTGGTTCATTTTATCTTTTTCATAGAAATTTACTTATACAGGCTGCAACTTAAATGACAAAAATTAGGAGGTATAATTTACCGCTAGTGTAAGGGAATGCAGTTTAACTAAATGGCACTGTGTTATATAAAATCCTCTTTTTGAGACACAGATACATACCTACCTTATTGAAACTGTGAAAAAATTCCCTTTTAGCTTCTGTATTTGACTAGAAAAATGTGAATCATGTTTGCTTCATCTAGCAATTCCTGAACTAAATAAGCTGGAAAACAGGATTTCATTTAAAATATTCTGTATTCCATATCGCATGCTTTTGATGAGTTGTAGATTTAAGAAATATTTTTTTACACTTAATAAAATATTTTAGATTATAACATTATGTGAGTAAAAAGGTTTGTGATTGAACATTATGTTGCTGTTGGAAGTATTAATAGTAGGCAGAAATTTAGTTGTACTGACATCATTTGCAATGCCATTAACTTACTTTTAAATTGGTACTGTTTCCAACGTTAACAGTTCAACAATTATTAGTACAGTACCTCTGAAATCTGGAGGGAGCTTAAATATAAATAAAATTATATTTATTTAATACAGCTGATCACTATGGCAGAGTGGCCTTGGCCTTTCATCTGAGGGTCCCAGGTTCAAATCCTGGCCTTAAGGCATGCAATTTTTCATACGTTATAAAATTTCATATAAATTTACGTTATAAATTTTTCATATTACCATATTCAACTTTCTGTGGTGGGTTAATTCATCAAGCAAAAAAAAATTAATGTTATTAGAAAATCAGAAAGTTTTTTGGTTTTATAGTTAAGTCTTAAAAAAAAATAATTAGAATTATTTTTATTAATATTATTGATTTATTTGTATTATGAAAATTATCTTGTTTTATTTTTCAGTTGATATAAATTTTTATATATTTAATATAATTACCTCTGCGATTCTACTAATATCCACCTTAGTTTTATATATTGGAATTAGCAAGGTAAGACATTAATAATATTATGTAAATAAGAAAGAAAAGCTTATATTTAGGATATATTATATACCATTTTCTCAAATTTTGGTCTTAGTTTGTAAATAGTTTACTTTCTTCTCAGACACTTATCATAACAATTAATTCATTATCCTAACAATCTTTGGTAAAATGTGCATGTTTGATTTTCTTACAGAAGTTTAATCAATACAAATAAAGTATGCATAGTATTATTTCCAATTTGTTTGTTAAATCTACGTAAATTTTTGTTCTGGTCACACAACATTTGCCAGTGAGTTAGAAAACTGCTGAATAAGGGCAGTAGAAAATTAAGGGTGGGAATTTATTACTGTCCGATCACTTTTCTGTTGATGTACATTTTATTTCATTGCTGAAATCTCTCTTAAAAGGGAGATGTGTAAAATCCTGTATAAGGGGTGTCAATAAGTCATGATCGACAATCTTTGGAAGTTTCTTTAGTTTTGACTATTTGACAATAAGCCGTGATGGACAATCTTTGAAAATTCCATTAGTATTGACTTTTTTTAAACTTATTTTACACTTTCAACTGGAATTATTTAAAACAATACTTGTTATAATTCTAGTGAAAGATTTTTTTTTTTGTTTTATTCTTATGAACGCTGGTTGAAATACTCATTTTTTTTAAAAACTTGAATTAATACTCATGAGAAATGAGAACTAAAAATTGTAAAAATATGCCATAATGTCTGCCTAATTATTACTCATCGAAACTTAGAAAGTTCAGTTAGTACAAAGTCTAGAAAGCTTAAAAGTTCAGTTAGTACAAATTTAAAAACTCATTAGAATGAGGATGAATTGCTTGACTGGTGGTGAGGCATGAGGAATATCAACACAAATACACACACACACACACACACACACACATAATTTTGCTATACCGATTTTATACACAAGATTTTACCACAAACAAGCGTTTCCCTTTATTATCCACCTAATGATATTTTTATTTATATGCGTATATATATTCTTTTATGCTCAGTTTGTTCTATATTTTTTTTTTTTTTTTTGTCTGTCTTCAGTCATTTGACTGGTTTGATGCAGCTCTCCAAGATTCCCTATCTAGTGCTAGTCGTTTCATTTCAGTATACCCTCTACATCCTACATCCCTAACAATTTGTTTTACATATTCCAAACGTGGCCTGCCTACACAATTTTTCCCTTCTACCTGTCCTTCCAAAATTAAAGCGACTATTCCAGGATGCCTTAGTATGTGGCCTATAAGTCTGTCTCTTCTTTTAACTATATTTTTCCAAATGCTTCTTTCTTCATCTATTTGCCGCAATACCTCCTCATTTGTCACTTTATCCACCCATCTGATTTTTAACATTCTCCTATAGCACCACATTTCAAAAGCTTCTAACCTTTTCTTCTCAGATACTCCGATTGTCCAAGTTTCACTTCCATATAAAGCGACACTCCAAACATACACTTTCAAAAATCTTTTCCTGACATTTAAATTAATTTTTGATGTAAACAACTTATATTTCTTACTGAAGGCTCGTTTAGCTTGTGCTATTCGGCATTTTATATCGCTCCTGCTTCGTCCATCTTTAGTAATTCTACTTCCCAAATAACAAAATTCTTCTACCTCCATAAACTTTTCTCCTCCTATTTTCACATTCAGTGGTCCATCTTTGTTATTTCTACTACATTTCATTACTTTTGTTTTGTTCTTGTTTATTTTCATGCGATAGTTCTTGCGTAGGACTTCATCTATGCTGTTCATTGTTTCTTCTAAATCCTTTTTATTCTCGGCTAGAATTACTATATCATCAGCAAATCGTAGCATCTTTATCTTTTCACCTTGTACTGTTACTCCGAATCTAAATTGTTCTTTAACATCATTAACTGCTAGTTCCATGTAAAGATTAAAAAGTAACGGAGATAGAGAACATCCTTGTCGGACTCCCTTTCTTATTATGGCTTCTTTCTTATGTTCTTCAATTACTACTGTTGCTGTTTGGTTCCTGTACATGTTAGCAATTGTTCTTCTATCTCTGTATTTGAACCCTAATTTTTTTATCTATATCTAATTTTATCTAATCTATATTTTTATTTGCTCAATATTATTTATTTATTTTTGTAGGTTTTATTACTTTATTTTAAAAAAGGAAAAGTAGGAAGGAAGGATAAGTTTAATCTACCACATCCATGTTATGATGGCTGTGTCATCTTATCGTCACTGATGATTGAGATCCATCGACACTGTCATCACTGCTTTCACTATGATTGTTAGCTATTTTAACTTTTTTGGTCTGCATATCAGCAACTCTGTCTGTCTCATAATAATTCTGTTCCAATTTTAAAGTATGTGCTTCCTATATTCAGCAGTAGTGCAAAAGGTTTTCTGAGCCATTTCTATTTATAATATTGTGCCAATGAGCCACATTTTCTTCCATAACCTGACTTTATTTTCGCTTAAATCAGCTCAATGGAGTTGGGTTCACGGTGAAACAGCGGTAATATTAATATATTGTGACTAATCTTCCAATATGTTGCCAAAATATTGATCTTCATAGTGGGGCTTATTTAATCACACTTATTTGTACAGTTAATTTTAAAGATAACTGCTGAGCATGGAATTATATTTGCAGACATTCCAAGAGTTCTTTGTAATTTGAATTTGGCACCTTGTGTAATTTTACATTACAGTAAAGAGTATTGTCAATTATCAAATTGGCTACATACTGGAATGAGGTTGCAGAATGTACTTCTCAATATTCATGTTCTTTCAGTATTTTCTGTGATTTTATCCAATTTAAAAATCAAAAGCGCATTCAGATTTTTCTCTGAAGCACTGCAGGAATGTACCGGTATTAGTTTTAATCCTTTGGATGTGGGTTTTTTATAGCTATTAAAAGAATCATCAGTCCAACCAACACTTTTTACATGTGTTGAGTGAATGCATCATTTGTCTGGAAAAATATTTAGCCTTCCTTATCACCTTTAAATTTTTATTTGTTTTAATTAATTTACTTATTTGAAAAATACAAATCAAGTTTTCTACAAAAATCTTCCTATTATTTTCATTCTCTAAAACCCATATGCTTCCTCAGAATTTTTTGTAATGTTTTGTGGATGCAATTTATCTGTAGATCCAGGCATTCTGTTTTAAAAACTGCTAATAACTTCTTCAATGTCAGCAGTGTTTTATGCCATCTATGAAAATGTATAAAATATTTCTTAACATACATCTCTTCAAAGGTTGTCGATATTACCTTTTTTCTTACAAGATTTTCTTGATGTATTGAAATTTTCATTTTCTTCCAGTTTATATGATTCCATTATAATTTTATCACCTGACATGCCACAAAGGTGTGGTATGCAGGCTAGCATTTCTGAACGTAATATTTCTGGATTTTTTTAGTTATTTTCTTTAAACATTCATTAATGTACTTTTAAAGGCACTTCATGTTCTAACATGCAGTTAGATTTTGGCTTAGGCATTACAAAGGTAAGCATATGTGAAAACATACTGAAAGCATAAGCGTTATGACTAATATTCAAAAGTACTGTTTATAGACTGCAGAAACAAAAATGAGTATTGAAAAATACTGTTAGAAAAAGTGGAAACAAAAAATCGTATTGAAAAATGTTGTTTATAAAACATAGAAATAAAGAATGCAAAATTAATGATCCAAATTCAGTAAAGTGACTGGCTTCTTGTTACCTGCAATATCCTGTTGATACCTGCACTATCTCATCCGTTATACTATTAGCAGTATCAACACTACTTCACACTATAGATAAGACTACTATGTATACTTTCTGAATGTTGACAAGTAATAATTAGCTTTTTGTCTTCAACCATTTGAATCAAATTGGGTGTTTTTTAATCAGAACTTTTGCACTTATTGGTAATTTTTTAGATAGCAATTTTTCAGTCAGGAATAATTATTTTTAGAAGGAAAAAATAATGCATATTCATTTCAATGAAATTATGTACACTAAACACATGTTTAATTTTAACTACTAGTATGATGGACAGTGTAGCATTTGATCAGAAAAATTTTGAAATAACTGCTACAACAGCAGTAGTGAAGGGAAAGTACAGAACAACCAAGAGTAAAACAATAACTTACATAACCAAAAAAAGTAGACTGCAATATCTATATATTATATATAGGTATGTGTATGTGTGTGCTAAGCACAACACTATTTCACTAGTTATTTTTCACTACTATATATATATTTTTTATTTTGAAAATTCAAATAATTTATTAACAAATTGACCACTGTGCTAACAAAATTTAATATTAAATAAAATGTAAACTACCAAAACACAGTAAATAAATAAGTCAAATTTACCATATTAATTCCAACAATCAATTTTCACAGATCCCGCATCTCATATACATATAATTCTCAAATCTTTATTTATACTATCATCAGAACAGTCAGCTTCAACAAATTAATTTAATTTAACAGTGCATATAAAATCATGTAGCATAACTGTTTTGAAGACAAAAAAAAACGTTTATGATGTTTTTTGAAATATATAAGTATAATGCAACTGATGCAAACCAAGTTTGCAAAAGTGCTTCTGTTTATGCAGTGAAATAAGGTGTCATCCTATTTTGATTATTCTGTACTTGGTCTTGATCTATTAAATATAAATTAATTTGTATTGGTACAGAGGAGTATGCTTATTAAAAGAATTGCTTTTAAAATATATGTATATATATATATTATAAAACTGTGATCAAAATCAGTGTCTGTTCCTAGCTGTGTTAGCAGTCCATAATTTAGTTTCAAAAAATTTACTTAACCATTATATAATTTATTTCATGATCTTACCCGTATGTACATTCTTCTAACATTTTTATAAAAGATATTTATAATCACTAGCAATTTTCTCATATTAATTATTTTAATAATAACTAATAAATATTTCATGCACTTATGAATATAATCTTATATTACTGAGTAAAGTTTTTTCAAATTTAAAATATAACTAACTAACAAGCAATGTAGCCTAAAATTTATTACATGAGTTTTTTTAGTCATCTTATATACTTAATTAGGCCCTCTGGGCAACTCTAGTGGTAAACCTGTCATTGCAAATCATTATTTTAACAGCTGTCTTTTGAAGTTGAAGATTCTGAGATTCAAATTCTAGTAAAAGTTAGTTGCTTTTATATGAATTTGAATGCTAGACAGTGGATATTTGTGTACTTTGGTTTTCAGGAATGATCAGCCTGAGTCTGTACAAGATACACCTCATTTACATGTTATGTATATCATCCTGATTTCATTGGGCCATGCGAGGGATTGCATATTGTTCATTAGTTGAATAGATTACAACATACACATTCTTTGATTGCTAAATTTATGCTAAAATGAGAAATTTTGCACAATTATTTTTCAGGAACGAATAAATCTTATACTGCAATGGAATATAATAAGGGGATTTCATATTATTGTGTACATATTATTAAGTATTTTCTTTATAATAAAAGATGATGAGATAAGCAATTTTTCAGTGATCTTTTATCAACGTAAGTTCAATCTTTTGTTATTAGTTGTAGAAATCTCTCCATTATATCTTATAAAAATACAATATTTGCTAAAAAAAAAAAATAGACTGAACTTTTGTAATAGCTTGCCAAGCTGTGCACAGAGCTTCTTCCAACAAGTTGTGATGGCTAGTGGTAACTTTTAGAAATACAATGCCTTTTGATGTGTTGCACCAAGATTGTTAATTTCTAGCTATAACAGTTGATATAAATTTGTTGGATTTTTAACAAGGTGAAGATAAAAGATCTTGAGAGTACATGTTTGTACTAAATTTTGGTTAAAAATCTGTAAAATCATCACAAAGATATTTTAAGTGTGTTTCAGCAAGAGTTTCGGAAAGATTATAAGAGCAATTCAGAGTGTTTTAAATGGCTTAATCATTTTAAAGAAGGCTGAACATTGATGATGGAAACTGCAAGAATGACACAAAATGATTAAACCATGAACCACCCATAACACTTCGACCTGCTAATACAGTCTTCCCCAAACACTTGCTGAGGCACTTTAAATGTCTCTGTGATAGTTTTACAGATTTTGAAGCAAAATGTAATATAAACATATGTTCTTCAATATCTTTCATTGAAACTAGATATTCAGTTTTATTAGTTGAAACAATAGAGAAAACATTGAACAATAAATGCTTATTAAAACTTACCATATTTGCTTGCATATAGTGCACGTTTTTCTTTTCTTATAAACTAACTTGAAATCAATCAGTACAAATCCCCCTTATACATTTCTGGAATGATTTCCGAATGCTATTTTTTTGGTGTTGTTATCACTTATTTATATCGTTTACTACCTCTATGAATCATGAGACCTTGCTGATGGTGAGGGAGCTTGAGTGCTCAGTGATACAGAATAGCTGGGCCAAAGGTGCAACTGTATTGGAGAGATATCTGTTGAGAGCCAGACTAAGGAATGATTCCTAAAAAAGGGCAGCAGCTCTTTCAGTAGTTGTTAAGGGGTAGGTCAGGAAGACTTAAACAGCCATATCAACATCACTCAATCCTCTGAGTACTGCGCAGCTGAAAGCAATGGAAAACTACAGCTGCTTTTTTTCCAAAAATATGTAGCTCTCTGCATTTTCATAAAGGAATGATGGAGGTGGCTTCCTTGGTAAAATATTCTGGATGCAAACTAGTCCCCTGTTCAGATCTCCAGGTGGGGACTACTGAGGAAGGAGTTACCAGAAAATTAAAAAATGACATTCTATGAATTGGACTGTGGAATGTTATAAAACTAAAAAAGGTTGGTAGGTTAGAAAATTTAAAGAGGGAAATGGATAGGAAAAATGTAGATGTAGTAGGAATTAGGTTCGGTTGGAAGAGGAAAACGACTTTTGGTCAGGTGATTTTAGAATGATTAACTCAGCTTCAAATAATGGGCACAGAGGAGTAGGTTTCGTAATGAACAAGAAGATAGGAAGAGAGTAGAGTATTTCAAAATGCATAGCGATAGAATCATTGTAATAAGGATAAAATCGAAACCTAAACCGACAACTATTGTTAATGTCTATATGCTTACAAGCGCTCATGATGATGATCAGGTAGAGTGTGTATACGAAGAAATTGATGAAGCAATTAAAACACATAAAAGGAGATGAAAATTTAATAATAGTTGGAGATTGGAATGCAAGCACTGGAAAAGGCAAGGAAGGAAATATAGTGGGTGAATACGGGCTGGGCAAAAAGAATGAAAGAGGGGACTGACTTATAAGAGCTTTACATGAAGTATAATTTAGTAATTGCCAACACCCAGTTTAAAAATAATAATAGAAGAATATACACATGAAAAAGCCAGGCGATACTGCACGGTATCAGATAGATTATATCATGGTTAAGCAAAGATTTAGAAATCAACTCGTCAACTGCAAAACTTACCCTGGAGCAGATATTGATAGCGACCATAATTTAGTGATAATGAAATATAGATTGGGGTTTAAAAACCTAAAGAAAAGGTGTCAGATGAATCGGTGGAACTTAGAGAAGCTTGATGAAGAGGAAGTAAAGAAGATTTTTGAGGAGGACATCACAAGAGGTCTGAGTAAAAAAGATAAAGTAGAAAATGTAGTAGAAGAATGGGAGAATGTTAAAAAGGAAATTCTTAAATCAGCATAAGCAAATTTAGGCGGAACAAAGAGAACTGGTAGAAAACCTTGGATTTCAGTCGATATATTGCAGCTGATGGATGAATGTAGATAATCTAAGAAAGGTAGGTGATGAAGAAAGTAAAAGGAACTGTAGACAATTAAGAAATACTATAAACAGGAAGTGCAAACTAGCAAAAGAAAAGTGTTCAGAAGTGGAATGAGAAATGAACATTCGTAAAATAGACAGAGTATATAGAAAGTTAAGGAAAATTTTTGGGTACATAAATTAAAATCTAATAATGTGTTAAACAAAGATGGTACACCGACTTATAATATGAAAGGGAAAGTCGATAGGTGGATGGAATATACTGAAGAGTTATACGGAGGAAATGAATTAGAAAATGGTGTTATAGAGGAAGTTGAAGAGGATGAAAGAGGAGAAACAATACTGAGATCTGAATTTAAGAGAGCATTAAAAGATTTGAATGGCAGAAAGGCACCTGGAATAGATGGAATACCTGTAGAGTTACTTCGCAGTGAAGGTGAGGAAGCGATTGATAGATTTTATAAACTGGTGTGTAATATTTATAAAAAAGGGTAAGTTCCGTCAGACTTCAAAAGAGTGTTATAATCATGATAGCAAAGAAAGCAAGCGCAGGTAAATGTGAAGAATACAGAACAATTAGTTTAACTATTCATGCATCAAAAATCTTAACTAGAATTCTATACAGAAGAATTGAGAGCAAAACATAAAAATTTTTAATTTAAATAAAAGTTTTAAATTTTTGTTTAAGATTACAAAGTATAAGTTAAATTTAATTTAAAAAATTTTAATAAAATTTAATTAGTTTGAAAATATTTTTAACATAAAATTATAACAAAATAAGTGGTATGATATAATGGATTATATCACCGGTACCTTATGGTCGCCGTAAGGTCCACAACCGACCCACACTCCCTACCAACATAAGTAGGTAAAAAGTGCTCATTATGGACAACAAGCCCAAGTGCTGAGAACAATGCTGCCAGAATGTATCCTCTTGGGGTGGAAATCATTCCTGCAAGCTCTAGACATTGCGAGTTAAAATCACCGGATAATATAACTGGGTTTTCAGCGTCGGATACAATCCTCCAGATCACCATGAAAACATAACCAGATATAAAAGTGCAATCGGTAAGATCCACCGATACATATCCATCAGCTCTTGATACTCGGGAGACAGGATACCGGCCGAAACATTCGTTATGGCGATCCCCGGATCGATCAACAATCTACGAGTGCGTGGCCACCCACCCTTCTTCTGTTAGGCTCTGCAACAGCCAGGAAATCCACATCATGCTCAATCGCAACACGCCAGATCAGGTCATATGCTATGAAACACCTGTTAGCATTAACTTGCATTATTCGCATTACGATGCCTGCTTACACTCCTTGGACCCAGCCCGATGTCCAACACCTCCACAAACAGAACATCTTGCAGGCTCCTGACAATTTGCCCTAAAGTTGTCCTGTCCACCACACCTGAAGCAGCACTTCGACCGATTTGGGCCCCCTACAGAACACAGACACGTGGCCGGTCTCCCAGCACCGGTAACAACAATCATCAGGCTCCCGAATGCTCACGCCACAGTGAATCTAACTAATGCATATTCGCTGTTCTATCAGCTTCTCAGCCACCCGATAGCTAGTGACAACTGTGGCTATCCTAGTGTCTCCAAAAGCGGACTGAACTGAGGACAATTAAAATCCTCATTTTCACCAACAGCCTGCTGCAATGCGTCAGTAATCTCTTTCTCCGTTGTGTCTCTTGAAATATCCTTAATATTGACCACCGTCCGGTGACTTCCTCTTGATTTAAGGTCTGCTTGGAGTTCAACAACATTCGAACACAAAACGTTTCGAAATCCTTCAGCAGCTGTTGCTCCCTTACCCACCGGGTTGGTCTAGGGGTGAACGCGTCTTCCCAAATCAGCTGATTTGGAAGTCGAGAGTTCCAGCGTTCAAGTCCTAGTAAAGGCAGTTATTTTTACACGGACTTGAATACTAGATCGTGGATACCGGTGTTCTTTGGTGGTTGGGTTTCAATTAACCACACATCTCAGGTATGGTCGAACTGAGAATGTACAAGACTACACTTCAATCACACTCATACATATCATCTTCTGAAGTATTATCTAAACGGTAGTTACCGGAGGTTAAACAGGAAAGAGAGAGCTGTTGCTCCCTTGACTCTAACATGAAAATTCTTGTTGGTTCCTTTCCTCATGCAAAGTATTTCACCGACCTTGTGGAGAGTACAGACTCCTTCGCGGTCCTCAAGAGATTCACGTAAGTATGTCCCTGTGCCTTAACTATAACTGTCCGACTATCAGAGATAGCGGGGGTAGTTCGTACAAATCTTCTGCCTTCAACAGGCGCCGTATCGCCAGAAGTCAAAAACACCCTGACTCTATCGTAACGTGCTCGGTACAAATAAATCAGTAATTTCTGTTCGTACTCACAAAGCTTACCAACAGGTAAAACACCGGCGAGGACACCCGAAGCACCTTGTTGACGGAACCCAAAATAGTTTTCAAGGTAAGCCATCGTCCAAAGACGAATCGTAATATGCCACAAAACGCGCCGTTTGAGTGGACGAATCATCCTCGACCTACACCATCGAGACCTCCTTCCTAACTTCACCGGCTCTAGCACTCGGCCGTCGAGCCATTTGGTCCGATTTACCTACAGCACCGGCAACATCCTTAAAGCAACATAAATCTCCTTCAACTGGAGGGAAGTCAATGCTTCAGCCTTCTGCATCATATCAGCGGGCCATCTTTTCTCGATTAATTTAAGTAATTCTTCATCCGAAATGGGTTCTGCGAGAACATAAACTACATTGCGTATATCATGTTCCCACGGTTTTTCTGTGTGCGTAGATGCCTCTGTAGAGGAGCCCAGCAGTAGATCTCATAAAAGAGGTCACTACAGCCTCTAAGTTCAAGGTTTTCTCTAATGCCCTAGCAGGACTCTCTTTAATTTCCTTCATAGTGTTGATGTTCTCCCGATTAAACTTTTCCAGGACACGCAACTCCCCCAATAAGTGATTTATGTCGGATCCATTAGTAACGTCGCCATCAGTACTGTCTGAGATAAGCTCAGTTTTTCCCTTAGTGATTCGCGACCTTGCATTTTGAGGTTCTGCGGTCTCCACAACCATCGTGTCTTCTGCGTCACTAGAAGCACCAGGTACCGGCAAACTAGGACGTCTGCGCTGCGGTCTCACCCGTGTATGGCGGGGCTTCCTGTCATGAGGATTCAAGTATAACTAACTATAGAAATCAATAGCTTAGCGAGTAAAGCTACAGAAGAATAAATTTTAATTGATTAAATTCCAATACACTAATACAGTAGCTTTAAATATGAAGCTGAGTTTATCAAAAGTAAATAAAAATAAAATAAAATAAATATTTACCTCCGATACTAACACAAATACACAACAGTAGTTAATAGTCAAGGCTACTAACACAAAAAAATTTATTTAATGTTATCAAGCACTGATAACTACAGCGATTATTGTTTATACGAAAAATAGTTATTAGATAATCAATAAATCATTTCTACGCTTACGACAAGAGGCCTCCCAAGGGAGTACAACAAACTTCATTTACACTTATACATATCATCCTCTGAAGTAATACCTGAACGGTAATTCCCGGAGGCTACACAGGAAAAAGAAAAATACAAAAAACTGAAGATTTTCATATTACAACCAATGTCGATGACAAATTCTAAATATAATTAATGAACAGCGGTTCACAACTAGTATTAATAACGATGGCAAATAGAAGCGAGAAACTACGACTAAAAAAATGGTCGCGGAATCGTGTCATCGTTGGACAATACTGACGGCATTGTAGTGAATAGAGCTGCAGATTATCTGCCGGTAGAAGCTCACTTACCCGGCTATCAGTATCGCGGCACTAAGTTGGAGAAGAGGTGATGCCGATATAAATAAGTTGGATCAGGCATGCAAACAGCACCCACCGGGTTGGTTTAGTGGTGAACGCGTCTTCCTAAATCAGCTGATTTGGAAATCGAGAGTTCCAAGTGATAGTTAAGGCAGTTACTTTTATACGGATTTTTGTGTTCTTAGGTGGTTGGGTTTCAATTAACCACACATCTCAGGAATGGTCTAACCGAGACTGTACAAGACTACACTTCATTTACACTCATACTGAACGGTAATTCCCGGAGGCTTAACAGAAAAAAGAAAGGCATGCAAACAGCACAACATCTAAATTGCACATATATTTACAACATATAGCCTTTGCATAGCTTCAATGTCAACACTGTTCAGTTACAGTTTTGTAAAATAATACCTGTATATCACTGATTTCTTTTTGTCTGAATGTTCAAGACCTAATGCATGGATCAGAACCAAATGCAAATTGATTTTATCATGCTCTGTGTTTAAACTGTAATCTGAGCCTACATGGATTTCGATTAAGGTATTATTTTGATCAGAATAAGATGCATGAACTAGTATGAAACCTTCACCGCCAAATTTCACCAGACACAGTGATGGTTTCTACCTTTCATTCTTGTGATTGCTTTGTTTATTTGAAATTAGTATATCAGGAATATTTATAGCTACTTTAAATTTAGATTTGATGTTTACATACAAAGGTGAATTATCTACAAATTTTTCTACGGAATCTTATGTAAAAATACTTTAGACTCTTTTCCTCCCATTTAAGATAATGTAAAAACCTTTCATACAGTTTATCAAAGCAATGATTTTTTTTAAATGCTAAAACAGATTTTCTTTAATAATTATGTTCATAAATAGGTGTAGTTATAACATTTATAAAAATGATTACTCTGAAATTTTGAGGAAAATTACTAATAAATGTTAAAAAGCAAAGTTAATAAAATAAAATATTTATGTAAGCAAAGTTAGGGCATTTAAATATTGTGTTTTTTCCAGAAGCTTTTTATACAGCAGAATTTTTGACAGTAACCAGCACCTTGTTCCTTTAAAAGAAATCCAAAAGAAAGAAAAGGGATTTTTAATGAAAATAATTGATTCTGTAAAGGACGACACATTTAGTATATAAAATCTATGACACCATAATATGCTATACCAGAAATTTAAATAAATATCAGAAATAATGTGTAAGTTCATTTTCATATGCTTCTAAGGAGCATTCTAAAAAGTATATACTTATATGGTGATAAAGTTAAGTAAGACTTACACAAAGCAGTTTTAGAAATTCTGGACTTACATAATTGAGAATTATTTAAGAAAAAGTTAAAAGAAATCTCGAAACATAATCTTGCCTTCTAATCATTCTTTGTAAAAAAAGTTATTTCCTAACGACTAAACATTAAATGTGTTTTTTGTTTCAGTAATCTGGTGTCAATTGTGGTTAGTTGTCTTTAGTCAATATTGGACAGTTAAATATAGTGGAATATGAATACGCTCTAAATTCAAGTGAAATAAAAAAAATAAGCTGATCAAGACAATTTATCAACTTGAGTAAATTTTTTTTTTTAAGCTATGTGTTAGCTCTACTACAAACTATCCAGCTATATATGTTACCATCAACCGTAGATTTACATACAGCTATTGATATAGATGTACTCTGATTTAATTCTTTATAATTTTGCTTTTGTGATAATCGTGTGGGTGAAATACTCTTTTATTATTAATTGTAATTTACTTCTTTTTTTTATGTACTACTAAATAATGTGTATCAACCATAGAAATTAAAATATTGTTTAACCTAAAACTTACAGTTACAAATAAAATACAATGATAAAAACTTAATGCATTATTCTTACCTAAACATGTAATCCCCAGACAGCTGAAATTTACACTTTAGTTCAAACTCCGCTGGCGTTTCATAACAGGCATAGAATCTTTTTTTGTCTAATATGTTTTTTAAAATTTCAATATCAAAATTATATAAAGCTCTTTTGATACATTATCTTGCAGATTATAGATCACATATATACTAGCATCCCTGTTGCGGCTTTGTCCGTATTATGTGGTTACTTGCATTTTTGATCGAGGTAAAATTTTACGTTCTTTATCAAGTAACCGGAGACAGGTGCAGGCAATCGCACTACACATATAGTAACAGTGGCAGTGTTTGTTGAGAGCTGCCACATTATACACATCACACCTCTTAACAAACCTGAAAATGATTTTTAGGTATTTATCTGAAAAGTATTTGCAAGCCAAAATCTAGTGAACATCTCTTTTAGCATAGTCGGCTATGAGGGAATTTTTTGATCATTATTTACAATATTTTTTCTTCATTCCTTGTCAGGGTCAAATTTAGAAAATCTAGAAATTGATTTTAAATATTCACATGAAGATTACACAGACCAAGAATCAAGATGATATCTTGATTTGTTATAGAGAAATTAAAAAAAGAATTAAATTTCATTATTACCATTTTAACACTAAACTTAGAATTTCAGAAAATCCATTCTTTAATGTGTACTTACACCATAAGAATGTGCATACACACATTCGTCGCAGTTAAAACCTTGTACCAAAAATAAAAATTTAGTAAGTTTGTTCCACCTAAACTGAATTATTTGGAAGTAAGGCATTAAGACACTTGTGTTTTAAAAAAAAACACATTGTCCTAAAAAACCATAGGAAGAAAACATGCCAAAAAGACTCTTTCACTACGAAATCTTTGATGACATGGGTACAACTTTTACTTGTGAAATATTTTGCTGTGAATTATGGCAAAGATTTTGAAACATCTTTGTTGGGAAACTTTCTGCATACAGCTGTTAAGCTTGATGAGAATTTTAGTGGGCTAAATTGTAAATAAAATGCACATTGGGTTCTTCAATAGAATAATTGTTTGGCATGTTTCTTATTTTTAATATTATTTTTTGCCCCTTCCTACTCCTTCTTCCCATTTTAGTATGATTAATATTAATATCAATTGTTTTATTCAGTTTTTTGTCTTCCCTTGGACGTGCTTGCTTTATCTCAATTTTCTTGTTATATAGCGGTCTCACGTCTAACCTACAAATCCACCACATGTTTAGAGGTTAGGCTCCTTTAGAATTCCCTTTGCTAGACCGGGAATCTAACAGAGGATCCCTCCTCCCCAACACCTACTGCTAATTGATCTATTCATTTAATTTTATTTATTCATATTTTTATTTACATGTGTTCTTTATTAAACTCCTTTATTATTATTATTGTTGTTTTTATAGTTATTATTAATATTATTATGATTGTGTGTTTAGCAATGCTTGCATGGCATTGTATACTACTGTTTTAATTGGTGTTCGATTAAATGTTTAATTCCAATTAATTTATAATCTAATCAGTAAACTTTATTACTATTATATTATTTTATATTTATATTTTTTATATAAAATTGATTTATTGTAAATTAGTTTATTGATTTTCAAATAATTTTTTTTTTAATTAGAAGTTTAATTCTCTATTACAATTTGATTATTTTTCTTAATTATTATTAATCTTCAAGTTTTATAAAATTCTTTTTGACATAAGGGAGGTCTTTTCTGGCGCTTGTCTCTTAGATTCTGTTTTATTTGTTTATTGTTTCAGTGCCAGTTCCTCTGTCCATTTCCATTTGTGAAGATCTCCAAAGATGAATTTTGTAACTATCAAGTTCAAAGTTTTAAATGGAACAATTGCATGAATAATGGTTCTGTTTTATTGACACAATCTCTGTGCAATCAGAGATAGACTTATCTGGAAGTGATGCTCCTGGACCTCAGCTTTATTGTGACTTTCTACCACGTGTTCTCCAGCTGTCACTTCAGGATTGACTTAATGAAACCTTAAAAAGTTTTGAAAAAGGAAATTTCATTTGTTTATGATAAGTTAAGCTACTTAGATCTGAAAATCATGAGCTTAAGATTATAATTAGATCATTTTATGAGAATATTCCAATGTCATCTGCTTCACATCTACCAGCCATTGTTTCTACTGAGGGAGTCACAATGCACAAGAGATGTAAGAGAAATCATCGATGAATACAATGATGCCTAGTGTCAATGTTTCTGGCGAAGCATGCTCAGGCTTGATTTCGGTTGTAGATGGTGATTCTTCGATCTCAAAAGTTAACTTACATTAAAGAGTAAGTATAGATTGGGAGATGGATACTGGAGTCAAGGTTCTACTTTTGCTTACCAAAAATAATAATAATTTTATTAATGATAAATCCTTGTAAAATCAAGAAAAAACTGATAATGACAAATCAGTTAAGCCACCCTGGATGACTGTCGGTAAGAAAGGGAAAGTTTTTTCTGCCAGTAGTGTTGGTCATTCCTAGTTAGTTGATTCTTCTGTTGGAATCTCTTAGAAAAAATAATAAGAATTAAATCAAGTCTGGTAGTTTGAAAACGAAAACTAATTTGGTCCTTCTCATACTCAATAACAACATTTAATACTACTATAACCGTCGGTGGAGTGGAGGAACTGCGGCGATCTGACCTCGAATGTATTAAATGCATCAAATTCAGAATTCTATATTCTTCTTACAATTCCTTCCACATTGAGGTGTACAGCCGAGACTTTAATACAATAATTAATTTTGATATTTGACCAGAAGGTATTTTCCCCTTTTTGGGGCCTTAAAAACTAATACATCCACGAATTCACTACAGAAGGAAAGTAATACTGGAACTAATGGCTAAAGCTCTCGCTATTATATCAAAATATTTGTGGCCTTCGTACTAAGGCTGCTGAGGTTTATGCAACTTTTATTGATTCTAATTATGATTTTATTGCATTGACTGAGAGTTGGGTGTCTGAAGTCCACAGCACTAGCTTCTTCCCAGAGTCATATGATGTATTTCGATCTGACAGAGACTATGAATCTAATGTTTTTGATTGGGGTGTAGGTTCTTTAATCAATGTTATTGATAATATCAACTGAGTCCGACGTAAGGATCTGGATGATTGCTAAGAAGGGTTTGGGTCGAGATACCAAAAGCCTATTATTTGGTGTTCATTATTTTCTTCAATTTGTGCACCCATCTGTTTTAGACCAAAATTTTAATTTTTTAATTCTACAAATAGATTCTTTGAAATATGATACAATAATAACTGGTGATTTCAGTGCTTCTAGTGTGGTCAGGATGATTGTATTTTTGTTCCTGGATGTAATTACCATTCTAAATATTGATTGAAGCACACATTCAATCTTGTTGAATTCTTGAACCAGGGATTTTAAAATCATGATTCTATACAGGAAACGAATCTAGACCTTATTATGATTAATGTAGCTGTTTCTACATTAATTTTTGGATGGTGTTGTACACCCAGATAAACTGCATCCTTGTTTCTTAATAACCATAAATGATTTTTCGTTTATTCATGAAGATGTTATGAACTGTCCCAAGTAAAATTTTAGAAAGGGAGATTTTAAATCTCTCTTTACAGACGTGACCAATGCTGATTGGGCTAATGTTCTTCTGTGCCCTAATCTTGATGAGTTTCCAGCATGTGATCAGCAAGGCTATCACCAAGAATATTTCTGTTGTCGATCTTCTAAGATTCAGTCATGGTTTTCAGTTAGGCTTATTGAACTGGTTAAGAAGAAAAACTAGCACATCAACGATCTAAGAGAATGAGACTTACTTCTGACTACCACACCTTTTCTGAGCTACAGAACAATGTTAAATTGTTGCTTTCTAGAGATAATTTCTACCATGCTAGGTTCATTGGGGGAACAATCTAACGGTTAAGCCTTTAATGTTTTGTAAGTATGTCTCTCTGCACATAGATCTATTACAGATAGCGTCACTGCACCTCTAGTCGAGAATAAACCAGTAACCAATCCTCAAGAGCTACATACCCATTTTGATGATCACTGTAATCTGTGTTTCCAGGGAATGTACGACCTGATTCCTCGTCAATGTCCAAAGATCTGATGAACTGTGCTGAGCTTGATATTCCCCATGTTAGCCGATTTGGTATTGACTACCATCAACAAAGTAAACCAGAAGGCTGCTGCTACTGCGGTAGCGGCAGCTGTTGGCACAACTCTGGTCTCTTGATTCAAACAGAGTTACTGTTTTGTAACAGAGTCTTTGTCAGTGCTATTTTGAGCTGGTGGTCAAGTATATACCTTCCCCAGTTTCCGAATTTTTGCTGATAGAGTGCTGCTGCAATGGTTTGCACCATATATATTTAGATGAATCACCTCTGTTTCCTGGGAATTCAGTTTACTGCTGCTGCTTTGGGTTTGATATAACTAAGGAACTGTTTATATTGTATTTAACAAAACTACCACTGATCAATGCAAAATAGAGGTCTGTAAATATAGAGGATAGACAACAATTTAAGTCATAGTAATGCATTCTTCAGCTGATTATATACAGTGATTCATAAGTTTTAAACATTTCTGAAGTGAATTTTTATGAGGCAGCTGAAGCAAAAGCTTTTAATACACGTGGTTTGAAATAAATAACAACTAGAAAATACTTTTGTAAAGCTGAAGTAAAAAACAACACATTTTTAGGTTTAGAGAAAATTAATTAACTTTGTTAAATTGTCAATAAAAAAATAAAACTTTGCAAAAAAGTTGTAAATAATATTATAATTTTGAGATAATGAATGTCACTCATAGACTAACACAAATTTACGAATTTGTTTTTATTAAAAACAAAAAATTCTAAAAACATGAAATAATATTCTGACTTATAAAGTAATGAAAAACAATTATTGTGATTTTAGAACTGGACCATGAAGAATAAAATAATTATATTAAGTACCGTAAACAAAAGAAAAAGATAATGATTATCTCTGAAGAGCTATTTCTTTTAAACCAATGGATTAAACTTTATTTTTTATGTTTTTCTTGAGAATCTCAAGTTAATTTTAGAAAACTAGTAGGAATTATGGCAATACCCTGATTTTTGTGGAAGTGTAATTTCAATGTTCCACAATTTCACTAATAGATTAGAAATTATTATTGTGAGTATATTTAAGAATAGATATTGTTCAGTTATTATAATTATATAATCAACATTTAATTTTTGTTGATCGATTTCAATTTGGGGAGCCAATTAAATAAAATTGCTATTTCAGCTTTCAGTACTAAAAGGAATACACTTTTGTACTGAACTATGTATTTTAATAAAATTTTACACTACATAAATAATTTCTATCAACAGTAGGTGGGAAAAGTGTCGGGAGAATTTCTATTAAATTAGCAGAAATATTAGCTGATTATTAAGATAGAGTATAATTGTCTTACATTAACTAAAAATACAGTGCCGGTATTCATAAATACAATGCAAAATACCTGTTTTTTTTATTAAGCTGTGTGATCATCACTCACTAAAAAATGAGACTGCTAACAGTTTAATAGAAATTCATCTTTACTTCATTACTGTTTATTAATGCTGTTATTAAATGAAATAATTAAATTATGTTTGTACTACAAGTGTTATTAAAAACTTATCAATACATTGAATGTTTAAATTTCTATACAAAAACAGGTGAAAATCGGAGATACACAAGGAATGGCAAAATATAATACAAAGATGCTCATAACTTGAAATAAAAATAGATAATCAAATGAAGCAAATACGGCATAAAAGTAAATTTTATTTGTTACAAAAACTTACATTATTTTTCCACATAATCAGCACTTAGAGCTACACATTTTTCCAATAGTTACCAGTTTTCTCATACTGTCAATAAACAATGCTGATGATCTTACCTTGATCCACAACCTCACTGTGTCCAAAAAATGAGAATCACATTGTGCCAAATCTGGTGAGTATGGGTATAGAATACATTGAAATTTCAACTTCAAAAGAGCAGTGAATGTTTAGACATGTGAATATTTAAAAATTTTACACGATCTGGTAAAAACTGAATAACATTTACAAATGTTTGTTAAATATTCTGGTAAAAGTCAACCAAACTTTTTCAGTGTTTTCTTTTGTGGTTATCATGTTTTAACACATTTTTGGTAAAATTTCATTATTTATAAATTTTTTAAAAAACATCACATGTCCCCTTTTTGCAAAGTTCAATGATTCTAGGCAAACCCCAATTAAACTTTTATTCCTATTTGTTAAAAAACCTTAAACTATTTTATAATGAATTTGCATTCAATCTGAAAATGCAGTCAATTTGCTTAATGCAGTCTAAAAGTTCATTTAGTATGAAGTTTCACCAGTCGTTAGTTTCTAGAAGTCTTTACTTTCCAATAAAAATAATCTTCTATATATATTTAAGACAATAAATGACCAATTAAGACTTTTAAATGTTTTTAACATTAACAAAAATTATTTTTTTTTTTTTTTTAACATTTTTGAATACACTAATTTTTTGAAGTGTAAAAACTTTATTCATAGTCACTAATATTTTCTTTATTGTTGTCATTGGAAGAAATGGGCCATTTTAGAATTTCATTGTAGAACTCAGCATCTGTAATGTACTTAAACATTTTCTTAACATCTATTTTTTTAATGTTGATAAGAATTTTTCCCTCATAGGCTTGATCAGATTGGATATTGACATTCACATTCCTGTGCTAAGTTTGAATGTGTGTTACTGCAATCCATCAGTATAAAACCTTACAATGACCTTTCCTGTTTGATTTATGCACTTGTCTCTCCTTGTGATTTGTTTCTCTCTTTGCACTTGTCTTCCAGAGAAGCAGATACATTTGTAGTAGGTTCTCCACCAAGACTTGAAGTTCAGAATCATACTTGTTGTCGGATAAATTACTGAGAAACTATTGTTACATGAAGCACTAAACATTAACTCTCCATATTGTTCAATGTATAAATCCTATCTATCCTCTTTGGCCGAAGTCCCTATCACACGGTAAGAAAGCATGACTCCAAGTGGTAAGTTGTGTGCTATGTTTCTAAACATGTTTTCTTGTTCAATGAGGACCAGGAACATATTCGAACCATGGTGTGCTTTATATTCTGCACACCACATCTGTCACTAAAGACGTAAATTTTGCATTTCCTCTGTTTCATGGCGTTTAATATAATATAAAACAAAACTACAAACTTCATTTGGGTATTTCTTTCCTATAATCTTGTCGTAAACATAAATATCTAATTTAATAATAGCGCCCATATTGTGAATGCAAAATGTTGAACCCAGAGTTGTCTTAAATAAAAATTGTGCTGGACCAGGATGTTGGGTAGTGGCAAGTTTTGTGTACAATCGAATGCTAGAACTAGATTTACTTTTGAAAAGTCAGATGTTTTACCGTTGCATTTCAGTTAATTTATTGTAAATTTTTTTTGCTCTTCGCTTGTGTATTATTAATTCTGCAGTAACAGTTCTCTTAGTGTTGTTATTCAAAGAGGTGTACCTTAACTTTAGACCCAACTCCTCACAAGTTATATGTACCTCAACTTGTGGCTGTCCAAAAAAATAACCAAAATTTTCATTGTAGTAGAGCCTGAAAATGTCATATGACAGTTTATTAGTGTTTTGTTTGAAATTAAGTATCATATAATATTTTTCTAATAAGCCTAGCATCTAGATAGTATTTAGTCTTCCCCAGAGTAGTACGATTCCTTAACATTTAGTGAACTAATAAAATAATGAATTCTTTGGCAGGGTCTGGGATAGCATTACCAAGGAGTTTCTGCCCCTCATATCCTTTTGAATCTCATTTTTTGACAAAAGTTAGCAAATACAATCTACTATTTTTTTTACTAACCCCGTGAATTGATATAAAAGCTCATTTGCAGACTACATGCAGCTGTCCCCTACTTTTAACATGGTACACAAAGAAATAAATTTTTGGCTTTTTAGTAGTACTCAGTTCAGCATTATCATTACATTTTCATCTAATCATGTTCCTAGACATCTTGTATGTCTTTGCTTTCCACTTCATTGAAATATTGAATGATTTCATTAAACTTATCATCAAGAAATTTTAAAGAAAATTTGTACTTACATACACAGTCACTGCCAGTTCTAGAGGGTATTAATGTACCTTTCCAGTTTGTGTGTTCTTAAAAAGATTTCTTTGATAGTTATTAGAATCGTTTTTTCATTTGATTCTCACATTAGCAGAATTTTCCTCTAATGACATCTTAGAAATATTATTTCATTCAATTAAATAGTTAAAGTACAACAACTTAAAGGTTATTCACACTCTACTTTTTACAGCTAGTATGAAAATGGAGGGAAATTGTATGCTGCCAACCTTGAAAAACAAAACTTTGTAAAAAGGGGATATGTGCAGCACATGTAACCTTTCTGCATCACTCATTCAAAATAAAGTAAGTGTCCAGCAAGAAGCAGCTGTAACATATGTATCTGTCTTACTTAGTATATGTAACTACCATCTATACCAGTTGATTGGCATAAAAATCCAATTTTGAAAATTTCTTCACATGTCCCCTTTATTTATCTTTCTATTCAATTGTTAATTGTTCTTATTACCGTATTTTTTATTATTTATTTTACATTGACTGTAATGTCAAGATGAGGTTATTATAACAAAATGTTTTAATTAGTGTATGTTCTCTTTACATAATTTTCAGCTCTTTTTTTGCTTACTTTCTCATCTACATAGTGATAAAGTTCTAGAAGGGAAAGTATTGTAATCAGTCCAATTTAGACATATGCAGCTTTCACCGGATCTTGAAGTTTTTACACCTAAGGAACCCGAAAACTGGATGGAAATTTTCCGGATGTTAATATGCGTGCACGTGTGTATGTTCATTGTTAGCCTCTAAACCCGAACTACTGTACAGATTTTGACCAAACATTGTCAGATTACTTCTACTTAAATTTTCAACTTAAAAGGTCAAGGGGATGAGATTGTAGAGTAAGGTCCCAAAAACATTCATGAAATGTTATCTTAACTCGATTCTTGTGAAGATTCATTTTCTGAACCGATTAAAATTTTGTTTGTGAACAACAAAGTAATTCATATGTAAAAATTTACAATGATCTGATTTATGATTCGTGTTCAGAAGGTAAAAAGATTTGAGGTTACTTCAGATTCAGAGGATGATAGTTACATTTTTGATCCTAGACTGTCCACTTCTAACAATAATAGTAATAATAACAATAAAAGAAAAATACCAAGTACACAATCTGACATAGATTTGGGCTGGTCATTAACACTTCCAAAGTTTGTCTTTTCTGACAAAAGACTGGAATTACTGGTCCAGTGAATGAACTGTTTACACTAGTTGATGTTTTTTTCAATTTTTTCCCTGAAGCCATTATGAAATTATTTAAAACAGAAACAAACAAATACTCAAACCTTACTCTGATAAACTGAAGAGCATTAATACTTTGAAAACGAATAACTTGTGGGGTAATTTGACAACAGTCTGATTGCATGAAGTTTACGGATTTTTTTCAATCATTTTGCATATCTGTATATTCCAGAAATCAAAACTACCTACACACAAATTGTTGGCTTTTGAACCATTTGATCTCTGAGTATCCAGCATGCTTTTCTCAAAGGGAAAATTTGACAGTTGATGAAGGGGTGTGTGGGTTTAGAGGCAGGATACAATTTTGTGTTTATTCAATATTTATGGACCGATTTTACAGCTCACCAGCTGTTTTTTATTTTTTATGGCAGCGACTTTTATGCCTAATCAGAAAGAGTTGTCAAAAATAAATGTAGTAAAAAAAAACTAAAAAAGAAATGAGTCTGCTTACATGAGAAGGAATCATCTCCTGTGTTTGAAATGAAATGGTACCAGAGATGTACTAGCCTTATTTCAGTTCACAAAATGACTAAAAGTGAAGTACAAGTGCGCTGTAAAGAGGGGATTGACTTCAAAAAATAAACCCGATATAATTATCAATTATAATAAAAATAAAACTGGTGGTTAGAAATGATCAATTATTTCATACTATCCATTCAAACACAAGCAAAAAAATGGTGGAAACAATTATTTTTCCATTTATTAATGATGTCAATTGCTAATGCCTTTATCTTGTACCGGGAATCATGGCCATTGCATTTGGGGCATGTCGTTTAGAAAAATTTATTATATTGATGGGAATGGCTTTAGGAAAAAACAGTAGGTGTTCTTGCACAAGAAGCCACACCAACAACAATAAAAACAAAGACTAACAGGTTGTCACTTTCCGGAGAAAAACCCCCAACTGCCCGCAAGGGTTTATCAAGTTTGCTCTGAAAAACAAAGGCAGTCAAAGGGAAAGCTGGAAGAAAGGAAACTGCTTGAAGGTGTTCTGAGTGTGTAGTAGCTTTGTGTGTACCTTAAAAACTAAAGCTAATTACATTTAAAACAGCAGTATCACAATTTTTTATTTTGTACCTATTTATGTACTTTTTAGAACATCATTTTTTAAATAAGTAAAATAAGTATTTCATATAGTATATTAAAATAAACTGCATTTTGTTCTCTTTCTAAACACATTCATATCATTCGCATAAAGTCATATCACAAGTACAAAAGTCAAACAGAATTTTTTTAAAACACTCAAAGAGCTGGATACAAAGACTGTGCATATTACAAACTAGGATGTAAAGTGTTAATTACGGCTGTAGTATAAATGGAAATAAGAAATACACTGGCTTCAGCTGATTCTATCCATGATTTTTGTCGAGCAAAACTTGATGTCATAAAAGCTATTTTTGTCATTAGTTTCATTGTAAGGAGTTTTTAGGAATTTAAAAACACAGCATGAAATTGTTATACCTACACTGAAGTTTGGTTCAGTGATCGGAATCTTTTCTAATCTTTAAATATTTTATCTTTAAAAATTTTGAAAAAACTGTTATGACTGAACACTGGGTTATGTACCTGGGCTTTAATTGCAGGTGAAACTGATGATCTTAGTATGTTAAACAGAATAAATAAATAAAACTGATGATCACTTATGTTATTTTAATAAATGAAGTTTATTTTTATATCCAACTGAGTAGGACTTAACTGCATCTATTAATGCAATGATACTGATATATTATTCTGTAGCTGAAATGTCAAATGATGTAGATATATTTAGGCTGATGATCACTTGGTGAGGCTTGGACATTTGTTACAGCTTTTATTGGCCTAATTAATTATTCTAGTTACGTGTAATTAAGGTTAGAGAAATGTTTTTACTCAAATACAAATGTTATTAATGATGTTGGTAACGATAATTATATTAATGATTAATAATGTAAAATTGTTTTTCTTTTGTAATTTTGAATATCTGACTTTATGAATAAAAGCATGGTGCATTAGTGCCTAACTATCTAGTATATACCGATTAATTGATGATATTGTTTACTGTAATTAGGCATACCTGTTGTAAGTAATCTTGCTGTCTATATAAGATTTATAAAAATAATCCATGTACTTTACTAACAAGTAAGTCTATAACCGCAGAGCTCTTATCATAGTTATTGTTTAAAGTGAAAGTTATTAAATTTCATTTTTTTGTTAATTTATTAACACAGATGAGATATTTCATTACATAGTGTTTTATAGTATAACTAAATTAAAGGGACAACCAGACTGTGAAGACCAAATAAACCTGTTAACAAGATACATATTATTTTAAAAATTGCAACAATTGATTGGTATCTTATTCTAATTATTCTTTTAATTTTTTAACTGTTATTTAGTTAACAAAGTAATTCAGTGAAATTTTATAATATATTATTATAAACAATAGCATTTTTTTTTTACTTTACAGTATTTGCAAATTTGTTGAAAGAGTTACTTTAATCCATTTTTAATAGTTTTTTGATGTTTTTAATTTACGTAAAAACAATCTATAGAAATTAAACTTGTGTATTCTGATTATCAAATCTTTTCCATTCTATTAATTTTGTAAAAAACACATAATACTGAAAAATTGGACTAATTATTATTTATAAAACAATGAAATTCTAAATCTGTATAAATATAGAAAATCGAAAAATTCTTGTCTCAATGATTTTATTTTAATTATACATTGTTCTAAATACAATGTAGCACACAATTTTTAGAGAAAAAAATTTGATCAATTGAAGAGACAGGGGGGATTATACTGGAAAAAATTAAAAATATTATTACTTTGGGTTTTAATCTACGTTTTATTATATAAAGAGGAAGAGAGTTTTTGTTTGTTCGGGACAAACAAAAAACTACTCCGTCAATTGCATCAAATTTTTACCTATTTCTTGGCATAACTGAGCTATAATTCATGTCAAAAGAAAAAAATATATATATATATATACAGTAATGGAAATTTGCTGGTTGAAGCACAAACTTTAATGAATTGAATTAATGAACTAATTAATAGCCTCTTCATTATGTCTTCATTAAGTAATGTAAGAAACGCACTCGTATAGACTCAGTACCATACAAACTACGACACCTAAGACGCAACTGAACGAATTCATATCCCCACCGCCGAAAATATGTTGTCTCTATGGAAACGCTTCAAGGACAAACTTATTGTGGTTCACAACTTGCTCTAAGCGTTTTAAAACATTTCACACTGTCATTATCATAATCGCAGTTTCCAGCTGGCCTTTCTAACAGATTTTTTAGGACAACGCAGGTAAAACTGCTGACACGGTCGTCGCATATTCTACCCTTTACACAGATATCCATTTGTTTAAAACCAAATATCTCATCGATGAATGTTATTTTTCACTTCGGAGATCGCTTTTTACGGAACAAACGTTGAACCGCAACTACAGAATCACATTTAGTAAATTACAAAGCACAAAAAGTTTTATTTCTAGGAGTTGTCAGGAGTTTCCATTTTTGTTAATGGTGGTTGATGACTTTTTAGATATAACATTTAATAAACGATAAATTGTTAAGGATATACGATTATATATTATATTTTGCAAGTTTGAACTGTTGAGTTCATGAAAGCTGATGATGGAAGAAGGCTGAAAGAAAACTGCCTGAATGTAGTGCGGAGCCGGCTTATATTGTGTGTACAGAGCCGCTGAATCGTGAGGTGCCGAGTGCATCCGAAAGTGCATACAGTGTAAACTGTATGCTGCCGCTGAATCGTCAGGAGCTGAGTGTGAACTGAAAGAAAGACCTTAAAATTTTGAAGTCCTTAAATAAATTTTTAATAACATACACTGATTTGGAACATAAGTCTGAACAATACTGTCAAGGGGAAAAATAGGAAATTAATCTACGGCTGTGCGCTACTAAAATCTTCCTTTTTCTTCCTTGTACTTCGTACATGTAATCGCGAAAATTTTCGGTTTCCAGATTTCAACGGAAATATCCATTTTAACCATCCCTGAATCTATTTTCACTAGTTTCGGCGTGACGTCTGTACGTACGTATGTATCTCGCATAACTCAAAAACGATTAGCCGTAGGAGTTGAAATTTTAGATTTAGGACTGTTATAACATCTAATTGTTCACCTTCCCTTTTGATTGCATTTGGCTGAACCAAAAGTGTTCAAAAAAGCTCAAAATCCAAACAAATTTGGATTTTGGACTTTTTCTTAACTGCAGTAATAAACCCTCATTGAGAGATTCTCAACGATATATCAACGTAAGTGGTACTTATTTTCATTGGTTCCAGAGTTATACCCAAATAAAATTTTAATTAATGAAATATTTGGATCTTAAAAATGGGAAGTCACATCGGTCCGAATCGGACTTCATCTTCCTTTTTTAATTTTATTCTTTTTAAATATATTGATTTTATTAATAATTATTAACCTCCGATTGTAAAAAGGTTTTACGATGAATAATAAAAAAAAAAGAAAATGAAAAAAATATCAGTTGCAATGAAATAAAATATGATGTACTTTTCATTTTAAAAAAATTGTATATAACTTAATAGGCGTAAAAGGAAGTTACGTGGTGTCCACGTCAGGATTTTGTTATTTGGTTCAGGTGTTAAACCAACGCTTTTACATCTCATCCAAGAGATATTATAACTAATTAAATCACTAATACTATTATTGTTCACCCGATGTGTTAAATTATATTTACTGTTTCTACGATAGCTTTAATTTTTGTTATAATCAAGAGCTTGAATAAATCAAGAATAAACAGAGATGCTGATCTATTTTCCATTTCATTATTACGACATGGTTCATTGAATCATTTATTTAATATATGAATTAAAACCACATCAGAAATAATAGAATCTATAATTTTGTAAAAAAAAAAAATGCAATTTAGTACGTAATATTTATTATTTAACGCTAGCACGCGCACGCGAGCGCACACATACACAAAACTTTCATATACTCAAAACATTTGCAACCTTTTTTAGGTATTACGCAAGAGATATCCATAAAGAAGAGCTTCATACAAAAAAGAAGTCGGCTAGTATTAAAACAGATTTAGAATTAAAAAGATATTTTTTAAAATAGCTGTTTGTAGGGTTTTGTGTCAGCAAATCGTGGACAATAGAAAAAAAGAAAGGAAAGGTATATAGACCAATGAAATTTTGTGTGATGGGTTTGTTTAAAATGAGGTGATCTGATTAAATACGAATAAGTTTTATATGAATAAATTAAATAAGTTTTTAAGGTGACAGGCCAGTTAAATATGCTAAATTCAGTTTTAAAATATAAAGTTTTAATTAATTTTGTAATAAAAGGAGGTGGAATATAATCATAAGATAATATGCGGTAGAGAAAAAACAAAATTATAATGGTTAAAAGAGATAACTTAAGACATAGAATGCAGCGTTTCTACATGGGACAACTATGCGGTTTTCTCCATGTATGATATGCAAAAGAAAGAAATAAAAAATTAACGAACGATCTTGAAAACGAAAATGTTTGTTTTTAAATCAACAAAAACGGTAATCTAGTATAAATCTAACTCTAAACCAAACTTATTTTTTGCTAGACGCCCAACCTGGACAGACTTTTAGTTTTGAAATCTTAACAGAAAAGTTAAAACTTTCAAAACAAAAAATCTGCCCATACTTATGGGTAGGATAGTATATGGATAGCTATATATTACAGGAATAAATTATAATCTTAATTTTTGACTTGTCGGTAAAGCTGGTTTTGAAATTTCAAATTAAAATTAAAATTTTTTTCAGAAACAAGAATCTGCCAATTCTAAATCAAAATTACTCATATTTCAGCTAATATTGACAGACTTTTAGTTATGAAATCTTAACAGAAAAGTTAAAACTTTCAAAACAAAAAATCTGCCAATGTAAAATTATACCTATATATATTGGAGTAAAAAAGATCGTAGTGATGTTTTTGCATCAAATATGAAAATAATAAACTCTCAATTGTTTAAAAAAATTAATAAACAGAATTTTTGCTAAAACCATAGTAACACAAAAAGATTTATTGTTGATATTATATATTCTTGTAATAAAACTGTGTTAAAACTATAAATTGTATAACTGTGATAAAACTATTTTTTAAACCTATTACATTTCTTAAGACTTTTTGTAATAAGAAAATAATGGAAAAAAGAATTGTAATAAATTGAATTCTGTAATTTTATTTTCTACTTTCCAAATACCGTAATTTTTTTACCTGTAAATGGGATAATATTTTTACTAACATAATATTACCAAGCCCTACAGAGAATCGAACCCAATACCTGTTAAATTAATAATCAGTAATAAACAATTACAATCTATTTTACTTATTTTTGTAATAATAACAATTGAATAAGGAATAAATATATTATATATTATATACACATAGATCACGTCAAGATTGGGTAGCTGTGCTATTCGGAGAAAATCTTGATCACAACATTGTACGAAAATACACGATTAATCGTAAAGTAAAAAATAAAATTCTTTTAAATTTAGACTAGTAAATTAGCAGATTAAATATGTGATTGATTGTAGATAAAAAATAATAATTAATAATACATTAAACAAAATTATACGAGCATACATACGATTAATGCAGTACAAAACAATTCAGTTTTTATTTTAATTAATATTATTTAAAAGCTCACTGATAGCGTGAAATTATTTCTGAAAAAAAATTTACTCAAATTTTATTTTAAATTCGTTGGAAAAAAGTTTAAATCTGTTGGAATTTATTAAAAATGACAACAGAAACATCATAATGATCATTTCATGAAAACTGAGGTTTGTTTTGTTAATAACAAACATTTTTTTTGTTTCTAGTTTAAGAGAGATAAATATTGTAATTTTTTTTTTTGAAATATGTGACCACTCTTTTTCATATTAGTATAAATATATGGCTAAGTTAACATTTTTTAATAGCTACATATCAGTCCGTATGATTTACATTTATGAATGTTAAATAAATGATCAGATTGCCCGTTTTTTTATTTATCACTTTTTTCTGACTTTTTGTTAATGCCGTAAAATAGAATACATTTTACACGGGAATATACTTAGTTATCCTGAACCCCGTAGGGGAAGATAGGGGAAGAAGTTCCATCCTTTGGTGGTTGGGTTCTATTAACCGCAATCTCAGGAACGGTCGACCTGAGACTGTACAAGACTTCACTTCATTTAAATTCATACCATCCTCATTCATTCTTTGAAGTAATACCTTTCGGTGGTTCCGAAGGCTAAACAGAAAAAGAAAGTTCCATCCTTCAAAGACTCAACATGTGTTTGTTACCAATGTATAATTAATTAACATAAAGTTTTATATATATGAATTAAAAGTTCAAGGATTACAAAGAAAATAATTTGGGATATAACCAAAACAAAGACTTTTATTTATTTCAATGAACTAGGGAATAAAAATAATACATAGAATAATTTAAACACAACCGAGGTATTAAACCAAGGCGGTAAATTATTCGACACTTTCAGCCGATAGGCGAGTTCATTCCATACTTTAATCAATAAGACTGGAGTAATGGAAGTCATCCTTCAACCTTGTGCCTCAAATCGGGTAGATAAGTAGTGGAGTGTAAAAGCAGAAAATCCTTTATTAAACCCCAAAAGAAAAAATCACATGGAGTCAGATCGGATCATTAGAGGCAATTACAAACTAGTTAGTCATCGGATTCATTCCAACCAACCCAGCGGGCGACAGAAACGTCATTCAATCAATCTCATACACAGTTATGCCAGTGAGGAAGTGCCCCACCATATTGGAACATAACATTTTCTTATCCATTTTTCAATTGAATAAGGCAAGTACATAGTATATCCGAATAAGCAAATCCTTTTACGCTTACCTAAACAAAAAATAACGACTAGTAAACTTATTTTCGGGTTATTGAAGAGAAAACATTTAATTTTGGGAGTCCCTATCTGATTGTAAATTTCATGCTGATTTTCTAACCCCCATATACGGGATTTATATGTGTTAATTTTCCACTAAGATGAAATGGTGACTCGTCGTTAAATACAATCCGATCAAAAAAATCGTCATGCTGTAATATTTCCAATGCGAAGTTGGCACACACAACATAAGGTGGATAGTGCTGTAATATTTCCAATGCGAAGTTGGCACACACAACATAAGGTGGATAGGCTTTAAGCCTGAAATACTGTGGGTATGTGGACACATAATTAGAGCTTGTTGCAAACCACAATAAGTTTGAAGGGTAAGAGATTGACGTAGAAGAAAGAACATTAGTGGTGGTGCGGAAAGTACTATACTAAGTACGAACATTGATCTGACCTACTACTTACGAAATCAAATCGCAATGTTTCCTTCCTGAATAATTCATCATCGCTTTTATCATTACCGCCAATATTTAAATCACAATAACCTAAATAATTATCATCGCTATTGCTATTTACGTTAACAACGATATTTTCAATGGCATTATTAATTAAAGATTCCAGAGAAATTGGTTTTATTGGTTTGCTTGGCATTTCTTCCGCCACCACCCCATTCGGTCGCCCTAATGTATAAGACCGAATATATGTGCCACAAACTGCTACTGAGCCACGAAACAGTTTAGCGACTAGTGTCCTAACTAGCTCCTAGAGCTAACCTAAAAACGTGAACGGAATAAGCGTGGTACCATACACCATTCGCTTTTTTAATAGTTTTAGTTTTTTTATACTACTAATCTTTTAGGATGGTAATAGCTTTTATTGGGATTTGTTTTTGCTTCGTTTAAAATTTTTTGAACACTACTAAGTGAAATTTCCGTAGCTTGGACGACTCGTTTTTGAACTTGTTTAAGAAGGATAGGTCCACCTTGTGCTTCCTTCGTCATAAAGTCAAAAACATTAAACTGGACTTCTCTCGTCTCTCTCTTTATCTGTTTAGCCTCCAGAACCACCGAAGATGTTACTTAAGAGGATGAATCAGGATGATGTGAATGAATGTAAATTAAGTGTTGTAATCTTGTACACTTTCAGGTCGACCGTTTCTAAGATGAGATGTGTGGTTAATTGATACCCAATCATCAAAGAACACCGGTATCCACGATCTAGTATTCAAATCCGTATAAAACTAACTGACTTTACTAGGAATTGAACGCTTGAACTCTCGACTACCAAATCAGCTGATTCGGGAAGATTATTCTAGGAAGTTATTATTCGGGAAGTTCACCACTAGACCAAACCAGCGGGTAACTTCTCTCGTCTGGCTATGAGTAGGTTTTCTCAGTGCAATTTTTTTCTTGTACGTCCTACTGCTTTTACCTTCCACGATAAGAAAGTGAAATTATAATACTATTCTACGTTAAAATTATTGTAATAGACAAAATAAACAAATTCCGTTAACAACAGAAAATCAAAAAATAAAAATATAGTGCGAAATTTTTGTAAACAAAACGCAGCATTTTATTACGATGTTTTTACAAAAGTAATGAAGACACACACTATCTCAGCTGGGTTTGAACTGAATGATATGAATAATTATACAAAAATAATAGAATTAATTTACATTAAATAAAATAATATTAAATTTCTGTTTAACAACAATGGACTTCCAGTGGGGGCTGCTTGTGAGGCTAGAGTGGTGAGGTATGTGAGCACCTCATGGGAGGATAAACCAATCATTACTATCAACTGGAAACAAATGGGGTGCTCCTGGGGATGTTGTTGAGAGAGGTGTAATAGGGTGGTCCAATAATATATCTTCAAACAATCGTATGATTTTCAAAATTCAAATGGGGTATTAAAGAATTTCTGTCATGCGAGAACCAACTGACCAACTGCTTTCAAATTTGCTGGATATATTCATGTTATCCTAAGGAAGATTTTAAGCCACAGATCAAGGCCCCCATCTCTGTTGAAGGGGTGGAGCCCTCTGGGTAGATGGTAATGGCAACTGAAGCCAGCTCTGGGGTAGGCCCTGAGGAGCCCCTGAGTTGGCTTCGGGGATTACCTAGACTAAAGGGTCCAGGTTCTGGCTAGACAGGCCAGCTAGTCCAGTTTAAAATTACCTCTTTTCAATGCCACCAACTAGAAATATTTTTATTAATTTTTTAACTAAATGATGTCATTCTCTCTAATTTCAATTTTTATTTATAGAATTATTTTTATGGACTTCATCATTTATTTAAAAAATTAATAAAAATATTTCTAGTCGGTGGCATTGAAAAGAGGTAATTTTAAACTGGACTAGTTGGCCCATCTATTTAGAACCTGGACCCTTGAGCCCAGGCAATCCCTGAAGTCAACACACGGGCTTCTCAGAGCCTACCCCGTAGCTGCAGAGTTCGCTTCAGTTGCCATTACCATCTACTCAAGAGGGCTCCACCCCTGGACCACTCGTTCAAAGGAGATAGAGCCTTGATCTGTGGCTTAAAATCTTCCTTAGGATAACAGGAATGTATCTGGCAAATTTGAAAGCAATCGGTCAAATTTTAATACCCCATTTTGATAGACAAATTTTAATACCCCATTTGAATTTTGAAAATCGGAAGATTGGTTGCAAAAATATAAAATTTCTGAATTACCATGATCTATTAGATCGAGAGTGTACCAATTAAAATTCATTGAATGAAATGACAGAGTATAGTATTATTTAAAAGGAAGTTTCTTTTAGCGTCAGGGAAGCTATTTCATTACTTTTTATTATGTAAATTCATTCACTAACTTGGTTACAAATACAGATACACGTGTTTTACTTAGAGTTAGGAGTTGGACTGTGCTGAGTAAGGTAGTATTTTTATCATGTTCTGCTTTTTCGTTGTGTAGAGTTCTTATTGGACTCTACAACAAATATTGGGATTAGGATATTGGATATGCTTTTTTACAATATATGAGTTATTTGAATGATGGATTGATTTTTTACACTGTTTTTTAATAATATAATTATATATAATAAGGACTAAATTCACTTGTCGCTAGCTGGCGTGTGTGGATTAGTGTTATGAGTTTTAGAAGACAGGTGGTTGTTATCTATTGATAACACTTTTTTTTTTTTAATTTATTATTTATAAATAAAATTTAAAGAAGACTTTGTTATCTTATCGGGTTAGTTGAATGAATCGAATTAATTATTAGTTTTATTTATGCAGCTTGCTTATCAAAGCGATAGCCTTTGTTCGTAGCTTTACTAATTACATTATGTTCACAGATGTAATTTTATTTCTGTTATTTTCTCAAGAAATGAGAATTCGACATGAGCAAAAATTCTGGTGATCTTACTGCGATAGGACCATCCTGATTAAAAAAAAAAAAGAAAGACAAAACTCCAGGGCACACAATCAGTGGTGTCAGTGATCCTGGAAAGAAAAAAGTGGAGTCAAAGGAGCAGTCGTTCAAGAGGAAAGTAGATGTGCTTGACAGTAATGAGAGCGACATGTCGGATGGTACAGATTTAGATCATCTTCTGTTGCAGATACATCGTATGATTATGTTGATCTGGCAGAACACAAACACTAAAACCGAAATAAAAGAGTGCAACTACTCAATCTTAGGGATGGCGAAAGATGTGGAAGTAGTGGTGAAATCTCTATATCAGACAGTCCTACCCAAACTGGGTGAGCACAAATGGAAGTGACCAAGGAAATGAGACGACAGGAGTACTCAAACAATGGCTAAGAATCGTGAGAAGGTTGAGAAAGCACTACAGTCTGGTGTCTTATGTGATCTGGAGGATGTCATGGAAATTAAATGGCAGAAAGATCTTTATCAAAAGGTGGAGGTATTATGTGGCTTCTGGGGGCAGTAATTGAGGGATTGTGTGTCTTCCTGGTCCCTAAAGGAAAATGGAAGAAAAGTCCATACACTGACATGATTAGGGATTTGGCTCCGGGTATGGGAAGGTGCCTGGACACTGGAATGCCTATACTGAGTGATACCATTGTTAGAAACTCTAGGAGTATCGAAATGTTAAACTAAGAAAACAAAGACGAAGACAAAAGCACAGTATTTGCGATTGTGGTAGAAGAGGAGAATGATGAATTGGTTAGGCAAATCAGCAAAGCACTGTACATGATTGGGAATACAGACAAAACAAGAACTGTGTTCATAGCCGCCAAATGACGAGTCTGAAAAATAATAACTGAAAACTGGGGAAGAGAGAAGTTAATGGAGGGCAAATGGCCACTCTATCTCATTAAGGAAGAACCCAAGAAATGAGTTCTCCAAGGGCTGGCTACATCGATTGTGATGATTAGGAAACCAGGGACGATGAATGCTGACCTATTAAAACAAGTCAAGAATAGTTTCGGTGAAGAGCGGGCAGAGATATTCTGTCCATAAAGAGAGCAAGGGCGATGGATACTATGGAGATCCGAGTGATTGATTCAACTTAGAAGTGTAAGGATGTGATAAGACATTTGGGAATGAAAATGGAAAATGCGGTGGTTGGAGAAGGGCTCCATAATGCTAGAATGATTTCATTCCGTGTGAAGGATCTTGACATCTTCTATACCAGTATAGAAGAGGTTCAGGCCACAGTTAGTAAAGAAGTGGGGCCCCAGATATTCCGGTTAAAGTGTACGGATTACAACTAGCCTTTGGTGAGACACAGAAGGCCACGGTGATGCTGCCTATAAGAGGAGTTAAGGTGTTGGAAAACAAACAGAGAATTAAAGTGGGGTGGCACTCTTGCCATATAGAGGCTAGGACTGATGACATAAGATATTACCATTGCTGGAATGTAGGACATAAGGCGAGATTCTGTAAGGGACCCAATCGTGTAGACTTATGCTATAACTGTGGAAGTGTAGGACACTGGACCAGAAGCTAGGGTTGTCAGTTACATAAATCATGAATTTTTCCAAATTAATGTTAATAGATGGGTGGTTACACATGATGTTGATTGGCAGGCTGTGTTAGACATGGCAGTCGACTTTCTAATTATTGCTGAATCAAACAAGAGGATAATTTCATCAGGAGAATGGCTAGTAGACACAGACACAAGAGAAGATCCTGCAATAATAAAAACATCACTGGGCAGTTGGAGCGGTGGAAATTGGAAGGAGCTTTGTTGCAGTCACCCTTAACCAGTGCAGGCTTGTAAGTTGCTACCTCCCCGAATTGCAACATTGAAAGATTCGAAGAATTTCTTCATGATTTAGAAGAGTAAATAAGGATATTAGCAAAACCTGTAATACTTATAGTAGATTTTAACGCTGAATCAATAGAAGTGGGTGGTACAAGATTGAGCCGTCGCAGGTATAGATTGGCGACTCTGTTGGGGGTCGATGGATATGCTAGTACTGAACAATATGGGAGTTCGGACGTTCACAAATTACGGTGCTAGTGCAGCAATTGATATTGCGTTAGTCTGGAGGTGATTTCATCCAAGATTCTGGAAGGTGCTAGAGGAAGATTTTCTGAGCGATCACTCCAGGATCCTGTTCAGTATTCAGTTTGAGGTCCCGACACTTCAGATCAATAACTGCAGATGGAAACCAAATATGACCCAAAACCAAACTTTTGTGGATTCGGTGGCAAATAAGACTGGAAATATACAGGAGAGGAATCCAGATGATGTGTCCTAATGGAGAAGAATGAGGGTCTTAAACCACAGACACCACAAGTCATGAAAAGGGTTTACTGGTGAACGCGAGAGATTGCAGAGCTGTGTGCAGCTACTATGAAGACCAGACGTCGACTATAGTGGACCCGTGTGATCATCCAGGGAGGTAGGGCAGAAATTTTACATAAAAACATACATAAGGCATATTTTGCTATGATCAAAAATTCCAAACGAAGGCCTAGAAGAAACTTGCAGCCAAACTGGATGATGATCCCTGGGGAGGGTGTATCGGGTGTTGATGAAGAAGTTTGGTGCGCCGCCACTCCCCTAATCATCCAGAGAACAAGATATACAAGCAATAGAACTCCTCTTCAAAACTGAAGTAACAGAACAGATGGATATTGTATGTAGTGAACGAAGATGATTCAGCACTGATGCACTTGAATGGGAAGTTTTGAGGACCAGTAGTTGGAAAAGCCTGGGCCCAGATGGGGTTTCTGGTGGACTGCTGAAAGGGCAAATAAGTAGATGACCATGGCTCATTTTAGAGGCTATAAACAGGGTACAAGAGGCACAGGAGATTTGCCGATTTCCGTCAATATAGAAAAGGGGGAGACTTGTGTTAATCCCCAAGGTGAAACATCCACACAGGACCCAATCCTTTTGGCTGATGTTTACTTCCGACACTGGGTAAGGTCTACGAAAGACTTTTAGCTGAGAGAATCACGCTGGAGTTAGATGAATCAGGAGGGCTCTCGCAATCCCAATTTGGATTTCGACACAAGTCTACAACGGCCACACTCTACAGGGTGAAAAGATGGATCGAGGAATGCAGGACGGGCACCTGGAGGACCAGGATTCCCTGATGGTTCTCCTGGACGTCCGATATGCTTTTAATAGTGTCCCATGGGAGACAGTTATGGATGCTTTGAGTGAGAGAAACATCAGTCCATATTTACAATCCATGATTATACAGGGTTATTTTTTAGTTATTGTTAATGTCTGGTAATTTTTTTCTAAGAAAGGGAAATTTTGTTTTGTGACACGAAGTTGGTAGCGCTACTCAACCGGTATAGATACGGCAGTGTGAGTTGATTCTCCTTGAACTGTGTAAACTTTTGTGCCGTTTCCGGTCGTGTTACGAACAGAATGTCTTTTACCATAGAACAACGAGTTTTCATTCTTGAACAATATTTTGCTACGAAATCGTATGCGAGTGTAAAAGAATCATTTCAAATTAAATTTGTTGGTGTTCCTCCGCCAAAAAAAATGTCAATTTCTAGGCTAGCAAACCGATTTCGAGAGACAGGTAGTGTTTGCGACAGAAAACGTAGCGGTCGACCGACTCGCTTGACAGATGACGTTTTAGAAAATGTGAAAACAAGTTTGCTCAATTCTCCACGGAAAAGTTTATGAAAACTTTCCACGCAAGTTGGTTAGTCATATTCGAGTGTTCAGAAAGCTGCTAAAAAATTGAAATTGCATCCGTATCGCGTACGATTAGTCCAAGAGCTTCAACCTCTAGATTTAAACAAGCGATTGAAATATTGCCGTCGGTTTAGGTCTCTCGTAAACGATAACGGAATCGAATTTTTAAACACAGTGTATACTACTACGTCTCCCAATTCCTCTCAAGCCACGTGAGTTTGATGAGTATTTGTACAGATTTAAGAAAAGAGAATTTCCAGAATGTATCCACTGCGCTTCTGTAGACTCATTGTTCCACATGTTTTATGAATGGCTGGGATGGAAGGAGGTTAAAATACAAGCACAGCTGGAGTGGATCTCCCCAGAAAATACAGTGGTATATATGCTCAGAGATGCTAATGAGTGGAAGAAATTGAAAACTTGGTGACGCAAATTTTGGTGACAAAAGAGTAAGACTTCCGGGAGTGGAGCAGTTATTGATGCCAAAAAAAGAGTGAAAAGACCGAGTCCCAGCTGCTTGGGCAGGGACTCTTGGCAACGGCATAGCCGGGCTCGGGTTTACCCCTGTCCTACCAACTAAGAGGCATGGCAAAGATGAATAAATAAAAGATACAGAACTGGCGGGCCAATCTGCCATGCCGGCATACAGCTGGTTGGTGGGGAGCCCCATTAAAGTCAGAAGAACACTCCCTTGGGCTGAATTATACTTGAATGTTAAACCGACCCGGGGGAGGAGAAGAAAAAAAAGGTATGTTTTACTTCTTTAATTATAAGTATATTATTTATTGTGACATTAGATAATGATTAATTGCAAAAAATTAATCATTTACAGTTAAAAAAAATTAATCAGATTCATTTACAGCAGCAATTTGTTTTTTTTTTTTTTTTAGAAAATTAATGACTTTTTTTACGATCATTACATTTCTTTCCAAATATTGTTTTTTTGTAATATTTTTTAAATTTAACTCATTAATCTTAGTAACACAATGAAATATTAGTGTTGTTTGTTATGACAGAATAAATTAACATTATTTATATAAAATAGTAGTAATTTTAGAACTAATGTACTATTTCTTAAGATTTTTAATTTTTTGATAAAAAAAATCATTGTAATTTCTTTAAAAAATATCAACAGTGAATACAAAGCAAAAGCAGAAAACTTTAAAGAGGAAATCTGTAACCAAATAGTTGAATTTTATCAGTGTTATCAGTTAATGTGGTAAATTACGTAGATTAATATTCAATTTGTAAAATATATTTGTGTGGACTGAGGTATATTTATCTATACCTCATATCTTATACTGTAACTATACAATCAACAGTGAAGACCAAACCTGTTAAAACTTTTTGTGCATTATACTACAAATTGAGGTAATTAACTGATATATAATTACAATTAATTTAATTTTTTTAAATGAATGTTCAATAAGCTGTTAATAATTATAAGTCAGTTACACTTTGGAAAATAATATTATTAAAGTCTATATTCATTATTTTTAGTAACTTTCCTTCCCAAATTTCAAAATTGTTACATAATAGAAAGGGATACATTAATTTTTTGCTTTACGATGTGTCCATCCCTGTCTTTTTACAATTTATGTAAAGCAGCTGAAGCACCACTCAATCACTTTCTGAAAGTAGTCCTGATTGTGAAAGAATTAAGGTATCTATTATAGGATGTACCACCTGCACATTGGTATGTTGATATGCAACCACATATTTGGTTCAGTGAAGAAGACAGTGGAAACCATTTTACTCCTCACTTCCCCTTGAACAGCAGGCATTGGATTGCTTGTTACTTTTGAAAATATTTAAATGTTACACATAGAATCTTAACAAAATTAATCCCTAAATTGTATGTCCTTATGTACAAATTTTTCCAACCCTTTTAAGTCCTAGAAAAACTAGGCAACTACTACAAATACCATGTAACTTAGATACAAAACAAAATACCTGTTTGATTTTCATGTTGTTGTTATCTTTTTCAAGTTTTGTAAAAAATTAATCAATATTCAGGAAAATAGAAAAATTATGCCTAGAAAGATATACAAAATAAAATTATTATTTTGATAACCAGTTTAAAAAACATTGTTAATTGTTTAAATTTCGATTACATTATGTAAAACCAATAATGAAAGATACTTAATGTACTAACTTCTTTAGTAAAGTACCTGATGAAAATTATGTGTTCAACAGTCAAGATGATATGACATCTCAAGAGCAATAAGCACACCAGCACTATCATTAGTGTTGTTAAAACTGAATGCATTTAGTAGTGTGGAACGTGCTCGCTGTGTATTTTCGTTTCACGATTTGATAATTTTCATAGAGTACAGTAAGGAGTTTTTTAGTACGCATACAATTTACTCTTGGCACCAATCCTTTGTTGAGACAGGTTGTTCTGTAAAACACACAATATTAACAGGATGCCTATCCTGAAGCTACCGTGGAACAACTCAGAGAGTTTTGCATGTAGTCTGAAGAAATCAACTTGACATGCATCATGTGAGATTAGAATTTCACAAACGACTGTATGGCGCGTATTATGTAAACCATATCACTTGAAGCCATACAATCTTAACCACGGCAACTTCAGGTAGGATATATCTCACATTACATATGTATGCCATATCAAACCAAATTGAATGTTGGGTGACAAACATGATGTGTTTTTATATGAAATGAGATGTCAATTGAATCTGTAAGTTATCTCAATAAATTTTTGCATGCTTTTAAACTTGTGAAGTCCTTTTTAAATCACCTGGTACTATCAATACATATCAGCATATAAAGTTCACTAAAATTTAGGAAATGTTCAGTCTTGTAAGTGACATCTTAATGCTGTTCACTACTTATCAATGGCTATTTCCAGTTGAATTTCTGTGAATGTACTCACTTCAGTAGGGTTGTTGGTCTAATTTCATGATTCTACTTTCAAAGAATTGTATATTGCATCTCACTAGACTTATTGCATCCTTAGTATTTGTATCATTTGGTGGAGGCACATTCTATAAATCTATTGTAGACTATATTTCCTATCCTTAGGATGAACAAAAATCCCAATCCAGGTAAAGCCAACCTTTCTAATCCCTTCTATTTTAATAATACTGCACAACAGCAATTTAATAAATTAAAACTTGATATAACGTTTTATTTTTTAATTTTAGGTGAAACATGCGGATTCCTTTGCTAGAAATTAGTAATTTCAGCACCAATGATTTCTTGAAGTTAGCCAAATTTGTCGCATATCTTTCACTGGTAAGTGAAGAACAAATATACTGAACAGCTGCAAGTTATAATTACAATTAATCTTCTAAAAAAATTAGGAAATAGATAAATATGTTGTACAAATTTTTGTTTACATTTTTAATCAAAATTAGTCACGTATTTTAACTGAACTAACTATTTGGAGATTTATATTACCTAAGTGCAATTATGTTCCTCATCCAACTTAAATTAAGTCCCTTCAATGCTAGTACCCCTACTATTTCATTTATAAACCTTAAAATTGTGCATGGAATAAATGATTTTTATTCAGGTGATGAAAATCTTTATTATTTATCTTTATTTAAAAAATCTTTATTGTTTATTATTATACATGTGGGAATAATTAGATTTGCTGATGGATGACATAGATACAGAAATTAAATTCTTGAATTATGAAAGACTTTTTACTTTCACAGAGAGCTATAATTTTTATACTGAAAATATCAGCTAATGTACAACATATGATTATGAAATAACAAGAATTTTTTTTTTATGAAAAAGAATTTACTTATTCTTCTACTTTGATACTGACCCCTTCAAAGTATTCTCCCAGAAATATAACATTTATGGCAGCGTTTCTTCCAGTTTTCAAAACATTTGGGAAAAGGATTTTTTTTAAAATAAATGATTATTTCTTTGTTTCATGTATCATCAGAAATTGTTGTCCTTTTATGTTCTCCTAATCAGAGGAAGGAGGGGGGGGGGGGTGAGAAAATGTTATAGGGTGTTATTCTTGGAATATGCACAGCTGTAGCATCAGTTTGTTATTTTTGACTAAATAATAATGAATTAATAGTAAAGTGTGAAATGGAACATTATTGTAAAACATGTAAATTGTTTACCCATGTTTGTGTGTTTCCTTCAAACTGCCTCAAGAAAATGGTGTAAAAATGTTAAATAATATGTTTGTTGAACATACAACCTCATGGTAAGAATTCATAATGGACACCATTGTTTAAAAAAAAAATCAACCTTAACATTTGAATGAACTTGTGTGCTTCTTTCAGTCTTGATTCATCAGAGAATTTCCACTGGAATGATTGGACATCATTTCAAGATCATAACTGTACAGCCATATTTCATTACCTATTATGTTTTGATACATTTGAGTAATTTTGAGTCATCAGTGATGTCAACTAACAATTGTTCTTTGATGTTGTTTTAATTGAAATTTCTATAGTTTTGAAACTAATTTTGCTCCTACTTGTTTCATATCCAAAATGTCATCAAAATTCTTTCACATGAGCTATAAGAGATTTCCACCTCTTCATTCCCTTTAGCTTCTTTTCTAATAGTGATTTGACAATTATTGATCACAGTGCCCTTTATTTTGTTGACATTTTCATTGGTAAAGATGAAAATATACTAACTGATGAGGCAATCAGATTTCAAGTGGTCATCCTCACAACCTCCTTAAAGTAATTGTACTCCTCAAAAACTCTTTGGTGTCAATATAACATTCTCACTAACATATTTACCACTTCATTGCATTTTATTACATTTTTAAGGCAAAATTTAGTGCAATCTTATATTCCGTACAAAAAAAAAATAAATTTACCCTATGTAATAAAGGTTCTAATTACTTGGCTGCTAAATTTGAACTATGCGTGTAATACGGCTGAAAGTACTATAGACAATGTCCTATTGCACAGGAAAAAGATGACTCAGTCATAATTTAAACAAAAAAGACAATGACTGAATGATTTATTGAGATATGAAATAATTCTATTTCACTTATCTGTATGTTTATCATTTTGCTTTATATGTTGCAACAGGAGTTTGTCAAACGTTTGTTACAATTATAAATGGGTAACATATTATTTCAGCTATATGAGTTCTGTTTAGAAAATAACTGAACATTTTTAATTATGCACCAACGAAAATATTTAGTGACATGCAGTTGGCAGCATTATGTTCTGCATAACCTCCTCTGTAACCATATGTTCTTGGATTGGTTATATCTCATTTAGTTTTCATGTTATTGTTATCTGAGTGCAACATGTTTAAGCGTTAGTAGCAATTTTTGTAATGTGCGATTTTCAGGAGGATTTACATTATGATATAATGTAAAATTTAGCTTGAAACTGGGGAAAACTTTCACAGAAACTTTTCAAGTTTTGAAACAAGCTTACAGAGACGATGCTCTGGGTTGTTCACAATTTAAAAGTGGTAGTCATTCAATCGAAGATGACCCTCAACCAGGAAGGTCTTTAATTCCAACTGATGACACCCGCGTTCAGAAAATCAGCGTTCTGGTGTGTGCAAATTGCCAATTGACTGTCAGAGAACTTGCAGAAGGGGTTAGCAACTCAATTGATCGTGTCATAACAGTTTGACTGAAAAATTGAATGTGCATAGAGTTGCAGCAAAGTTTGTTCCTCATTTGATGATCAAATAGCAGAAAGAACATCAAGTGGATGATTGTCAGCAACTTCTTGAACAAGCTGATGACAAGGAAACATCCATGTAAATGATCATAATGGGGGATGAAAGCTGGGTTTATGGCTACAACATTTAGACAAAAGTTCAATCATGACAATGGATCGACAAAGGATCTCTATGACCCAAGAAAGCATGTCAGTCTCGATCTAATGTCTAAGTAATGCTCTCTGTTCTTTTGATTTTAATGTAACTGTGATTCTGAATTCTTGCCTCAAGGTGAAATAGTGAACTGTGCATACTGTCAAGGCGTTTTACATCCAAAAAAATCTGCAGAAAGAGACCAAAGTTGTGCTGATACAAATCATGGTTTCTTTATTTGAGTGTGCGGGACATGCGCCCACACACTCAGCTTTGTCTCAAGTCGTAAGTTCTGTGCCAAAAATCAGATGACTGTCCTCCCTCAAGACTCCCTAATTGCCAGACTTGGCTCCTTGTATGACATCATTTGAGACTATTGATGATATTAAAGCAAATTTGTCACAGACCTTAAGGGCCATATGAAATGAAGCTATCCAGGACTGCTTCGCAAAGTGGTGATCTATGGTCTATCTTCCTGATAGTGTGTTTTCTACTTATCTGGGGCCATGTGTTTGCTACTATAGCATTCATTGAATGTAAAGTCACTCATCGATATTCAAAAGAGATTTCAGGGAAATTTCAGTATATCTCAACACGAACAAATTCGTTCATGGTGTATTATTTTAAAATAGCATAGAAAATATCAAATTTTTTGTTTATTTTATATTTTCATTCTGTTTTTTTTTTATTATTTGTAATTCTTAAAGGTATTCAAATCCGTATAAAAGTAACTGCCTTTACTAGGACTTGAACGCTGGAACTCTCGACTTCCAAATCAGCTGATTTTAAAAGACGTGTTCACCACTAGACCAATCCAGTGGGTTTTCTATTATCTGTCTAGGCCCACCGATCCTAACTGGGTTAATAATAAGGGAATAACATTTTATCGTGGCGTATTCCTTATACAAGGGATTTTATTTTGGAAATATTATTTTTATATAATTAAACATTTTTTTTGTGTGTTGGTTTCACTTTTATTTATAATAAATAAATAATGCAATCTTATCATATGGTAACTTTTAATTCTCCACCCACGTCCTCTTACGTAGACTGATTTTCGTTCTACACCTTGTTATATTGCTTCACCAACGATCGGACCGAGCAGTTAACAACATACCGATTTTATGCCCGTTACAATATATCTTTTTCTAAAGTCAAATTCTACATTATTTAAACTACAGTACTGTATTCTTTATTGAGTTCTCGGCAAGTTCATTTATGGACATTGTACTTCTACCGCACTTCTTTAACAAGTAAATACGAATACAGCAAAATTATACATTAACTATTATAAACACATTAATTAGAAAAGATAAGAAATGATCACATTTGATACGAAGGAAAACATTTTAAAATCCCCAAAAAGATAACAAAAATTTATTTGAGGAAAAATGCAATCGCACAATTCAAATCATAAGTTTAAAACGTTTTAAAATTTTGAACGGAAATTTTAAAAAATTTATGGGGTTGGATCAGTTTTTGAGAACAAAATTTTTTTTTTCTCATAGCTATAAATAAATTTTAATTACATTTGTCAAATTTTAACCTTTTATAATATTTAAACATTTCTATTGCGATAACTTTTATAAAGGATAAAGTAAAAATGATAGTAAATTCTTTCTTTTAAATATGTAATTGTTGTTTTCTATGGAAGTAATGGTGTAAGTACACAACAAAACTTTAAAACGAACAAACAAAAACTGTTATTTTCAGAGCTGAGTATCCTGACAGTTTGATATGCAACAGTAATTGAGCTCAGAAAAAAAAAATAAACCAGTTCACTTTATTTTTAATAGCATACCTGGACTATAATGTTTGTTATTCTGGAACATATAAAGTAATTTATCATAATACTTAAGGTACTAGCTGATACTACTTTTTTGATTAATTTTTTGGGTATAAAGATGGAAACAGAATGTATGAACTTGTAAATATAAAATATAAAAAAAAAAAAAAAACACTAAGCGCAGTTTGCATAAAAAGACCGACTGACTTACGTTTCTGACGCCCACACTATTTCGCTGTCAGAGATTCATGATTTTCAGGGTACGCACTACATACGTTCGATTAACCTAGATACAAGCATCAAGTTTAACTCGCTCATAACTATGAATCACTGCATAAACAAATACACCAATACAAAATATATTGTTTGTTGTTGACCTTAAATTGACTCAAACTCAAAAACGACTAACCAATCTATATAAAATTTTCACTTGCACAACTTCAAATACATTACTACAGTACATCTAAATTTCAATGAAATAATTAATCTTGTAGTTTTTGAAATTTTCAAGCCACAAAATTTTATTCATTCGCCTGCATGTGAACAAAAGGGAATTCATTTTTAAGTGAATATTATTTCCTATTTCTCATATTTCAAAACGGAAAGTATTTAAAATAATTAATTTTTGTATAATTTGATTAGCGTAATGACATTTGTGGTCGCCAGATTGGTTTAAATAGTCAGAAATTATTATTTTTTAGATACCGTTTTGCTTGTCTTGTAAAGAACTTTAAAACAAGATATCACATGACCGTAATGTTCCATTTAAAATTTTTGAGCCGTCCCTGCGCCCCCTCCCACACCCCCTGAAGGTTGAATACTCTAAATTGGAGCTTACTGAATTAACTTCTTTTATCGGAGAAGATTTCCAAAGAGAGAATCAGAATACCTCAAATAACAGAAAATTAAAGTGGTGAATAGCTAAATGAAATAAGCACATTGTTGGCCGCTATTTTGGAATGGATGATCAGAATTTAGTTTTAACTGTATAATTTTCTCGTCTCATTGAGCTCTTTAAAATGGATATTAAATGACAATTTATCCCATTCGAAATTGCTGGGTTTTGCCCCTACTAACACCGCCAAAAGATTAAAAACGAATGAAATGTACGTTCATTGAAATAGTCCTTTCGTACAAGGAAAAATGCCGCAAACCACATCCAGTTATCTCAATTAAAAAAAAAAAAATTAGAGGTTGATGTAAGTTACTTTTCAGCAACTTGGTATATACGAGGTGCGACAATAAAGTAATGAGACTGATGTAAAAAATAATGTTGCTTACCGTTTTAGTCATGTTTAGAGTTGTCTCCTTCAAAGTAATTCCCCTCTGATTGCACACACTTATTCCAGCGCTTCTGTCATTGATGGTAACATTTCTGGAACTCATCTTCTGTAATATCCTTCAAGACCCTCGTCACAGCTGTTTGGACATCTTGTGTTGTTTGAAAATGGTGTCCCTTGACCGCCATTTTGACTCTTGGAAATAGAAAAAGGTTGCACGGAGCGATATCTGGTGAATAAGGTGGCTGTGGTAGTACTGAAATTTGTTTTGAGGTATATATGCTTCATCTTTCCCTTTTGAAATTTTCCTAGTTTCTAGTTTATTCTGCAATGAAAAATAAAATTTGAAAATTGTCACTAGAAAAAATAGTGTAATTTAAAATTATAAAGGAATTTTACACTACTTTGTATTTAATAAAGTTGTATGTATGTACATATATATATATATATAGAATAGTTGAATAAAAAAAATATATACATTGTTTCATGAATTTCTTACTTTGTATGTATGTATATTTTTATTTGATGGACAATTCCTCTGTGAAAGTAATTAAAACAACACTTTCTTACTGCCCATATTTATTTTTTTATTAATTTACTTTAATTTTCTAGCATCAAACTAACTAAAAATTTCAGTTTCATTTTGAATTTGAAAATTTTGAGAGATGAATTTTTAAGTTATTGTTAAATTTTATTAACTAATTTCACTGAATTTTTTTTTTGTCTTCAGTCATTTGACTGGTTTGATGCAGCTCTCCAAGATTCCCTATCTAGTGCTAGTCGTTTCATTTCAGTATACCCTCTACATCCTACATCCCCAACAATTTGTTTTACATACTCCAAACGTGGCCTGCCTACACAATTTTTCCCTTCTACCTGTCCTTCCAATATTAAAGCGACTATTCCAGGATGCCTTAGTATAAGTGGCCTATAAATCTGTCTCACTGAATAGGTTATTCATAAATAATCTATCCAATATATGGATTAGTAAATTTCAAGTCATAAAGGTCTTATTATTCAGTGTTATTTTTCTTTTTTTAGATTGAATCATTATACTTTATCTGCACTTCTATACGGAAGTTGTATATTATATCACAGGTAATGCAAGACTTCAATGACACTGGAAATATTACAGAAAACTGGCTATTTATTTTTCCCATGAAAAAACTAGAGAGTAAGTTTTTAATATTTATGAGTAGTTATTTGAGTTATACTTAATTTTAGTTTTAATTGAGTATATTTGTTAATTCATGTCCATCAACATAATAGTATAACATATTGCTATATTATTACAATATTTTCTGGTGGTATTTAAATTTACCATCGATTCATGATGAACTACTTTCCTACCTAATATTTATAAAAATGTAATAACATCAAGACCCTATGTATGTAACTGTATCAAATTTCATGGTTCACCTTTTCCTGAGATATTAAGCAGAACAGACACCAATGCATTCACATACAAGATCATAACCATAGTAATAAAAAAACCAAATATTTAAGATATTGACCCATTAAAAAACTTACCTCTTATTTTAGTATTCTATACTTATTGTAGCCAAAAAACATGAACTCTTTCCCAAAATAAGCATTTCTTACATATGGAAATTTCCTTTCCTGGAAATTAAATAAACGTTTTTAATTTAACTCGTCAAAAATAAGCTGTAATAACAGCAATGAAGTTAAATTTAAGGGTAGGATAAACATTTGATCAATGTTTTTTTTCAAACCATGACAATTATTTATAACATCGATTACATCAGGAACAGTGAAAAATTTAACTCAGGAACATTTGATATTTTATGGATATCAAAAGAAGAGCTGCTCCAAAATTTGTCTAGAAAGATATAGGGAAACCATGAAAAATATTCATTAGTGTAGTGTTAAAAAATATAAATTATATACATTTCTCTAACCAGTTTTCTAGCTACTGGTGGGTCTGGGTGTATATAAATATATATATATATATTTACACCCAGGATGTATATATATATATATGTGTGTGTGTGTGTGTGTGTGTGTCTAGGCAAATGCAATTACTGCTACTGGCTTGACGTAGCTGCAGATGTACAGTTTAAGGATAAATGTACTGGTAAACATGTAGTCTAGAGTGGACTCATGTCTACCACTCCTGAGATGTGCGGTTAATTGAAACCCAACCACCAACAAACACTGGCAACAACACTCTAGCATTCAAATCTATATAAAAGCAACAGCCTTTACAAGGACTTGAACTTTAGAAATCTTGCTTCGAAAATCAGCTGATTTTGTGATGGAGTTTAACCACTATACTAACCTGACAGGTTAGGAAAGTACTACTTATTGAATAAAAAAAGAAAAATGATTGTAATACATATGAGTACATAAAAAAGAATTATTTGAAATATTAATGATACAATTATATCATGATAATGGATAAAGCCAGTGGATATAACAAATAACATTTTTACAGGAGTTAATTGGTAAACATTTGAGTATCTTACACGAAGTATAACAAAATTCAAGTTTATTTGTTTTATTTAAAAACTCATTAATAGAGAAATAGTTTTTAAATACATTTTTTAAAGAAATCTTTTAGCCAAAACACCCTTTATTAAACAACATAAAAATATTTGGTTGCTTTGATACGAGTGAATTTTCATTTTGGGAACAAAGTATTAATTTATTTTTAGCTAACCCTATTCATTCATAAATATGAACACTTGGAAAATTCAGAATTTTAATCTACTAAAAATTAATACTATAAATGAAACAAGCCGACTTTTGTATTCTGAATACTAATTATTATTATATACTTAAATTATTATTATACAAATATGCCAATATAAAATGTAATTATGTTAGGGCTAATTAAAAATATTAGAATAATTATAAATTTGTAGCCATTTATAGGTGTAAAAAATAATTAATAATGATGAATGACTTTCCAAAAGGATGCTTTAAAGAGAAACGATATGGTTTGCTTCTTATTGCATTAAAAAATAATTTATAATCATTTCATGATAATTTATCAACAAAAAAAACATTTAAAATAATCAACTCTTAAATATATTAAGATATAATAATTACCATGTTAGTTACATTGAAGCCCGGATTACACATCATTTGTCTTGCAGCCTTAGTCGGTTTAAAATTATTTCCAACCTTGAAGTTTGGATGCTATAGTAGGTTAGAGTCCTGTCAAACCACATAATACCATTCAGATATTTTTATCCACGAAGACTGCATACATCCCATAATGTCTATTCTCAACTCATTTAAAGATCAGCACATCCAATAAGCTATATCCAGATATAGCTTATTGTGGTCTTTAGTGAGGAAATTTAATCACAATCATCTATGTCTTCTGTCCATGAATTAAGTTCATCTTTTAGCAAAATGCTGAATTGTTTTTGGAAATTTTGAAGGAAGCTATTTCTGGATCAGAGTTTGGCTACTTCTGTTCATTATCCATATGGTGGTAAAAATCAGTTTTTTGCCACTGTTATTCCTTCTCTTAAGTTACTCCTATTTTACGATATGGCAAAACAGAAAATGGAAACAGATGTTGGTACAAACCAGCCACAATTCAAATGATATCATTGTCACGCTTACCTTTTTAGACTATAAGTACTTAAAGTATATTTACTGGAATATTAATTATTCAAAAATTCTATACACAGCATCTCCTCAGTTGTATTTATTCCAAAAATATGTTCCCAATGTGTATCTTTTTTTTAATCACACAGTACAAGACTAATATATAGTCCACTGATATGTGAAAAAAATTCCAGGTATAAAAATATCTAGCTGTATTTTATTACAAAAGAGAAAAAGTAATTTATAAGAAGAGAAAGTTCATTTTCTGTTACATCACATGTGCTTATGGCATTATTCACATGCCTCTCTTCAGGCATAATGGAAAAAGGAGCGGTGTATTAATTGAAAAAAAAAGTTTTAAAGAAAATAATGATTTTAAACTAGCACTAAATTTTAAATGTATTATGAGTACATGAGGTAGGGAATAAATTCTGTGAATGTAGTCCATATGAATCATAAATTCTTGTTCCTTACAAAACTTATTAATGTCTACAGGCAGCATGTAAAAGATTTGTACAAAAGCGAGTATGTATGATGTGTGATTTTAGTAACAGACAGAACTGCTGGGAGATCATCCTTTACCATTTAAAAAAACAGTTTAGTTAATTTGTTGCATTTAATAAAAAGTTACAGAAGGAGAAACAAAAAAAAAAAACAAGACAAAATCTCCTTCTTTTTTTGAAGTCAGTTTTATTGTGTTTAATGGAATTTAGATAAAAAAATGTCTATCCTGGTTAAAATAATGTCAGGTCAAATTTTGTTTTATAAAAAACAGTCCACTGATTACTGTTGAAGCAAAAGTTAAGTAAGGAGACAAACTAAAATCTGTTATTTTTGTACAAGCTAATAAATTCACATGAAAAACAATTCATAGTCAAATGTAAAAGAATTTAACATAATTAAAATTGAATAATTTTGAATAATTATTAAAATTGATAAATGCTGACTTATTGTTAGTTAGGTAATACAATTCCAACAGAAATTTTTTTCGATACTATGTTTAACATATGGTGGGAGTTATTTTTCTGATTTTGGTTTGTTACATCTGGTAACTTTACTTTAAGTGACAATAATATATGTTTTACAAGGGTGAATCAAATTTAAACAGTAATTTTGCTATTCTACGCAATAAGAAGTTCTGAGCTGGATGGCGTAGTTGGAAGTTAATGTTCGGTGTGTTAAAGCAGGGGAACCAGCTTGATTAGCTGCTACACTCTGTTCTGTTATCAGTAACGCCATGAATGAACAAGAGGTTCTGTCATCTGTTGCACAACGTATAATCATAAAGTTTTTAACTTCAACGTATAATGAAGGCGTAAAACTTGCAAAAATGTTAACTCGTTTATAAGTACAGTTTGGGGATGCTAAACTGTCTCAGAAGCGAGTGTATACATAGGCCAGACAATTTAAAGGCAGACAAGAAAGTACACAAAATCAAAGTCATGATGGATGCTCAAGGTTAAGTCTCACAGCTGACAACATCCGTGCTGTTCAAGAGTTATCAAATGGGATTACCAGTTCACTATTAAACAAATAACGTCATACGTGGGTATCAGTTATGGGCATGCTTAATCCATTATCAGTGATCATTTGGGCTGACTCCCATTAAAGCCCATCAGGGCTATGAATGGTGGTGGGCGGGGGTTGACCAGATGCGTCACAAGGTATCTTCCCCTATGGAGTTGGGATGATCATTTCGGTTTGATGGGTTCTGAGGTTGTTGATTGAAAATCAAAAACAGGTCATGATGGAGATCTGCAAGAAGGGGATGATTTTTTGAGGCACATCATAACATGTATGTGACATGGGTCATTAAACGAGTCAAAAATGGTGAGTAAGGAGTGGCGAAGGAATTATGAGGGCCAAAACTTGTGTCAGCCAGAAACGTTTTTGAAACAATTACTTTATACTCAAGGGGAGTTTACTCATAGATTTTCTCCACAATCAACAAACTGTGAATGCGGTGTATTATTTCCAGCTGCTACAGTCAACAAAAGCCGCCTACTGAAACAAAAGATGGAGTACACCCATTACTGATGTTATCCTTCTCCACAACAATGCCAGGCAGTAAACTGGAATTTTGACAAGGAATAAATTGGAAAAAATGCACTGGGAAACCCTCAACCAGGGTTCATTATTTTATTTCAGTCCAGATTTGTCCCCCTGTGATTATTTTTTGTTTGCACCCTTAAAAGAATTGCTTGGAGGGGAACAATTCAAAAACAATGTAGACATTGTAAAGCGCATGTGTAATTGGTTTATGACTCATTCTCAAACCTTTTATGAACAAGAGATATTCAAGCTTCCAAATCATTGGCAAAAGTGTGTAGAATGTGCAGGAGACTATATTGAGAAACGTTGAAGACATGAATTGTATAAATTATTATTAATCAATAAATTTATTTAAAAAAAATTACCTTTTATATTTGATTCATCTTTGTAACAGCAGAAATTGGTAAAAAGATAAAAAACTAGTTGTAAAAAACAGATTTTCTAGATTTATCATTTGTTTGTTGGAAAAGAATAGTATTATTAAAAATAGCTCTTTCTTTTCCTTAATGTGGTATGAATAATGTTACAGAGAATTAGTTTGAGTCCTTATAAGTTAGCAGTATTATCATCACCTTTAGTTTATTTTGTTTTGAAACTCTTGTGAAATAATGAGTGGAATCATGTACTTAATGGAATCAAATACTTAAATTTATTTACGTTATCAAAACAGAGAAAGTAATAACAATTTTATGACTTGTTTCATTCACAGATATTAAAATTGAACTTGGAGTTGAAATTATTACCTATGCATTTCTTTTGATAGCTGCTATTATTTTACTACATGCAATACATCAGGTAAAAAAATAAAACTAATCATTACAAGACAAACATATTAAATAAAGTTACAGTTTTTAAACCTTGTAGTAATTATGTTACCAGTAAATACTGATCAATTTCAATTCTTAATTGCTTTGCTAAGTTTTTATATGATAAAAAATTTGATCATATAAAACAATTTATTATTAAGGTTTCTACATCCATGTTTTTTCTACATGTTTATCCATTTTCTACATTTTTTATCCATGTTTTTTCTACAAGTATGACAAACAGTTATCAAACTTATGGGTTTCCATGCTGAAGTTCACCAAGGTTTTAGAATGTGGCAATCCAAGATTTTGGGATGTTGTCTCAATCGATTTTCCTAGACTTTGGTGGCATGTGTTATGAAATATTGCTGAGAAAACTGATGATGATGTTAACATTCAAAAGGAGGGTGATGATAACATGATGTTAACTTTCTCAAAAAGAATAATGATGACCATATTTTGTTACAAAAAGACATTAATGCGCTCTTAAGATAGGGGATAAATTGTAAGTCTTTCATTAAGTATCAGTAAATTTAGAATTATATTGTTCATCAAATATAACTGTAAAATTAGTCATACAACACACATGCTGATCCATTACAAGGGGAAGAAATAGTAAAGAATCTATAACTGATTTTTGATAATTTTTTGAAGTATATATTTCACTTAATCATGTTGTAATCAAAGCTTGCCATTAAATTTTAGGCAGTAATTTTCTAATAAGTATACAGAGAGTATGGAGTTATAATTTTTTTCTTGTGCTTTTTGTTTTGATTCTATAGTTTATTGTTATATACATTTCTTCTACAGAGTGTTTCATAATGTACTTAGGAGTTACAAAAATTCAGTACAAAAAAGTATTTCATTTACCTAAATGAAAGTTGTACGAGGTGATGCAGGGACTCAAACAGTTTTTGTTAAAATCTATAAATGTTCAATATATGATCCTCTGGTGACACGGCACACATCAACACAAAAGTCTAGCTCTTCCCAAACTCGTTCTAACATGTCATTTTCAATAGAGTTGATCGCACTGATTATGCGATCCTTTAGCTCAGCAATATCATGCGACATCGGTGGGATAAATACCTTATCTTTTACGTAACCCCAGAGAAAGAAATCACATGGCGTGAGGTCTGGTGAACTTGGTGGCCACAGCATAATGTGTTGGTCTTCTTCAGACGCACGTCCTATCCAGCGCCAAGGTAATGTTGTGAACCTCGTTATGAAAATGGGCAGGACAACCATCTTGCTGGAAAATGAAGTCGTTGAGTAGCTGAGGCATAAGCCATAATTGTAACATATCCAGGTATATCATGCCAGTTACTGTCATTTCCATAAAAAAGAAAGGCCCATACACTGCCTCACGAGAGATTGCACAAAAAATGTTTACTTTCAGAGAATCCTGAATGTGTTCCACATAAGCGTGTGGGTTTTCAGTTCCCCAAACTCACACGTTATGACTGTTTACTTTGCCGCTAATATGGAAAGTAGCTTCATCGCTGAAAATTATCTTGTTTAGAAAACCTTCATCTAACAAAAAAACGCACTTTCATGGCACAAAATAATGAGGGGAAAAGGTGTGCCCATATCAGGACTCCATTTAAAAACAGGAAAAGCACGACAATTAAAAAATATGGTAGAAGACTGAGGGCAGTGAATTTACAGCCGACAGAAGGTGGTTAGATCGCTGGAAGAAGAGGTACAAGATATGGCAGAACTATTTCCAGAGAACCTTTGTCCACTAACAAAGAAAGATGCTGTGAATGATTTTAAGGATTTCCATAAATTGATAGTTGGCAAGTCAGGTGATCAGATATATAATTGCGACGAGACGGTGCTCAATTACAAAATGATGTCTACAAAAACTCTAGCTGCAAAACAAGAAGCATGGGCAAACGGTTACAAAAGAAGCAAAGAACAAGTCACACTGTTTGTTTGTAGCAATGCAAGTGGCATCCACTAACTGAGACTCATACTTATTTTGAAGGAAATGGAGCCCAGGGCATTTAAAAAACTTAAGACTTTAGAATCACTCCCTCTATGGTGTACTGCACAAAAAAAAGCCAAGATAAATGGCTTTATTTCTAAAGAATCGGTTTTTTAAAGAGTTTGTTCTATCAGTAGAGATGTTTTTGAAGGATAACAAGCTTCAACGGAAAGCCTTGCTTCTAATAGACAATGCACCTTCGCACCCTATCAATGATGAGTTGCAGGATAGTGACATTAAAGTGTTTTTTTTTACCCAAATGTAATATCTCTGTGCCAGCCTACGGACCAGGTAGTACTGAAAGCCTTAAAAAAGAAGCACCATCAACGGTTTCTCTCTTTTTTTTAAATTAAAGGCACTGAGAACGAGGGATTTGTTGAGAGACTAAAGCAGATTGACATCTTTGGCATGATTAGATCGAGTTCTGAAGCATGGGAGGAGATCTCACAAATCACGCTTGTCAGAAGATCCTGGAAGATCTTACTTGATCACCAGGGTGATAAATATAAACCAATACAAACAAACGACAATGTTGAGATTGTTTCTCTTCTTCAAGTTATCCTCAGATGTAAAAGTGTGGACATTTCTGATGTAAATGAGTGGATGGAAAATGATGAGAATGAAGAAATCATGGATGAAAACATAATACATATGGTGTCCAATGAACCTGCAAAAGACGAAGATGACATCATAACTTCAAGCTCAACTGCAGTTTCTCATTCTGTTGTCTTAAAAGCCATCGAAACCCTCCTCGATTATGTGCCATAACAGGATGAGAGGAGTGTAGCCAACATCACCTGGTTACGAAGATGGAGAGAAATCGCAGTAAAAGAGGTCAGAAAATGAAAAACAAAAACTATAAAAGACTTTTTTTTTAAACGAGTAAGAATTAAAACTCTATTTAAAAACATTATTTCACTATACAGTAATGGCATTTGAAAACCAAACTGTAGTTGTAATTTTAAGATATTTAACTATTTTAAGGATTAATGTTGTATTACAGTAATGTACTGTGTTTTTACTTTTGACACTTTACCATAGTACGAGATATATCAAAATGCACTGTATTAAATTTAACTAGGGAAGGTAAAGTTTTTTCAGTTGTTTAACAATCTAGAATACAAATAATCTGTATTGTGTTTCTGAGTATTCTAGATTATCCAGCTTTTTCACTATCCAGGCAAGTGCACAGTCACATTAGGCCAGATAAACCGGACTTTACTGTTTATATACAATTGCGTTTCCTAATTGTAGCTTCGCTCACAATATCAAAGCGACTTACCCGCAACATTTTTTTAATAGCAAAGTTATTTATTTATAAAAATTATTTAATCAAGAATATTTATTGTTTTTAGATTTCCATTAAATCCTGATAAAACTGAAAATAACAATTTTTATTAAAAATATAGACCATAAAGACTATTAAAAAAATATAAGGAGTACATCCATTTTTTTAATATAAGATGTATGAGTGTCCAAGGACCCTTTGGACCCTGCTGTGTTCATTGAAATCTCTTATGCTTATAAGTATAATAATTAATAACAATTAAATCATGTTCAATTTATTAAAAAATATCAATGCCTTGTAATTTCTTCAGAGCAATAGTTTGGTCAATACATGACCTGAAAGTTTGAGTGATCTAAGAATGTGGGTTTCAAAATAGTCGGCCTCCATCTTAAAAATATTAATTATTTATGGGTAAAAATGTGTTTTCCCAGTTCCTAGCATTATCTTATAAATACCATTAGGAGGTGACTGTAGTTCATTTCTCATTTTAAAAAAAAATTTTTTAAATTACTTTTATGTTGTTTAGTCAAGTAACCAGAGACAGGTGCAGCCAGTCACATCACACCTACAGTAACAATGGCTGTGTTGGTTGAGCCATTGCCACGTGCACAATCACATCCCTTAAAAAATTGAAATTCAAAAAATCCAAAAATGGTTTTTATATATTTATCTGATTAGTATTTGCAAGTCCCAATCTAATGAATATCTTGTTTAGCACAGTCAGAAGTGGGAAAAATTTGCAGTCATTGTTCAAACATTTTTTATTTTTCTTCACCTCTTTAAGGTTGAATTTTGAAAAATTTAGAAACTGGTTTCAGATGATAACATGAAAATTACACACACCAAAAATCAAGTTGATATCTTCATTTGTTACAAAGAAATTAAAAAAAAAAACTAGTAAATTTCATTGATACTATATTTAACACTTTAAATTTGGGATTTCGAAAAATTCTCTTTCTAATATGCACCTACACTGTAAGAACATGTATATAAATTTTCATCAATTTATCTTCAGTAGTTTTTGTTGGGCATTGATGAATCAAGACAGTCAGTCAGGACAAGTTGCTTTATAGGTACACACACACACACACACACACACACACACACACACACACACACACACACACACACACACACACACACACACACACACACACACACACACACACACACACACACACACACACACACACACACACACACACACACACACACACACACACACACACACACACACACACACACACACACACACACACACACACACACACACACACACACACACACACACACACACACACACACACACACACACACACACACACACACACACACACACACACACACACACACACACACACACACACACACACACACACACACACACACACACACACACACACACACACACACACACACACAATTGACATTCTTGAAAAATTAATATCACACATACAGTATTATACTTTTTTTGGTATAGTGACCAAAAAGAAAAATTAGAATTTAAGAAAAATTAAGGTAGTCAGAGAAAATGAAATTTCACTGTATCAAAATTTTTCTGTAAAAGTTGCATAAAAATTTAATTACACAAATGAATACAGTCTTCCAACAAGATTTAGTGCTATGTCATTCTGCTACTACAAATGTAAAAAAAAATGCTTTAAAGAAATATACATTCAGATGCTGCAACTCCTCTGATACTAGGTAAGTTGGGTAACTAAAAACTGAATCACTATAGACTAAATACAATTTCATTAACATTTTATGAATGAAATGAAAACATAAAATTGAATTCTGTATTTACAATAGCAAAGTACAAAATATGATATTTAAGTACACAATACAAAATATTTTCTTATCATTTGTAACAGCAAAGTCTTTGCCCTATTTTCTAATATTTTTTTTTTTTGTCGTCAGTCATTTGACTGGTTTGATGCAGCTCTCCAAGATTCCCTATCTAGCGCTAGTTGTTTCATCTCGGTATATCCCCTACATCCTACATCCCTAACAATTTCTTTTACATATTCCAAATGTTGTCCGACTGCACAGTTTTTTCCTTTTATCTGTCCCTCCAATATTAAAGCGACTATTCCAGGATGCCTTAATGTGTGGCCTATAAGTCTGTGTCTTCTTTTAACTATATTTTTCCAAATGCTTATTTTTTCATCAATTTGTCGCAACACCTCTTCATTTGTCACTTTATCCACCCATCTGATTTTTAACATTCTCCTTTAGCACCACATTTCAAAAGCTTCTAATCTTTTCTTCTCAGGTACTCCAATCGTCCAAGTTTCACTTCCATATAAAGCTACATTCAAAACATATACTTTCAAAAACATTTCCTGACGTTTAAATTAATTTTTGATGTAAACAAATTATATTTCTAATTAAAGGCTCGTTTCGCCTGTGCTATTCGGCATTTTATATCACTCCAGCTTCGTCCATCTTTAGTAATTCTATTTCCCAAATAACAGAATTCTTCTGTCTCCATAATCTTTTCTCTTCCTATTTTTACATTCAGTAGTCCATCTTTGATATTTCTACTACGTTCATTACTTTAGTTTGTTCTTGTTTATTTTCATGCGGTAATTCTTGTGTAGGACTTCATATATGCTGTTCATTGTTCCTTCTAAATCCTTTTTACTATCAGCTAATATTATTATATCATCAGCAAATCGTAGCATCTTCATCTTTTCACCTTGTACTGTTACTCTGGATCTAAATTCTTTAATTTCATTAACTGCTAGTTCTATGTAAAGATTAAAAAGTAACGGGGATAGGGAACATCCTTGTCGGACTCCCTTTCTTATTATGGCTTCTTTCTTATGTTCTTCTATTATTACTATTGCTGTTTGGTTCCTGTAAACTTTAGCAATCGTTCTTCTATCTCTGTATTTGAACCCTAATGTTTTAAAAATGCTGAACATTTTATTCCAGTCAACGTTATCGAATACCTTCTAGGTCTATAAATGCCAAGAATGTTGGTTTGTTTTTCTTTAATCTTTCTTCTACTATTTTACTTAAAGAAGCCATTCATATCAATTTAAAAAAAAAATTATTTTTAATTAGCTGAAAGATGTCCTTAGAAGTATGGTTGTAGTTCCCATTGTTTTCTCAAAGACTCAGTACTCAAAGCCTTACTTAAAGCTATGAATTTGTTGTTCCAATTATATAAACTATCAATTAGTTGGCATTCAAACAAAAACTGAACAGGCTATTGCTTCCTTCATGAATCATTTCTTTGTGTGAACTCTTTGCACATATTCTACCTGGTATGGTAGCACTTTCAGTATAGCTATCTGGTGCTCAAAGGCATGTATATGTACATGTATAGTATATGTACAATATACATATGGAATAACTTGTGTATGTGAACTCTAAGTAAGAGTAAAAGAGAACTTCCCATCTATCACATTTACCAATTGTGTTGTTATAAAATTCATCTTATTAAAAATACATTTTATTAAATAAAATTTATTTGAATTAATATTTCATTGGAACATATGTACGTTCCAATTTGTTAATCTTCAGAGTGCTATCACTATTTCTGTAGCTGCTCTGTATAAATTTATACAAGCCAGTATTTATTAATATAATTTTTGTATTATGTTACAGAATGAAAGTAACCTAATGTTGCCATGGATTATTCTTAAAGGATTGTGTACTGTTTTATTAACATTTCGCAGCGTTTACCACTTTATTTCTCATGTTAGCATATTTACTGCAGCTGATATTCTTTATCAATGTAAGTTTAATCACTTATTTATTGATGTATAAATTAAGTTGCTTTAATCAGTAAACCACTTCTCAGCATCTGTGCTAATTTTATCAGAGCCGCTTACAGTTTTATAGAACATGATTTTATTATTAAAAAAATGTAACTAAATAAATAAATATTTTATTCAGTACAAAAATAATATATAGAATTCAAAGAATGGGAAGGTATGTTACACCATGGAGAAAAAAGGAACTGTCCCCAGCATTACAAAATACACAATTATAAAATAAAAAATAAAATATTTAAAATCATATTGATAATTTACTATATAATTAGACAAATATTAAAGTAAATATGTGAACATATTCGTACTAAATATACAACATAAAATACAATTCGCCAAAGGCATTGGTAAAAATCATTTGAGCACTTATTTATGCATGTTAAAAAGAATGGACAAAATTCTTGTTTATTTTAATAAGTAAATCAACAACATAATATTTTTGTAAAATAAATCACTTAATTTTGGTAATTTATTAAAAATGGCAATATAAGTTCATTTCTTGTAAAGTATTGTGTTAAATTGGATGAAAACATTTCATGTAGAGGCAGACATATTTTTTAAGATAACCGATTTCATTTTAGCATATACTCATAAATATAAATTAATAATAATAATAATTTATTTTCCAAACTAAGAATACACCTTTTAAGATAAACAATATATCATTTATATAACAGTTTGTACCCGTAGCTTCTAACTGAACAGGTTCATAAGAGTAACTATATTTTTCTAATTTAAAACTGTGATGCAATAATTCATGATGAAATAATAATTTTTGTGATTTAATAATAGTTTAGTACAAGGTAAAAAGATAAACGTAGCATGATGCTACGATTTGCTGATATAGTAATTCTAGCTGAGAATAAAGATTTAGAAGAAGCAATGAACGGCCTGGATTAAGTCCTATGCAAGAACTACTGCACAAAACCAAACAAGAACAAAATGAAAGTAATGAAATGTAGTAGAAATAATGTAGGTGAACCACTGAATATAAAAAATTATGGAGGTAGAAGAATTTCGTTATCTGGGAAGTAGAATTACTAAAGATGGATGAAGCGGGAGCGATATAATGGCAAATAGCACAGAAAAAATGAGACTTCAGTCAGAAATATAATTTTCTTACATCAAAAATTAATTTAACTATCAGGAAAACATTTTTGAAAGTATATGCTTGGAGCATAACTTTATATGTTACTGAAACTTGGATGATCAGAGTACCTGAGAAGAAAAAATTAGAAGCTTTTGAAATGTGGTGCTATATGAGAATGTTAAAAAATCAGATGGGTGGATAAAGTGACAGATGAAGAGGTGTTGCGGTAAATCGACGAAGAAAGAAGCATTTGGAAAATTACACTTACAGGCCACATATTAAGGCATCCTGGAATAGTCACTTTAATATTGGAGGGCCATGTAGATGGGAAAAATTGAACAGGCAGGCAACATTTGGAATATGTAAAACAAATCGTTAGGGATGTAGAATGTTGGGGGTACACCAAAATGAAACGACTGGCACTAGATAGGGAATCTTTGACAGCTGCATCAAACCAGTCAAAAAAACTTTTTGGTAACAAAAATAAATAAACCAGTCGAAGACTGGTTTATTTATTTTTTTGAAGAAAACACAAAACGTCAAAAAACATTGAAGAATATTTAAATATATATATAAATGAGGACAGAAGTGGCTGAGTAGAAATTTAGCAATTACTATAAATTATAGATATACTAAAGAGAGGGAAAATTATTCAGTTTGTCATTAGAAGTCAAAAGTTGATTCATGAAAGCCATAAGCTTTATACTTCCCTGGGATAACTTGTCAATTTAGTCACAACTGAATCAAAAAAGGATTCAATGTTTTTGTACTGAATGAGCCACTCAAGAGAAATTCTGAATGAATTTAAACCTAGACTTAGTATCTTTCACACAATTTTAGAAAAAATTATAAACCTTTGGTGCAATATAAGTGAAAAATCTACAAAAACACTCCTTCTGGGGTCTAGGAAGTGCAAAATTACCCTTTCTTCGCACATCTCAGTCAATCTATATTTAACAGGCTTATCTCTACTCCTAAGACATATTTAAGTACCTTAAACAAGTATAAATGCCTCAAAGGGAGCAAATCAAGATATAAAAAAACAGGAATGAATGTGTTGTAGCAGGTATTCTACATATTTTATATATATAAGATGTTTCTAGCCTGGGTTGGATTTTATTAAAATACAGTTGCTAGTTTTCTCACCCTTTAACTGGAAGATTATTTATTTGGATTTAGATACATTTAATGTAATCCTGTTTTTGGTTAACCACATTCTAATTTTAAATAAGTCCTGTTTGATAGATTTCAAAACTTAGTCAATGCTTTTTTCACTATAAAAAAGGGTAGTACCATCTGCATATAAGGTCAAATAACCTTGAAATTTGCCAGAACAGAAGCGTTAACATAAATTAGGAACAGAATTCGGCTCAAAACATTGAACTTTGAGGGACACCGAATTCTAATATTCCTTTGTTACTGAGCATAGTTTTAATTTTAACCCTTTGAGTTCTTCCCTTTAGGTAGGATTCAAACCAGTTAAAGCTAAACCTGTTATACCCGCTTGCTCCATCTTATTCAATAATATAGATCATGATCAATGACATCAAAGACCTTCTGAATATCCAGAAATAGGACGCTAACTTTAGAATCTTTATTGATGCTGTTTATCAAGTGCGAGACAAATTTAAGTAAGGCATTTTCAGTGTCTAAATTTTTCTGAAAGCTAAATTGATTAACACTGAAAAAAATATTTTTATTAAGAAAGTTAACCAGTCTTGATTTTACTACAGTTTCCAGAATCTTTGAAAATTGTGAAAGTAGGGCTGTGGGCCTAAAGTTCCCGACTTACAATTATAACAAATAAATATCTTGGAAAATGATCTCAGCTGACATAACATACAGAAACGAATATTAAATTGAAACTAATGCATGACAAAATTATTTTATGAGCTACTTTCAGCAAATTTTAAGAACCATGTTGCCACATGACCAATACTGTAAGATAACATTTTGTTACATTTTATCCTAAATGTTGCTTTCCATTAGAAATGCCCACTTTTTTCGCTATTCATTTATAAACCACAATACATATTTCATCATAATCTACCCAAAATTATTATGAACATGAGGTGTAAGTAATAACGTTTCATTTTAAATAAAAAAAAAAAAAACTGTCTAATTGTTTATCAAAAATGTTTAATTCATAAGAGATTTTAATGGTCTAATAAGAAATCTGAACAGCAAGCAGTACAGTGCCTAAACCTTTCTTTTAATGGAAATTAATAAAAGAAATTACAAATAAATTATTTTAATGTAAACATTTATTTCTGAGTATAAATGAATAATGAGGATAATGGGTTGGCACACCATTTGGGGTAAGCTGGCCCAATTATGACTTACTTGGCTATGTCCTGGGCTGCTCATTCAATGGGAAACTAAATTCATTACAGAGACATCAGTTCCATGCTTAGAGAATCTAATCATGTCATTACCATGAAATACTTCTACATCAACTCTTGATTACAGGAAACTGTAATCATATCTAATCATTCACTTTGTCTGAATAGATATCCAGCCAATATCATACAGACTACACACAATTATAGATGCTGGAATATTCTGAAAAGATGTATATACATTTCATGACAGGTGTAAGAGTGA